>NC_056743.1:661394613-661764613 GCF_019279795.1 Protopterus annectens | reverse complement strand
CCTTAGCTTGCTGCCTTTAATGAAGTGTTATTGATTTATTTATAGGGAATTTAAATGCTACTATTACAATAAACCTATGACAATTACATATAGGTGTACACATGGGCATTATTATATTGTAGTACCCCCCCCCCCCTGAGCTAATGTACTGAATACCCAATGAATATTCATATGGCTGGTGAAGACATCACCCTGAATATTCATTCATTATTTATACATGTTACTGGGTGTTGGGTGGTGGACTGGGTTAAGAAAGGCCTTGCTACTGCACATCCATGGGGTACTAGAATACAATATCGCCAGTCAGGCTTGGTTCACTGATTATTTGATACTTATTACAAGGCAAATTATGTTCAGTTACTTTTATTTAATAATATTAAAAAAATGGCTGCTATGGAAAACCTAATCTAGTTATTATAGGATTTACCAGCCATTTGCAGGTAATTAATGATTAAACGAGTATTATTGGGTAAATATGTGTAACTAACCTTTCTGAAAATTAATTATTTAGGACCCAATGGCAGAAGTAGCTAAGATAGAGACTCTATAACAACCCCAATTTCAACAAAACCAAAAGTGCATGCCTTGCAATTGATGATCATGTGGATTGTTTGTGGTTTATTTATTTACTTAATACTTAGCCTGCTATAGGTCCCCAACCATGTCCCAAGACTCACTCTCCACGTTCCTAAGCACCCTGGAAAATATTAGGGTCCAACCTAACACTCTCATAGTGGGCAACTTCAACTACCCCTCCATTAACTGGGAAAACTACTCATGTACCAATACCCTAACTTATAAAAAGACTCCAAACTAATAAAAGAGAACAAACCAGTAGTTAACCCGAACTGCCAACGAACACTGGAACAATATTCCAAATAATGCCTTTAAGTTGAATCACCAAAAATACCACTGATGAAAAAAAAAACACACAGGTTTATTTAAGCGCTTTTCGTTTGTCTCGTAGACAAACTTCTTCAGAACTACAGACATACAATGCAATGTGCTTAAATAGCAACTTGTGACTTAATTAACCTTAATTAATCATTAATACTGTCAAATTACTTAAAAAAACACTAACATATTAAAATCAAATCGAAGATTTTCTGAATGAAAAAATAAGTCATTCCAAAAATCTAATATGTATAAAAATACTCTAAATTCACAAATAATTCCTGTTATTATTAATTCCTAAATGGATTCTTAGGATTAAAGGTATATATGAAAAATGTGTATATATATATATATATATATATATATATATATATATATATATATATATATATATATATACAATATGTTAGATGTATTTAAAATTTTTTCCTTAGTTCACATTGCAATAAAAATCAAGTAAACTGCTTGAATATAAAACCAGTCTTCTATCTTCTTAAATTAGACAATCTTAGGACACTAGAGATAGTACAAGCTTCATTTAAACCTGGTAAGTGATAGGCTTCCAGTCTAATCTGCCATTGTAACTCCTTTTCTAATAATTTGAGTTGAACAGGTCCACCTCTACTGTCATTAACAACTTGCTCTATGCCTATAAACTTGAACTGGTGAGAAGGGTTGTCAATTATATGCTTAGCTAATGCATTTGTTGTTTTTTGTTTTCTAATAGCATATATGTGCTCATAAATTCTGTCTTTGAGCCTACGCTCGGTTTTCCCAATGTAAAAATCGGTGCAGTTTTGAAACTGCGCTAAGTATACTAATATGTTGGAATTACAATTAACTCTGCATTTTAGTTTAAACACATGTTCATTAACCATGAACTTGTTTGATTCAATAATAAACTTACACCAGTTACAAGCTTGGCATTTAAACATGCCGGGGGACCTGGTAAGCAAAGGTTTCTGCTCAAATAGTGATTTCAAGTTCCTGCCCTTTCTATATGTTACCTTGGGATATAAACCCATTTTAGATGACAATTCTGGGTCTGCTCTAAACAATTGCCAATTTTTCTTAATGATTGACCACAAAATGGAACTGTCATCTGTAAATGTCGTGATAAATCTGGGAAAGTTGAATAATTGTGTTGTCAAGGATCCATTTGAATTCGACTCTACAATGGTAGGAGTCGAATTAGGTTGAAATACAATACACTTGCCCAACGTTTCCTGGAATTCATTAATTCCAATGCCCTGGACCAGCTTGTTTTTACCCCCACTATAGGTAGCAACATCCTTGACTTGGTCATTACTAACATGGCCAACTGTTGCTCTACACCAGTAGTCAACTGCTCCACGGTTAGATCCGACCACAAACTAATCACCTTGGAAATCCACATCCCTCCCACCTCCCCACCCCCTGCACAGGTAAACACCATGAAAATCTTCTCTAAAGCTAACTTTGGGCTGCTAAAAACAGTGGTGGGCTAACTTCACAGCAGCCATGCAAATGGAGATTAGTTTCATGACCACCGAATCATACAATGCAATGTACGAACACTTACACAAATGCATGGATCTCGCCAAACCTAAGATGCTCTCCTCTAATAAAGGAAGCCAATCTGGTGGTCTCCTGCTACAAACAAACTCTACAACAGAAGGAGGAAACTGATGCAGAATAAGGTGAAGTCCCAAGACTGGAAAAACTCCCTTATCTGCCTCAACAAAAGGTTGAGATCCCTCATCAAATCCTCTAAAGCTAGCTATGAAAACAGAATTGCAGCAGATAATAAAGACAACCACAAGGCCTTCTATAGTTATGTAAAGAATCTCCACGGCAATACCCAGATTTTCTCTGAGCTACTGCACAATGGTACCTCCTATACTGAGCCAATGGATATTGCCAATATACTAGCCGACAGATTCAGTGCCAACTTTACCCCCCCAAAGGACCAATCACAATACCAGTAGATTGCCAGGCACTCAGTATTACTGCTGCACAGGTTAAAACAGCACTGTCCAAGGCCAAGTATACAACTTCTATGGGATCTGACAATATCCCTGGCTGTGTTCTACATGAACTACAGAGTAAACTGGCACCTTACTTCTGTCTCCTGTTCAATCATAGCTTCACCTCAGGCTTTGTCCCTACTGAATGGCACACTGCTACAGTCATCCCTCTACCCAAAGGAGGAGAAACTACAGACCCTGGGAACTATCGCCCCATTAGCCTGACAAGTCTAATATGCAAAGCTATGGAATGCATCATCATGCACCTAATAAATAAGGATATAGGAAATCTACAAACTCTGGATCCCACACAGTTTGGTTTTGTGAAGGGTAGATTATGCCTGCTCAACTTGGTCGACTTCTTTCAGTTAGTCACCAGAGCTGTAGATGAAGGCAAGGTGGTTCATACAGCCTACCTTGATCTGGCCAAGGCCTTTGATACCATTCCCCACTCAGGAATCACAGAAAAACTCACTAAGCTAGGCATCAACCCCTATATCACTAGGTGGGTTGCAAACTGACTCACAGGCCACACAGTGTGAAAGTAGCTGACTCCAAGTCAGACTGATGACTAGTCACAAGTGGAGTCCCACAGGGTTTGGTCCTGGGTCCTCTCCTGTTTGTTATCTACTTCTCTGAAGTCCAGGCCAACACAAAGGGACTCTGACTGACAAAGTTTGCAGATGATTGCAAGTTGGGAGCTATTATTAACTCCCCAAGTGATGTTGACATCCTACAGAATGGCCTCACTGAGACCAATGACTGGTGTCAGAACCATGGCCTTAAGCTCAATGCCAAAAAATGTGTCATCATCCCCTTTGGGAAAAACCCATTTCCCATGAATTACCACATTGAATGGTAGTCCACTGAACACAGAAGGCGTGGTAAGAGATCTGGAACACAGGTTGGCAGCAACTTCTCTTTTGAGCACCACATTGCCACTGCGGTCAGAAAGTCCTATGTAGCACATCTCATTACTAAGGGTTTTGCATCAAGAAAGAAATAGGTCATTGTCTCCCTCTACTCTTCTCTCATTAGGCCAATCATCGAGTACAATGCCCCATTTGGCATGTACCTCACTAGACACCTGCAACAACTGGAAAGGCCGCAAAAGTACCTCACAAAGAGGATCCTAGGCCTTAAACACTTGTCCTATATGGACTTACTCAAAAAACTCCAACATTTCTCTGTCTTATATCACCTACTTAGAGGCAATCTCTGCTTGACTTACAAAGCCATGTCTGACCCAGCTTTGTTAGAAATGCTACATCTAAAGAAATCCCAATCCCTCCGCATCACACACTCCAGAGACCTCAATCTCATTACCACAATCAATGGAACTTACTGGAGGGACAGGTTCATAACCAAGAGACTGCCCATGCTGCGGAATAGACTTACCATACATGTCAAGCAGAACACCTCACTGACCCTCTTCAAGAGAAATCTTGAGTGGATGAGAAATATAAAATTCACCCCAGGGATAACTTCAGTGGCTCTACTCAACAGAGGCACTGGGAACTCATGTCGGGTGGCATGATGCCAGGGTAGTCCTATGGCTAGGCTTGTAAAGGCCCCAGGGCCATTAGCCTAGTAAACACCTATGAACCTATGAACTTGTGTGCCAGCTAACACATTTTTAAATCTTAATAAAATAATTTTTTGGCTTTTCCCAGTTAGGGGTCGCCACAGCGGAACTCCGGTCCACTTATGATTGGCAGTGGATTTTTACAGTGCCGAGTTGCCAGCCCGATGCCCAACCTTCAGTGAAGGCATTCCCATTCACACTCGAACCTACCTGCATGTCTTTAATGCCACTCGACCACGGGGAGGACATGCAGACACCACACAGAAGGCACTCCAGCCAAGAATCGAACAGGAGAACCTCTTGCTGTGAGGCAACGCTAACCGCTGCACTACTATCTTAATATTAAACAAAAAAGAAATCAGTATCAGGATGCTGGCACCCCTCTGGCAGGTAGTAAAACACTGTACACATTTTAACTTTATTGCTGTTAACTTTTTTAGGAAAAAGAGGAAGGTGCACAGAACTTGTTAGAGAAAGCTTGAATATTTTAGATGAAGGCAATGCTTTTAGCTGCTCAGTTAGATTCTTTATCTATTTATTCCAGCAGAGCTTCTTGGAGGAATAGAGAACAGACTTAATGTCATAATCCTGTATAAAGAACGTAGGAGAACCCCCCCCCCCCACACACACACAAAAAAAATGCAAAAGATCTCATTTTACTGCTAAATTCAAGCTATGATCTTGGCTCATGACTATAAATGTTTTTGTAAGAACAGTAAAGCTGGATTGTTAGATTTTGTTTTTCATCCCTTCCCTCCAGAGTCATTTGGTTTAGTGGTGGGGGGTTAAGTAGAGACAAAACAGATAGCTTTATGCAAGGTATAAAAAAAATGTTGCAGTCAAATTTTTAAAAAGCAAAAAAAAATGCCAGTTTGTACGGAAATGTAGGCAGCATAACATTCAGAGTACAGCTTATTCTATGAGGGAGAATGCTATTGCAGACTCACTCACTCATTTTCAGTGGGACAGGTTCACACAATTGTTTCCAGGAACAGACCAAAAACCTTACAAAATTCCCCAACACCTTGGGATATTTATTTATTTGTATTAATTTATTTTTACAGTTTGTTTGCCAGGATAGTTCATTTGGCCGAAGGAGCCCATTTTCAATTTAGTCCTGGGGAGAAAAACTCCAACAAGGTTAAACCAAATGATAAAGTAATTAGACAAGCACACCAACAAAATGTTACAAAGTATTTAAAATTTGTAGCATACAATGAAATGAGAGATGTACTAACAAAATAAATAATAGTATAAAATGACAGGACAATCAAAATACTATATATATATATATATATATATATATATATATATATATATATATATCTTAATTGACTTTGTTAACCAGGTTAATCCAGTCACAAACCCATTTTCAGTGGAGACCAGAGGAGAAAAGCTCCAGTTAGAGATCTACAATATAAATCTAGTTACATCCAGTGTAAGTTTTACAGAGATAAACAATTTACAGTTGGTTACATTCATTTAACAGTTTGCAGCAAAAAAGATGCCATTTAGTCTAAGATTTCCATTTAGTGTACAATATGAGAAGGTTGTGAAGAAAGGGTAAAACAAGGTCCAAGTACATCTAGAAATCTGCTAGCCATAAGTAAAGAATAAGGCCAAAGAGGAAAGCTGCTAGTCATATCTAAAGATAAAGCCAAGAGAGGGATAAGATATATACATAATAGGAAGAGTAGAGGAGGGATTACGAGTAGGATAGTATACCAGCATGAGACCTTGTATAAGTAAACATATTTAGAGATGAATCATCCCTGTGATTACAAAGTGTATTTGCTTTATACTTGAGAGATTTGCTAGGCTGTACATAGCAGTCAAGGTAGAAAGGGTAGGAGTTAAGACATCTGAAAGTAGGGGTTAGGAGAGGTTATGGCAGGGATAAGTTTTGGAGTTGAGCAGATGCTGTTTAAGTTCCTTTTTAAAGTGAGAAGGGTGTATAATGGTACGTAGTTCTAAGGGTAGTTTGCTCCAGGACTGGGTAACTGAGAATTTGTATAGTAATTTATCCGCATATCTTTTGGTGAATGGACTGCTAGTAGTTGCTGGTTAGAGGTGCGCAGGGGCTGAGATGGGGAGTAGGTGGATACAAGGATAGAGAGAGATGGACAGTAAGATGGTTTATATAGTATAGCGTGTATAATTTGGAATTGGGATGTTAACAGTAGTTGTGAGAAATCGAGCCATTGGAGGGAGTTAAGGGCAAGACAGTGATGTGAGGTGTAGTGAGAGTTGGTAATGAATCTAGCAATTTTATGGTATGTTTGTTGGAGTTTAGTCAAGGTAGTGTGCTGGATAAAGGTTAGTACTGGAGCAGCATAGAGAAGTGAGGGTAGCAGGAATGCCTGAGCTAGGGTGAGTCTGGAGTTAGAAACTTTTTATTACGATACAGCAAACCTAGTTTCTGGGTTTTTTTAATACATTGGAGAAGGTGTAAGTTGAACTTGAAATCATCATCTATTATGACACCCAAGAGTTTAGTCTGTGATTCAGGCCGAATGATTGTGTTGTTGTAAATATATATTTACATAGTCTACACAAGTGAACTTCTCAAGACAGTTTACAAAAGAAACAAGAAACAGAGAAGAGGTAAATTAATGACTAATAAGTAGAGTGAAGATGTGGGTATAGAAGGAAGAAGTAAGTAGAATAGATGTAGGTGGAAATTAGGTAGGAAACTAGACAGTGGGGATCAGAGTTGTGATAACTGAAAAAGAGAAGTAGGTAGGGTGTGGAGAAGTAAAGGGGGAAGGATCAGAGTTATGAGAAATTAGAGAAGAGAGAGAGAGGTAGGATATGGAGAAGTAGAGGGGAGTCAGGACGGGTGGGAACAGGAGCATTCCCAGAGGGATGAGAAGTGGGAATGGAGCAAGGTTGACTTCTGAGAAGTAGATGCCAAACAGGAGAGGACCCAGGACTGATCCCTGTGGGACTCCACTCGAGACTGGTTAACAGTCTGACTTGGAGTCCACTACTTTCACACTGTAGGTTCTATCTGTGAGCCAATTTGCAGCCCACCTAACGATATAGGGGTTAATGCCTAGTTTGGTGAATTTATCAGTAATTCTTGAATGACGAGTGGTATCAAAGGCCTTGGCCAGATCGAGGTAGGCCGTATGAACTGCCTTACCATCATCCCTTGCTCTGCTGACTAACTCAAAGAAGTCAACCAGGTTGAGCAGGCAATGATATACCTTTCACAAAATCAAATTGCATGAGATTCCCTATATCCTTGTTAATTAGGTCCAGGACGATGCACTCCATATCCTTATATATCAGACTCATCAGGCTAATGGGGTGATAATTTCCAGGGTCTGTAGTCACTCCTTTATAGAGAGGGATGACTGTAGCAGTGTGCCATTTGGTAGGGACAAAGCCTGAGGTGAGGCTGTGAGTGAACAGAACACACAGATGGGGTGCCAGTGCACTTTGTCATTCATGTAAAACATAGCCAGAGATCTTGTCTGGTCCCATGGAAGCTGTATTCTTGGACATAGACAATTCAGGTTACTTTAACCTGTGCTGCAGTAATGTTGGGTGCCTGGCATTCTTCCGGTATTGAGATTGGTATTTTAAGGGGGGAGAAAGGAGTAAAGTTGGCACTGAATCTGTCGCCCACTTGGTTGGCAATATCTGTTGGCTCAGTATAGGAGGTACCATTGTGCAGTAACTCAGAGCAAATCTGGGTATTGCCATGAAGATCCTTGATATAACTATAGAAGGCTTTGTGATTGTTTTTAGTGTCTGCCACAATTCTGCCTTGATTGCTGGATTTGGAGGTTTTGATGAGGGATCTCAACTATTTGTTGAGGCTAATCAACTATTGAGGCTAATAATGGAATTTTTCCAGTCTTGGGACTTCAGCTTTTTCTGCAGCAGTTTCTTCCTTCTGTTGTAGAGTTTATTTAATGGCAGGGGACCACCAGACTGGCTTCCTTTTTTTGGAGGAGAGCATCTTGATTCTTTTGGGTATGGTGAGTTCCATGCATTTATGTACATGTTTGTACAGTGCATTGGTGTATGATTCGGCAGTCATGCATCTATTTTTAATTGGCATGGGTGCTGTGAAGTTAGCCACCTCTGTTTCTAGGAGTCCAAAGTCAACTCTGGAGAAGTTTTTCATGGTGGATATCTTGTGGGGAGTGTAGATGAGATGTGGATTTCCATGGTGATTAGTTTATGGTCGGATCTATCCAGGAAGGAATTTACTATTATTAGAAAGAGCAACGGTTGCCCATGTTAGTAATAACCAGGTCAAGGATGTTGCTTCCTCTAGTGGGGTTAAGAATGAGCTGGTCCAGGGCATTGGAACTGATGAATTCCAGGAAGTGTTGGGCCAATGCATTGGTGCATGAGTAGTTTTCCCAGCTGATGGAGGGGTAGTTGAAATCACCTAGTATGAGAGTGTTGGGTTGGATCCCAATAGTTTCCAGGGTGCTTAAGAATGTGTCTTGGGACATGGTTGGGGACCTATAGCAGGCTACAACCTGAATCACCGTCTTACCCAATGTTAGTTGTACCTGGAGTATCTCAGATACATTATGATGGCTAGTAGTCTGGAGGTGTGCATATCCTTTATGAATATGGAAACACCACCGCCTTTGGAGCTTCAGTCCATGTTCTAGGGCCAAAAGGTATGGAATGAGTTATAGCCTGGTAGCACAGGGGTGCTTTCTGCTGCTTTAAAACAGGTCTCCGTTACAGCACAAATGTCAATGTTCTCCATTTTGAGGAGTGGTTTGAGTGAATGCATCTTGACATTTAAACTTTTAGCTTTGAGCAGCATGACCCTCAGATTGCATTTATTTATAGTGGTTATGGTGGTAATTTGGTCTTTGGAACACCACCTAAAAAGGCACTATAGGGGTGGCAAGAGCCTTAGCCTGTACCCGGAAACCCAGGGGGTAACAGATGCAGGCCATCTCTGGCAAAGTATCAAGGTCTGACAATCATGTCATCCCAAGCAGACAGATACTGGATCCCCTTAGAATGACACCAGAAACTTAGCCAATTGTTGATGTCAATCCCTTTTTGTTTGTACTGTGGTATCATTCTGGGCAATGGTAGGATGCTGCTCAGGGCTAGGGTCATACCTGCCTGGGCCACATAATCCAAGAGCTCCACCATGTCTCTCCATGTGGTCCAGGGAGGTGCATCTCAGGTCATTCACACCCACATGGACAATGACAGAGTCATACTTGTATTTGTTTTGGAGTGACTTGAGTGCATGTGTTGTCAGAATTTGGTACCTGATAGACAGCGGACTGTTGCCTTCTCCTTATTCAACCTAGTGAGTGGGACATCAGTAATGCCTCAGTATTGAGTCACCTATGATTATTGTATTGGGCAAGCTGTTTTGCCTTAGGGGCTTACGTTGGGGGGGCATACTGTGTAGTTGAGCTATGTGTCTTGTGGTTTGCACTGTTTTGTGGTGCTCAAGTGCATTTCTGCCTTGGAGGTCTGTGCTGTTTGGATACATTTCTATTGAAAGCCTCTGTGAAGGTGGGTGTGTGGTTTGTGTTTTTATGTGAGGGCTGTGATGGTGGGTGTTTTGGAGGGATATGTGTTCCATGTGGTATGGTGCAGGTGTTGACCTTCTCCTCTTGACCAGCTATTCCGGTCTTGGCTGGAGAGTGCATGGATTCCAGTCTGGAGATATAGGCGCATCTCACAAGTCTGAATGTTGGGAGGTAAGAGGAGAGGGTTGTCTGTGTACATGAGGCAGCTGCTACACTGCCTCAGAATGCCCAAGTTCACCAGGTTAATAAGGGAAAACACAGGAAACTGACCTTCAGACATGCCAGAAGGGATGGTCATCATTACGAAGTACTGGAGCTGTTTCCTTATAGAACATCTAGTGCTGATAGCAATTGTGTGCTACAATAATTACTACAAAAAGCCTGATGAAGTGCTGGCGAATAAGCTAATTAAAGTGCAAGAGAGTCAAGAAAGTTAAAAGGGATAGAAAAAACTGCCCAAACAGCCAATAAAACTACAATTCCAGAGCAAGAAACCACTCCTCTTGTGGTAGATAGGCTACCTAGTGCTTATCACTCTCACTGATGAGCTGGAAGTCTTCCCTCTAATACAGAATGGTGTGGGGAACTCAGAAACTTACAAAACAGTCCTGGATACTGCATATCTGTATCTGGACTACTCTAGCAACAGAAAAGGCGAAAAACAGCCCATAACATTTTCCCAAAAAAATGAATAATTAAATAAATAAATAAAGAACAGTTAAGACTAGCACTTACAGTATGAAAAAATACAAACAGCAACGAAATGTAGTAAAATGCAGTAGATAGCAATGAAATATAGTTAATCAGTAGATTGTTTTGAAACAATAACTCACAAATCACAACAGTAACAGACAACACTAATGAAGCAGCGATTCAGTAGAATACTTTCGACAATTCAATGAGGCTACCAACAAGCAGTAATAAATATGGCAAACAGAAAAATTAAGTAGAAAGACAAACTTTTTTTTTTATATAGTAGAAAGTGAATAAACAGAAAAAAATGAGAATTCAATAAATCCTGAAGCAACCAAGTATAAGGCAGGCAAAACACGTTCACCTCTCCTTGTAGTAGGCAAAAATATTATTAGAAAGAGAAATAAGCACTTTCGTCTCAAATTAAAAATCCAAGAGACTTCATCAGATAAACTAACACAGGCAAACCAAGATTTAAAACTAGTACTCAGAATGACACAATTTCCTGCTAGCAATCATAGTTAAACATGTTAATGTGACTGTGCCTAGATAAAACAGCAATTTCCCAGATAACAAATATACATTCGACGACTACTATTGATTGACTGCAAAAAGCTAATAGGTTATATATGAACACCCCATGTCATAAGATTTATATAATAAATACATACATAATTAATCACAACTTAAAAGGTTCAATTACCGATGTACCTAAAATGACTATTACAACTATACAGAATCATTATAAAACTCATTATTAAAATAAATTCATTATAAAAATGAATAGATAGTGGATTAATACCAACCTAATAAATATTATGGGAATAAATATATTCAAAACCAGTTAATACGTATGGATATATAAATAGACACAAATATATAAGTTATAAAAAATATATAAAAAGTATGTAACTTGAATCTAAATGCCCCTTTCATAACCAATGGCTAGTAAGCTGCTAATTGATACATTTTCATTCAAACCCACCCAATATACTGAGTTAAGTCGAAGCTGCCAGGAAAGCTCCATTTTCTCGAGTAAATATGGCCAAGCTCCACCCCGGGGTGAATTCTTTATAGTGTCAAGCACAACCAATTTAAACTCATGTTGTAGAAATGACATCATATGTTTTGCCAATGCATTATATTCATAACCATCATGTATATTCCTCAGATGTTTCCCAGTTCTACTTTTCAGTCTATGCTCAGTTTTGCCCACATAAAAACATGGGCAATTACAATAGAGGGCGCAATAGACAACTCTCTCTGTTAAACAAGAGAATTTTTCCTTAAGCCAAATTTTCTTCCCATTTATCTCTACTACCTCAGTCTCTAAAATGTTTCTACAAAACTTACACATACCACATTTGTGCATATATCCTTTATGTTGCTTAAGTTTATTATTTTCAAGCATACTCTTTAAACAATATCCTTTTTTATATACACAAATGGGAGCATCTCTTAAAGTATCCCTCATTTCCTTATTTCTTATAAACTCCCAGTTCTTAACCAAAATATTCTTTGTAGTTGGTGCATCCCTATTGTATATAGTTTAACTATTTTGATAAGATGTCCTTATACTAGACGTGTTCGTCTCCATAACATTTACAACAGCATCTTCCTGTGTATATAATTCACCATCCTTTTCATGCATAGGTTGCACTTCACCCATACCTGTGGTACTCAAAATGGGCAAAAAATGTTCACTTTTTCTTTTATTTTTCACTTCCTCCATAATCTAATCTATAAATTTGCTTGGGTATCCCCTTTTGATAAACATCTGTTTGAGTATATTACATCCTTCTATAAAGGTCTCCCATACAGTAGTCATCCGGGCTGCCCAGACAAACTGGACCTTGACTTATGCCCATTTCTGTTGGAATGGATGACAACTACTGAAAGGAAGGAAACTATTAGAGTATGTACTTTTATGATAAATTTTAGCCAAAAACCTATTATTCACCTCATCTTTCTTTAGTAAAATATTGAAATATGGGATAGTCCTTTCACTTAAAGTATGTGTGAATTTCAAAAAATTTGTTGTACTATTGATGTATTCTAGGAAGGTTATAACCATCTCTTTTGGTCCTTCCCATAAAATGAATATATCATCCAGATAGCGCATATAACATTTGCAGAATGGGAAATATTGAGAATGTTTCAGATATCGCTTTTCCCATTCAAACATAATAATATTGGCATATAGGCCACCACAAGAGGAGCCCATTGCCACACCTTCATTTTGAAGGAAATACTCTCCTTCAAACAGGATAAAGTTATTCCTTAAAATTAGATCCATAATCTGCTCATATAAGTTGACTCTATCCTGTATAATGCCTTTGGACTGCAAATATTCCCAAAACCATTGTATACCAATCTCGTGGGGTATCGCACTATAAAGATTAACAACATCAATCGTAATAAGTATATATTCATTTTTAAATTCAGTAGCATCAGTCTTCTTTAAAAAATCCCATGAATCGATGCAAATGTTGGGCTCATCCCATACAAATTTACTAAGCTCTTTATCCAGTTATTTAGCAACAGGGTAAGTAATGGAGCCTTTAGCATCCACTATTGGCCTCATTGGTGGCTGATTCACATCTTTATGGATTTTCGGTGCCCCGAAAATAGTCGGGGTAACTGGATACTCTACTGACAATGTAATTCATTAATAGAAATTAATCCATCTATCAACATGTCCTGTATGAAACTCTTCATTCTTCTATAAGCTCCATTAATTTCATTTAAAGAGCTCTTAGTATAAGTATCGCTATTTAAAATCTCTAGCATCTTGTTATTATAGTCAACAAGGTTCATAATGACTACTCTGCCCCCTTTATCCGACTTCATAATTCTGACCCCTTGATTATGAATTAGAAAACCAAGTTCAAACTCGTCATCATGATTTAAATTCCTATTTATTCTATTCATGCCATACTTCTTATTAGAATTTCTACTAAATTCACTTAAGTCAAGTTCACACACACTTTAAAATAATGTCAGAGTCGGATGTTTGGGCAGGTTATAGGTGCTAGAGATTTTAAAAGGGTCCCTAATCGGATCAGTTTTATTAAACATAATATTAAGCTTCAATTTCCTAACATACTGTTTTAAGTCCATCAGAGTATGGACTAAATTAATTAAGCGATCTGGTACAAAAGTGAAACCTTTAGGAAAGACATCGCACATGGTCACATTGGGGGTTAAATCCGAAAAATTAGATACATTAAAATCATTTTCAGTGTTATAATTCATTATTAAAGGTGGTAATAGATAACCACCCCTAACAGCATTAGTATCCAAATTTTCAGTTTCAAACATAATTGTCTCTATCTCCCCCTTCAGGAGTTCCTGTTGGCTCCCCTATTGTTCGTTCTGCCCCTCCCATACTGATAGGTGTTTGAACGACCTCTCACCTGATGTTGTTGGGTTCTCTGCTGGTTCATAATCCGCTCTGAACACCTCATGGGTGGGTATTGTTCTTCATCTAAAAAATCATTATCAGATGTGTCCAAATCCATCACCCCATTGCCATTCTGGTTAGTGCAATTATAATGTTCAACTCCTCTCCTATTTTCTTCCCATTCCTGTGATGGTGGGGGTTGGGGTTTTGCTGAATTGCTAATGTATTCTTTTTCATCCCTAGCCAGCTTCTTAATCTTTTTACTTTTTATTATCAGCATCTGTTCATCGATGGTATGAAAGATAAGGCAATAATCAAATTTACTGTTAGGGAAAGCAGGGTTCTGTATAATTAATTTATCCATTGTTGTGACTTCAGTGTTTAAAGATTCTATCATTTTGTCATTATAGTGAATTACCATCTGCATATACTCAAAACCAAACTTGTCAAAAAGTTTAAGAAGGTCTTTGTGGAAATCAGAGCCTGCTGCTAGTCCAGTGGGATAGCGCCACATCCGCAGGCCCTTTGGAATTGTTCTTTGGTTCCAGCATTCTTTAAAAAAACATGTTATCCATCTGTAACTTTTTTATCTTAAGAAGACAATGATCAAGTTCACTTAGTTGGTCATGCAGACTGTTATTATGGGTTCTAGTATTACTTAATAGACAACAGTCATGTCTAAGCCATTCTATTAACATTGGTGTGTTTAACGTATTAGCATTAGCTTCAATAACAGTAATAAGACTTAAACTAAAATAGTAAGATTTACCAAAAATAAAAGCACTTGGTAGATGCTATCTATTGGTTATGAAAGGGGTATTTAGATTGAAGTTGCATCCTTTTTATATATTTGTTATAACTTGTGTATTTATATCTATTTATATATTTATACATATTAATTGGTTTTGAGTATATTTATTCCCATAATATTTATTAGGTTGGGTATTAATCCACTCTCTATTCATTTTTATAATGAATTTATTTTTATAATGAGTTTTATAATTCTGTATAGTTGTAATAGTCATTTTAGGTACATCAGTTCTTGATCCTTTTATAGTGGACTTTTAAGGTGTGATTAATTATGTATGTATTTATTATATAAATCTTATGACATGGGGTGTTCCTGTAAAAGCTGTTAGCTTTTTGCACTCAATCAATAACAGTCGTCAAATGTATATTTGTTATCTGGGGAATTGTTGTTTTATCTAGACACTGTCACTTTAACATGTTTAACTATGATTGCTAGCAGGAAATGTCATTCTTAGTATTAGTTTTAAATCTTGGTTTGTCTGTGTTAGTTTATCTGATGAAGTCTCTTGGATTTTTAATTTGAGAAGAAAGCGCTTATTTCTCTTTCTAATAATAAAGTGTTTTGCCTACTACAAGGAGAAGTGAACGTGTTTTGCCTACCTTATATTTGAATTCTCATTGTTTCTGAAGCAAACAAGGTTCAGAAGCTAAAGGGGTAGGCCTTTGTTAAGTTCTCCTATAAACAGTAGAATGAGCTGATGCAATATCAAGGGGGGGTTACCCAGTATCAACTTTATACCAGAGCCGGGCAACTCAAAGCCACCACGGCATAAAACCACAACAATGACTGGGAGGATGGGTGAGAAGAAACAGTTCCACAGATTACAGAGATATGTATTAAAACACAAGTGCAGAAGACAATTGAAAATAAACACTTATTTTTTCAAATATCACAGCAGGGCAGTAGTCCAGTCTCACTGCAGCTTACAACAGCTTCAGCAAATAGTATATCTGATTTTAAACAATGGCTATTAAAGGCAGAGAAACAGAAATCAGCCCAATTATCCAATCAAAAAAAAAAAAAACAGTTTGGGAGGAATGTCCTTAGCTAGATTAAAACCAGTCTGATTACTTTCTTTCATAAAGAAAACAGTTGACCAAATTTGCAGATGACTGCAAGCTGGGAGCCATTATTAGCTCCCCAAGTGATGCAGACATCCTATAGAAAGGCCTCACTGAGACCAATGACTGGTGTTGCAACCATGGCCTTTAGCTTAATGCCAAAAAATGTTTCATCATCCCCTTTGGGAAAAACTCAGTTCTCACTAATTACCACATCGATGGTAGCCCACTAAACACTGAAGGCATTATAAGAGATCTAGGGACACAGGTTGACTGCATCCTCTCCTTTGAAAACCACTTTGCCACTGTGGTCAAAAAGTCCTATGTGACACATCTTATTACCAAGGGTTTTGCATTCAGGAAGAAAGAGGTAATCATTTCTGTCTACTCTTCCCTCATTAGACCAATCATAGAGTATAATGCCTCATTTGGCATGTACCTCACTAAACACATGCAACAGCTGGAGAGGCCACAACAGTACCTCATAAAGAGGAGCCTAGGCCTTAAACACATCCTACTTGGACAGACTCAAAAAAAATCCAGCTATTCTCTGTGTCATATCGTCTATTAAGAGGCAATATCTGCTTGATTTACAAAGCCATGTCTGACCCAGCTCTGTTAGAAATGCTACATCTAAAGAAATCTTATCCCTCTACACCACACGCTCAAGAGACCTCAACCTCATTACTACAATCAACAGAACTTGCTGGAAGGACAGGTTCATAACCCAGAGACTATTCATGCTCTGGAATAGACTTCCCATATATGTCAAGCAGAGCACCTCACTAGCCCTCTTCAAGTGAAATCTTGATAAGTGGATTGGTAATTAAAAGGTTACCCTGGGGATCACCCCAGTGGCTCTACTTGATAGAGGCACTGGGAACTAACAACTGGCAGTACAATGCCAGGGCACTTGTATGGGCTGGACTTGTAAGAGCCTCAGGGCCATTAGCCTTGTACACACCTATGAACCTATGAGTGGTTGTTGGTGGTATGAATTTGTGGAGGAAGGGAATTCCAGAGTCTGGATACAGAGAAGGACAAAAGGAATTTGCCTGGAGTTCAAGCAGGTTTGTGTACTTCGAGTAGGTTTTGATTGATTGACCTAAGTAGTCTATCAGGTTGATGCCACTGGAGGGAGGAGTCAAGGGAAGGGCAGAGAAAGGGTTTAAACATGAGTTTATGTGCATAAGAAAGTTGGATGAAGGAGAGATGATGGGGTAATTCAAGTCAATTTAGTTTGTGAATGGCATTACAGTGGTGAGTGGAAGATCTGGCACTAGTGGCAAACTTTGAGATTTTGTTATAGCAGGAAGCTAGTTCAGTCTTTAGACCAGATTGGAGATTAGTAAGGAGGAGGGCACCATATAAGAGGGGAGGGTATGAGGTAGGTGGTAGAAAGGACATGATTGGTTGAGGGAGTAAGGAAGTGGTTGTGGCAGTAGAGTAAGTCTAATTTTTGTTGGGTTTTCTTTTATTTGTTTAGAGATGCATGTCAAATTTAAGCTGTTCATCGATAGTGGCAACTAGTAGCTTTGTATGGGATGCAATTTCTATAGGGGTACTGTTTTGGCTAGTTATGGAGAAAGAGTTCTTATTAATCTTAGTATACTTTGAGGGGGTGAATATCATAATTATGGATTTTGAAGCATTTAGTGCTAGGTGATTGTTTAACATCTAGTTCTCAGTTGATAGGAAGACGTCTTGGGTTAGTTTCTGTAGTATGGGGAGGGTTTCAGCAGAGCAGATTATCATAGTCATCTGCATATTGGACAAGCTTGGCATTAGGAATACACTGGTGGAAGTCATTTATAAATGTATTCAATAGCAGAGGGCTTAATATGGACCTTCTGTGAGGGTGTTAAGGAAAGGGGCAGTATAGTTTTTCCACTTGGCCGATTGCTGCCTATTGGAGAGGTAACTGCAGAACCAGTTGATAGGAGGTGGATATGTTAAGATGAGAAAGTTTAGACAAAAGGAGAGAATGTGAAATTGCATTGAAAACCTTGGATAAATTGAGTAGTAGGGCAGATACAATACTGCCGGAGTCACATGTGGAATTGACAGTGTTGAGGAAGTAGTGTATAGCGATGATGGTGCTATGTCCAGGCATGAAACCATGTTGTGTGGGGGTAAGCAGATGGCTATCAAGTAGGTAGGGTAGTAGTTGTAGATGGATGCATTTTTCCTAAGATTTTTGAGATGGGAAGAGAATGGCAATTGGCCGCAAGTTAGAGATTTCAGTTAGAGATTTGTCATTCAGAGGCTCAAGCTTCTGCCATACTCCAAACTATATGCCACTTTCAAACCTCCCTATAGCCATGCAAAAATTATTCAGCTAGATGGACTGATGCACATCTGCTCCTCTGATCTCCATTCTTATCCAACATTGGAGCATCTTTCTAATTGCAAATGTTTGTGTGGTGTCTTGCCACCCTCACACCTCTTGGTACCAACTAAGCAGTGTCATGTGTACACCAGGACTTTACCTAGATACACTCAACTTTTTTAAACTAAAAAGGTGACTTAATAGCTGTGATATAGGTAATAGCCATTTTACTTGCCACCCTGCAAGCAGCCCTTGTTTCTGTAAAATGGACAATACATTTCTTATACCTCACTCATATAGGTGGATTCCTATGAATACACTAAAGGATTTAATGTCCCAGAAAATTTTGTCCCTTTTTTTGCCCTTCATCCATTTATTGAAGGGTTATTCTAATCAAATAAGTACTAAGTACAGAACAGAAAAGGACTAAAAGCTGTGTATCAAGTGGAGCATTCCTGATGATGATTATGAAAGTGCCTCACATTTCAGTGAAAACAGTTTTGCATTTGATTTAATTTCAATTGAATTTAATTTAATTTTGGCTCTGGCTTTTCTGGAACTGCTTTTGAGTATGTTGATTGCACATTCCTACTAGCAAGGGGTAAGCCCCTATGGGGGATTCTAGGTCTGGCTGCCAATAAGTCATCTATTATGTAATAAAAGCCTCAGGCCCTGCACATCTACTCAACTTGATTGGCTGGCTACCATGGACACTCCCTGTAACTTGGGCCTAGTAGGCTTTTTTCCATTTCCAATGAACAATCCACTGGCAAAATTCTGCTCCAAGACTTCATGTAAGAAGGACCAAAAGACAGATGCATTTTCCTTTCCTTGGACAGGAATATTCCAGCATGCTTTTCTACCCTTTCTGATATCCAAGATAATTCTTAAGATTCAGAAGGAATCCTTCAAGATCATTGTGGTGACACCCTTCTGGCCCAGATAAGTGTTTATTCCTTCTTTTGGAATTGGCCAGGGACAATTAGGAACTTGTTTACTGAGGATGAGTTGGAGGGTTCTAACGGGGACAAGAAAGCTAGAAAATCATATTAGCAAATGGAAAATGTTTTCTAGTTGGTGATAGAAACATAACCTGAACCCATTCAGAGTAGTGTTTCACTTGTTATACAATATTTTTGTGAGTTGCTTTAGTATTTGCCCGTCTTACTCTTTCTTCAAGTTCATTTGTTTGCCTTTTCAGCATATCTGTCCATGTATCCTCCTTTTTCAAGGCATTACAATGTCAACATTTTTTAAAGGGGTTTTGCATAAGAGACCTGCAAAAAAAAAAAAAAAAAGTCTCCTCCTTGGGACATTAATTTTATGTTAGAGAAGCTAACACTTGCTCCATTCGAACCAGCTCATCTGGCTGACTTGAGGTTCTTAAGATGGATCTGTTATTCTACCATCTTTATTAGTTCATAAGCACATTGTTTTAAAGCCCTAATGTTATGTCCTTGTCTTGTTTTTATTTTGTTTTTACCTCTTCTATAATTGTGATGAGACATTTGGGGGGGGGGTTGTGAGAATGCTCTGGATTGTACTGATTATTTTGATGAATGCTAATGCAAACCCTGTTGTTCTAATATCCTTCTAAGTTTAACCAAACACAAAATTCAACTTGAGCAAAGCAGAGTAAAAGGCTTGTAGAACGTACCACTCTTTATTGCACAAATCCAAGAACTCAACAGCACATTAACGCTTCACAAAACCAACAAGCGTTTTCGTTTCGAATGACTTCTTCAGATGAACAGAATGCATATCATACAACACTCCCAGCTTTATATATCATTAAGTTAATTGTCTAAAATTATTCAATAAAACAATAGAGTAATTAAATAATTAATTAATTCATATACCCAATCTTTCTTTTATACAAACATACATACACCTAACCTAAAGAAAAACAACCCCTTATTTTCATTTAACACAGTTCTAAAAATACTACATCTTTAATATTGTATAATTAATCATTCAAATACATGTTAAAACCACATAAAAACTTATATAATACTCATAATAATTAAAATTGTAAATTTATAACAATGGCATCTTCAGTTGAATACATATAAAAATAAATCGGTGGAAATAGCAAGAAATACAATTTTTATACATAATGTGTACTATCCATGAAGGGAAAAAAATATATATAGTACCAAAAACAAGGATCTTTTAAAACAAATATACATCATATAGGCACCTAAAGTTTTGCTGCTCTCATCTTTAACACTGGGGCAAGGGAAACCATATCATTAAGACCTGGGTGTTTGTTAGCTTCCAGGGATAATTGCCACAACAGTTCTCTATACTCTATAGAGGTTTCCCATAAACCTCCTCTTACATCCTTATCCACCACTTCTAAAACAAAAAAGTTAAAATTTGATTCCAGGCAGCATGTCTTATGTCTATAAAGTGCATTAGTAGTGCATTTGGTTCTTACTTCATAATTATGCTCATAGATTCTATTTTTCAGTTTTCTTTCTGATTTACCCACATAGAACGCATCACAGTGGTCACATAACCCTATGTAAACTATCCCACTGGTTTCACAGTTTGCCAAATATCTGCTCTGGATCAGAAAGTCCCTACTACTAATGTAGATAGTCTCCCTAGTGCAAATAAAAGAGCACTGGGAACAGCGTCCACACTTAAAAGTACCTACTTTTCCATTTTTAACTAAATTAATTGCATTTTTACCCACCAAAATGGTTTTTAAGTTCTTCCCCCTTATATAAGTACATTTTAGGGGGAAAACAAATATATTTTCAAGGTCTGAAATTTCTTTAAATCTACACCATTCTTCCTCTAAGATTTTTCTTATCTTTATAGCTTCCCCACAAAAATCTAGAACAAAATTGCTTTCTCCTTCATATTTTTCTAGTTTTACTTCTTCATTATTCCATCCACATTTATCACCCAAAATGGGTTTAAATTTGTCCTGCCTCCCTTTTCTAACCTCTTTCTCCACTGTCTCTATCAGTTTAGAGGGATATCCTCTATCTTTAAACATTTCACGTAACTTCATACACTCTACATTAAAATCTGAATCCCTCAATGTCATTCTGCTTCCCCTTACATATTGTCCCTTGACAATACCTTTTTTCTGGTGGTAAGGGTGGGCACTATTGTAAGCTAAATAAGAGTTCGAGAAGGTTTCCTTCCAAAAAATTTTTGAAAAGAAACCTTCATCAGCCTTCCCTATAGAAATATCAAGGTAGTTTAAGTTGCTCTTGTTAAGCTGATCCAGAAACTCAGTTGATTCTGTAATATATTTAAAAAACGCCAAGAATTCATTCTCTGATGCCACCCATAGGAAGCACATGTCATCCAAGTACCGCCTATAAAATTTCCAACAGTGAGTATATTCAGAATTGATGATATATTTGTCCTCCCAAGCGGACAAAATAATATTGGTATATATGGGGGCACATCTCGCCCCCATAGCTACCCCCTTGATTTGCTTAAAGAATTCGCCTTCATAATGGATATAATTATTAGTTAGGACCACCTCCATCAATGTTAAAATAAGATAAAAATCATTATTGCTAAACTTTCCATATTTTACTAAGGCCTCTTCAAACCATTTCATACCTTCACCATATGGTATGGAAGAGAACAAGTCTACTATATCTATCGTAATAAAAATAATATTTTTATCATAAATCTCATGTGTTAAATTCCGTAAGAAATCCCAAGAGTCTTTAACCACACCACACCCTTCCATGGATAATTCCTTTAGTTTAACATCTAACCATTTGGCCAAAGGCGCAGTAACAGAACCCCCTGAGGCCACAATGGGTCTTAATGGCAGGTTTTCCACATTTTTGTGCACCTTGGGCACTCCAAAGATTGTAGGGACTCTTGGTTTTTCTACATAGAGATATTTAAAGGTCTGTAAACTGATGGAGCCTTCCAGCAATAAGTAATTTAACATCAGGTATATTTTTTTATTCCCTATATTTATTTCATTGATCGATGCCCTAACATATCTTTCTGAATTCTCGAGTATATCCATAATTTTTGCTTCATACGTAATTTGATCCATAATAACTGTCCCACCCCCTTTATCTGGCTGCTTAATTCTTATTGATGAGTCACTCCTTAAATCCCTTAATAAATTATTCTCCTCTTTAGTAAGATTATACATGATTTTGTTCTTAGGGAGTTCTATCCTTAATTTCTTTTCCATAAGGGCTTCAAAGTTCTTCAATTGTGGGTGGAGGGGGGGTTATATATACTCCTTTTCCTTAGTTCCTCTGTTCTATGCCCATTGGAATTCTGTCCCTGGAACAAAAGCTCAAAATTCTTCTTTCTTAAAAATAATTTTAGGTCTATTAATACCTTACTAATATCTGCCTTCTTGTTAGGAACAAATTTGAGCCCTTTGGAAAAAAGTGAAAAATGAACCTCACTAAGCTGCTTATTACTATAATTATAAATATTATAATCTTTAAACTTCCATACATGCCCTTCAACTATTATTAAATCTTGCACATATCCAGATTCAGTAGAATGCTGATCATTCATTACCACTGTTGAAAACCCTTGTTTTTGTTGATATTGCCCCCCCCCCATAATTGTAGTTTTTTTGGTAATTATTTTTTATTCTTTCCGATCTCCTTAAAGGAGGGTACTCAGAATAATCACTAAAATTACCTATCTCATCCCTTGTTTCATGTGTTTCCCTTCTCAGGGGCTCTTTCTGACCCCAACCATTCTCATACACATTATTCCTAAAAGTAAAATCTCTGGGTTTTGGGTAGCTAACCTTCTCTTTATATTCCTTAATGTCCCTTTCTAATTCTCTACATTTCCTTTCATGTACATTTTTAATACTATTTTCAATTTTATTTAATGTATCATAATATTGCTTTTGGCATTCATCAATAGGAAATAGTAGATCTTCAGTTATTTTGGAATTAATTCCTTCAATTTTGCTATGTAGATTTTCCATTTCCCTCTCATTTTCTTTTATGATAGCTTTCAGTATTTCAAAACCACAGTTGTCAAAATGCCTATTAATTCATAATGAAACTCACTCCCTTCCCTTACTTTATTAGGGTATTTACAAATTCTTAAACCTTTTGGCACTGTTTTAAGCCTCAAACATTCCCTCAGATATGCGTTCTCCATTTCAATATTCTTGTTCTTAAATGACATCTCATCCAACATTCTAACATTACATTCATAAGTTAAATTAACATCAGTCTCAACATGTGAAGATAGTTTTTTCTCATTGAAACAATATTTTTTATGCATAATGCTATTAAAGTCCAATTGGTACCTTTGACCATTCAGTTTTTGTTTTTGTCCATCGTCCGCCCTACCTAGGGCATCTGTACTTCCAACACTCACATTCGACCTAAAAATCGAAGGATAGTCCTGACCAGAAGAGCCTGCTAACACTTGCTCCATTCGAACCAGCTCATCTGGCTGACTTGAGGTTCTTAAGATGGATCTGTTATTCTACCATCTTTATTAGTTCATAAGCACATTGTTTTAAAGCCCTAATGTTATGTCCTTGTCTTGTTTTTATTTCGTTTTAACCTCATCTATAATTGTGATGAGACATTTGCGGGGGGGGGGGGGTTGTGAGAATGCTCTGGAATGTACTGATTATTTTGATGAATGCTAATGCAAACCCTGTTGTTCTAATATCCTTCTAAGTTTATCATAGCAAATTTTGTAACTGTCCCTGATGTTACACCTTTGGTCTGTGGTTATTTTCAGTTTTGGAATTATGCTGAGAGTTTAGGAGTTTGGTAGGGATTCTGAGAGTGTTGCACAATGTCTTTGTATACCTCTGTGGGACTGGCTACCTTGATGCTGTACAGGAGCCTGTCATAATGTAACATTGGTACTAAATGCCAGTCAGTTTGTGTATCCTGGCACTTCAAGTTTTTTAATGACCTGAATGTAGTAACACTGTACAGTGATCATTAAACAGTGCTGAGTGAGCTTCACAGGGAAAGGGACATGACGGCAATGTGGTAAGACTTTTTATTCTTCTGGGTAGGGCCCCCAACCTGAAACTTGCTGGGGGCCCCAAAATGCTAGCACTAGCCCTGGCAAAGGGGCATCAGAAATTGAGGTGCTGTGCTTAGTTCACATTGTGATGACTAATCAGATTTCTCTTTTGCATGTATCATGAAGCAGCTGACAGAGGTGTGGATTCTAAAGCATTCTTTCATGTACCATGTGGTCAGAGGATTGGGTGAAACTCAGCAGAACCTGGGTTTCAAAGAGAAAGAAATGTGGGTCCATTGGCTAGGAAGGAAAGGAATGCAGTGGCAGCACCTGCCAGCAGCTTTTTCAGAGTATTCTGAGTCATTACCTGTGATGAGTTTAATTATTACATATGGGGGAGAATCATGTGACAAGCAGCCCATTATCATCCCTCAATGGTTCAGGCAGATTCGGCTGAATGTTAAGTCTGTGCAGTCAGCTATATTTCCAAGATGAGTCCAGCAAGAGGCAAATAATGTCAGAGCAGTGAAAAGGGTTAGGAATTTGACTAACAGATTCATTAGACAACAGGTAAAAGAACTAGGGGTTGGGTACTGCACCACATTAATAACAGTTCACCAGAACTGTACAGAAGTTATGGAGATCACTTACCACATTCAGGAACAAAGTTATTTATAGAAGGAATGACAAAGTTGGCAGACGTGCTTGAGGGGAAAGATGACATGTAGGACAAGCCATCTTCCTGTGGTGGAAGGGCAGACTTGGAAAGCTAAATTGCAAAGGACTGTGCTTGGCATGGGGAAGGATGCAGGCTCGGACAGCTTAGTCTTCTCTGGGTGGGCTCTCCCTATGGTGTAGCGGGCAGACTAGGCGCCACAGCCTGGGGTCCCACAAGTGGCAGATCACCTTCAGCCAGTGGTATCCTGGCTGAAATGTAACAGGGCACTGTTGGTGTTTGATTGTTGATCCCTATAGCCATTGCTGTTGGTTGAGCAATTACAGGTGTTGTGTTATGGCCTGGTTGATTGGAGTGGATTTTCTTCTGAGTTCTGCCTTTAGCACACAACTGAATATTCTTGGTTGGCATTGATTTGATTGGTATTGGCATGTTCTGGCACTGCTTTGATACCTTATTTGATTGGCATAATAAATACATAGCTGCAGCCATTTCTTCCAAACAAGTGTGTGGTGTAATTTGTGCATGCTTATTTTCATCCAAGACAGTGGGCTTTAAGGGCCAAGAAGTTTAATGTTGCTCATGCTATGCCTGTTCTCATTGTGAAACTGCATTGTTTTGTTTAGCAAATGGCTGAGTTTGTGTTTATAAAATTTTTAATACAACTTCTAAATGAAATCCAAATATTTGTAACCATTGTAGAAGTAAAGAAGAAGAAAACGGTATGCACACTGACAGATTTGAACAGTGTTTATGGTAGCTGGAGAGAGAGAGATATAGAGAGAATATTAATGGCATACTGAATGGCTGCTGGAGGGAGGGGCTAAATTTCATGTGTTTTTGTGTACTGTACTAAAGGTGAGTGCTAGATGTTTGAAGGATTGGTCTGAGATGGGTGCTTGCCCCAAGTGACACTTATTTAAAGTTAATGTGCGATTCCCACACAAGAAGTGTATTTTTATATATTATGTGTGTGTGGATGTTTGTCAGTGACTACGTTAAAATCGTTTGATTTTTTTTTTTTTTTTTTTTATTTAATTTAGTTTGTAAAGTGTTTTGTGATAAAAGCATTATAATAAAAGAAGCAATGAAACTGGAAATTGAACCTGGATAATTTGTTGGTGTTTTTATACATGACAAGGGAAATTTGGTCTGTACACTTTGGGAAGTCCCCATTTTTGTGAAATTCCAAGAGTTTTGTATGAAAAAGGAACAGAATAGTTAAAACCACAGTGATTTACTGAATCATCTACAGGACTGGAAAACCTGCAAAATGATCCTTTACATTTAAGTAAATCTACTTTATTTTTTAATGTTTCTTTCAATTAATTTTTGAAATAATTCCACAGGATGAATACTGTTCACAATTATTTTATAGCCAGTTTAGGTAGGCAGTAATCTTGTTTAATAATCAGATAAAAATAGCTTTTCTTCATTAGCTGCCATGAGTGTGAAGATGTTTCTTTATACATATTTATTAAAGACTGGTAAAATCTTGTTTTTTCTGCTTTAATTTTGACTTAGTATGATAAAATTTCAGAACAGGGGAAAAAAATCTTATGCCAGTTGTGGATTCCCCATGAAACAGCACTGGAAAATAAAATATTGCTCAGCTTTATATCCAAGATCCTTAATGTGAAAATTATGAAAGTTACCCAAACTTATTTTGTTGACATGATTCTAGTGACTCACAACTCAGTAACAATGGAATTTATTTGCATTTCAGCCACTTTCATTTAACTCTGAACAGTATGGCTCTTAAGTGGTGTTTTTGCTCTTATGAGTACTCAGTGATGATATTTCTAAATCTGACGAAGGTTTCCCTTCACTAACTGCTCCAGAGCTGTTAGAATCAGTGAAGGGGAAGGGCTTGGTTTTTTTTACTACTACACTTGTACTTAACAACTGTAGTGTGATTGTCAGAGATGATTTTTTTCACAGTTATGTTTGATGAATTTGGGATTATCTGAGAATTCTTTGAAAAATAGGAAAATAAACTTAAATGTGACATAGCATACATATTCACTCACCAACTATATCTTAACCATGTGCCCAGCACTTATGAGCAGTGTCAACTGCTTTAGGACTGCAGTACGTTATCACTTTCCATGGCTTGGCAGGCTTTTTTCTTCACCAACATTTATCTATCTGTCTGTCTATGTTATATGTGCATTTGTAGTTAGTGCTTCATTCAATCAGTAAAATATAAGTGTATTTGGAAAAGCTGGCTCCAAAAATAGTTTAAACTGACAAGAGAACAAGGTTAACATCTCCTGGGCCTTCACCATGTACAAACATACAGACAACTTGTTGAACAAGTAACGACCTTCAGTCATTTGGATGAAATCTTCATCAGCATTTTCATATGTACTTCTTGAATATATCCACAGCTGAAACATCTAGATGCAGACTCAATGTGGTACTTATTTTAAAACACAAATATGTTGATAGTGAATGTTTTGCCATAGTGGTAACTGCATTGTACTGTACATTTTCATATCAGGGTACAAAAATGAGCATTTATTTTAGAAATGACAACTGCCATCTTTTAAGATATCTGTTATGTGCACATTGAAAGTCTGCATTCAAAAAGCAGGACATAAGACATTAAAACTATTTAGCACTACTCCTGTAAACAGTGTTGAAAACCACATAGCACCAAGCATGCACAGCAAAGTTGTCAAAGGTTCCGAGGTAAGTTTTAGGCTAGCTGTCTTTGTAGGCCATTTTAAGCCTAGCCAGTTTCCCTTTTGCTGCTTGAATTAACATATCCCATTTGGTGTTAGATTGGTTTTACCCATTTCATGGTTGATAATTGTATATAACGCTTAGTGAAAATAACTGGGGTCATACCATTCATAATTTGAGGGGACCTTTGCATGGGATAAAGCATTTAATAGTACAGAGGGCAATCCTAGGGTAAAGTTTATGTTGCCCATCCATAGATCCAAGTTGCACTTGAATATGGCTGGGGATAAGCTTTGTTTTACATTGAAGGTTAATCTGTTCCAGAACAGTTGTATACTCTATGAGATGTACATATCCCTCCAAACTATTCTGTTGATGTTGCAGAAAAGGTTTAAATCCGTAGACCAAGTATTTCTGATGCCATTTGACTCACTGATGTGCAGTAAATCCATCAGTACGGGGTGGGAGGATGCCTTGTATGCCAGACAAAGGTCACCTCTTAGTCTTAGAATATCAAGTATAGTGACAAAAGATTAGAGTCCGTCCATGTATGACAAACTGTTTAAGCCTTGTATACTTTTAGTCAGGTATGTCTGTGGGCATTCCAGTTGTTGCATGTGTCTGGATAGATAGATGCCAAAGAGGACATTATACTCAATTAATAGCCTAATAATGGCTCAGTAAAGAGAGCAAATGACAGTCTAGATACACTCTTTTTGTTTATAAACTGTGTAATATAGAATTACATTATCATGACAATGGACACAATTTGGTTGAAAGTTACTTCATGGTCCATGTAAGTTCCCAAATCCCAAATAACTGGGTCAACTCATAGGAGTGTATTTTCAGTGTGGAAGTTCCCCAAAATAGATGACTTCCCAAAGGATATGATGATGTACATGTTGGCATTTGGTATAAGTCCATGACGTGTGCACCAGTTATTTTTTGGGACAAACCTTTCTGCCGAATGGCTAAGTCATTTCAGGGATTGAATGACAGTTCCTAGCTTGCAGTTATCTGCAAACCTAGACAGCCAGAGTTCATTGGTATTGCCTTTTACTTCAGGGAAGCAAATTTCAGACAGTAAAGGTCCCAGCACAGAACCTTGGGAGACTCCATTGGTGACTGATCTCTTTATGGAGGTCATTTCCATTACTTTGATTTTCTGCATCCTATCTGTGACCCAGTTGGCAATCCAGTGAATCAGTTAGGGGGTTATTCCACACTTATTTAGCCTTTTTAGGTTTTTTACTATGTCTGAGCAGGGAATTGTGTCATAAGCTTTTGCCAAATCAAGGTATGAATTATGTACCATTTTATCTTCATCAATTGCTTTTGTGACATTTTTAAAAAGTTTATCAGGTTGAGTAAACATGACCTGCTGTTGAAGAATCAAAAATGAGATGGTTCCAATGTTTGGAGCTTACCTACATTTTTATTGAATATCTCCATGATAAGTCCTTCAGTGACTTTCCATATGAGGCTGGTTAGACATGGAACTGTGGAAGGTCTTTTTATCTTTTGATAAGATTAGGGAAAAGGAGAGAACAACATAATATGGGAGTGGATACAATTAGAGAAGGAAGAAATGTGTGTGGCCAAGAACTCTCACTGAAAGAGTTAAGAGGACAATCAATGAGGTAAAACAGATAAGATTGCAGGACTGAGTGCATCACCTTTAAAATTTTCTAATATGATTAAAGATTACGTGAAGGACAAGGTAAAAAAGATTTATTTTTCTAAGTATGGGAGCTATGGTAAAAATTATACAAATAATATGATTTTTTTTTGATAAAAAGAGAAATGCATGTATTTGTAATGTATTTTCCCAGTAAATGAAGAATTCAGAAGTTTGGCATGGGAGAGCAAAGAGAATGCTCATGTAGATAAGAGGCAGTCTGGATTCATTACGGGATAGCCGTCTGCAAAAAATCTATGGCCAGTGGTAATCTTTCTGAAAAGAAGAGTTAAGGAAGGAGCATGAATACCTTTATTTCACAATAAAAAGTTTAAATTCACTAGATTGAGGATTTCTAAACAGAGTCTTGATTGGTATCAGATATGTGGAAAAATTCCATAGGTTCATAAGTGTGTACTAGGCTAATGGCCCTGGAGCCTTTACAAGCCTAGCCCATATGATTACCCTGGCATTGTGCCACCCGACCTTGGTTCCTAGTGCCTCTGTCGAGTAGAGTCACTGGAGTGATCCCCGGGGTGAATTTTCTATTTCCCATCCACTCATCAAATTTCTCTTGCAGAGGGCCAGTGAGGTGCTCTGCTTGACATGTATGGGAAGTCTATTCCATAGCATGGGCAGTCCTTGGGTTATGAACCTGTTCCTCCAGCATGTTCTGTTGATTGTGGTAATGAGGTTGAGGTCTCTGGACCATGTGGTGCGGAGGTATTGGGATTTTTTTAGATGTAGCATTTCTAACAGAGCTGGGTCAGACATGGCTTTGTAAGTCAAGCAGAGATCACCTCTAAGTAGGCAATAAGAGACAGAAAATAGTTGGAGTTTTTTGAGTCTGTCCATATAGGACAAGTGTTTAAGGCTAAGGATACTCTTTGTGAGGTACTTTTGCGGCCTCTCCAGTTGTTGCAGGTGTCTAGTGAGGTACATGCCAAATGGAGCATTCTATTCAATTGTTGGCTTAATGAGGGAGTAGTAGAGGGAGACCATGACCTCTTTCTTCTTGGATGCAAACCCTAATGAGATGTGCCACATAGAAGGACTTTATGACCACAGTGGCAATGTAGTGGTCAGAATAGAGGTTGCTGTCAACCTGTGTTCCCAGATCTCTTATAACGCCTTCTGTGTTCAGTGAACTACCATCAATGTGGTAATTCAAGGGAACCGGGTTTTTCCCAAGGGGGATGATTGACAACACAGTTTTTGGCATTGAGCTTAAGGCCATGATTCTGACACCAATCGTTGGTGTCATTGACTCCTTTTTGTAGGATGTCGGCATCACTTGGGGAGTTTATAATAGCTCCCAACTTGCAATTGTATGCAAAATTTGTCAACCACAGTCCCTAAATGTTGGCCTGGACTTTAGAGAAGTAGATACCAAATAGGAGAGGACCCAGAACCCAAACACTGTGGGACTTCACTCGTGACTGGTCAGCAATCTGAATTGGAGTCAGCTACTTTCACACTGTGAGTTCTATCTGTGAGCCAGTTTGCAACCCACCTAGTGATATAGGGGTTGTTGCCTAGCTTAGTGAGTTTTTCTATGATTCCTGAGTGGGGAATGGTATCAAAGGCCTTGGCCAGATCAAGGTAGGCTGTATAAACCACCTTGCCTTCATCCACAGCTCTGGTGACTGACTCAAAGAAGTTGATCAAGTTGAGCAGGCATGATCTACCCTTCACAAAATTAAACTGTGTGGGATCCAGAGTTTGGAGATTCCCTATATCCTTGTTTATTAGGTCCATGATGATGATGCCTTCCATAGCTTTGCATATCAGACTCATCAGGCTAATGGGGCGATAGTTTCCAGGGTCTGTAATCGCTCTTCCTTTGTGTAGAGGGATGACTGTAGCAGTGTGCCATTCGGTAGGGACAAAGCCTGAGGTGAGGCTGTGATTGAACAGGGCACAAAGATGAGGTGCCAGTTCACTCTGTATTTTGTGAAGAACACAGCCAGGAATATTGTCAGATCCCATGGAAGCTGTATTCTTGGCCCTGGACAGTGCTGTTTTAACTTGTGCAGCAGTAATACTAGGTGCCTGGCAATCTACAGGTATTGTGATTGGTTCTTTGGTGGGGGAGAGAGTAGTAAAGTTGGCACTGAGTCTGTTGGGCAGTATATTGGCAATATCTTTTGGCTCTGTATAGGAGGTACCATTGTGCAGTAGCTCAGAGCAAATCTGGGTATTGCCATAGAGATTCTTTACATAACTATAGAAGGTCTTGTGGTTGTCTTTACTATCTGCTGCAATTCTGTTTTCATAGCTAGCTTTAGAGGATTTGATGAGGGATCTCAACCTTTTGTTGAGGCTTATAAGGAAGTTTTTCCAGTCTTAGGACTTCACTTTATTCTGCATCAGTTTCCTCCTTCTGTTATAGAGTTTGTTTATGGCAGGGGACCATCAGATGGGCTTCCATTTTTTTTTTTTTGAGGAGAGCATCTTGGTTCTATTGGATATGGCGAGATCCATGCATTTGTGCATGTGTTCATACAGGGCACTCTTGTAGGATTCGGCAGTCATTCAACTGATCTCCATTTGCATGGGTGCCGTGAAGTTAGCCACTTCTGTTTTTAGGAGCCCAAAGTTAGCTTTGGAGAAATATTTTCATTGTGATTACCTTTGCGGGGGGGGGGGGGGTGGATTTCCAAGGTGATTAGTTTGTGGTCGGATCTAACCAGGGAGGGAGTTGACTACTGGTGTAGATCAACCGTCACCCCTGTTAGTAATGACCAGGTCAAGGATGTTGCTACCTCTAGTGGGGGTAAGAACGAGCTAGTCCAGAGCATAGGAATTAATGAATTCCAGAAAGCATTGGGCAAGTGTCTTGGTACAGGAGTAGTTTTCCCAGATAATGGAGGGGTAACTGAAGTCACCCAGTATGAGTGTGTTAGGTATGACCCTAATATTCTCCAGGGCTCTAAGGAATGTGGAGTGTGAGTCTTGGGACATGGTTGGGGACCTATAGCAAGCTACATAGAGAGAAGCTGTGTGTCAAAAAAGGAGTTAGATGATAAAGTGTATAGGAAAGTAGAAATCTGAAGGGTGACTAGGTAAGGTTAGTCACTCCTAGTGAGTGCATTTCTGTTAGCTTTGAAGTGTAACATAGGAGGGTGGAGCATCTGAGATCAGCGGAAGAGGAGGGTGTCTGGGATGCACAATAAGAGATCAATGGAAAAAGGGGACTTTGTGTAGTGGAGAGGGAGAATTATGATTTAACATGCTGAATATTTCCACCTGAAAATGCATGGTTTGTTTATGAAGTACATATATTTAAATGCTGTAGAACCTCATAGGATTTAACAGCAGTGAAGGTAGTTATATTGACTATGACTTTAATTACTTTAAAGATATGCATGAAGTTGGAAAAGTAAACAAACCAGGATTAAAAGATGCAGAGAGGACTGCGAACTGCACATGATGTTACAAAAGGAAATTGTGCTGGACAGTATGTACATCATGTTTCCTAGCTGCAATTGTCAAGACAGAGCTTCTGTTGACATTATGAAATGTATTTTTCTGAAACTCTGCAGCCCAACATGGTGTCATGTTGGGTTAGCAGTGCTAGAGTAGAGTTGGAAATACTGAAGCATGGCATGCTTTTTCAGGGACTTGCTGTTATTTTTCTCCTGGTCTTTAGCTGTGACAAGATAAAATCACTAAATGCATGCACATTCTGCTTTAAACTAATCAGTATTGCACTGGGTGTTTTACTGTTTTATATGGCACTACTTTTCAATTAAGATTGTGCAATGGTGAAATGCATTGTATCTGTGTGCTGTACTGTTGGCAGCCTCATGATTGTTGCAGTTCATTTTTCAAAGTGGTATGAATGCTGTGTTTTATTTCTGTGGACATAGTTACTCATTTATGTCTTATATTCAGGTGTCTAAGCCAAGGTATGATGATAGTTACAGAAGCATAGCCAGGGTGGGGCAGAAGGGGTAACTACCATGGGTGCCAAACATTAGAGGGATATATCCTTCTAATCCCAGTCCAACTTTCATGTATACTGTTGTTTAAAAGCTTTTTTTAGATTTTTTCAGTCAAACCTGATGCTGTAGCACTCCCTTTGTGTGTGTGTGTGTGTGTGTGTGTGTGTGTGTGTGTGTGTGTGTGTGTGTGTGTGTGTGTGTGTGTGTGTGTTTGTGTGTGTGTGTGTGTGTGTGTGTGTGTGTGTGTGTGTGTGTGTGTGTGTGTGTGTGTGTGTGTGTGTATGTTTTTTTACTTACAAAAATATGAGGAAGGAGGATGGTTGAGAACAGAGTTTAGAAACAGGACCTGATTGGTCCCATGTGTAGGAGGAAGGGGACATGTGTGTGGTCAGAAGCAATCCTTTTTTGTCTCTTCACTTGAGGAGCCCTGGGAGTGGGAGTAGTGGATCGATGATTTGGTTCTGTACTGCATTTTTCATGCAGAAGGTAGAAGTCCTTTGAAGAGCTGCCGGGGTGGGGTGCAACACTGTGGGACTGGCACAGGGTATTGCTTGAACCAGCTATGCCTCTGGTTAGTTGTACCATGCAGAATATTGTAGAATGTCCCTGACAGGGTTTTCACACACTTACAGACACACAACTTCCAGCAATATCCAGGGTTGTAGACAGATTTTTTTCAATTTTTACTCTAAAGTCTGGTACTGCTACCCCATGCATACATGCTGCCCTGCCAAAGTTTAGTCTTCTGAGATGTCCACAGTCACTCTTAACTAGCATTCAGTACCAGTGATTTCCTGCAAGAAGCCTTTGTAACAAATCAAGGTAACAAGTCTCATGGAGGTGTATTCACACCACCAGACACTGACCCCACAATGGTCTATTCCCTACCACCACACAACCAGAAAAGGGGAAGACAGCAGCTAATCCCACAGAGGTCCATTCACACCTTACACAACTAGAGTAGACAGTAACCCTTCTGGGAACAGATGACTGTTCTGGTTTTGCTACCTTAAAAAAGCAGCCTAAACCATTTGCAGTAAGCACCCTACAATCCAGTCCAAAAGGAAGCCATCCAGGCTGAACTGTTGGCTGCTCTGGTTCTCATGTAATTTGGCAACTGTAGCCTAAAGAATTCACTCCAAGCAGACCCCAATCCAGTCAAAAGGGAAAGCCACCCATCCACAACATACTGTCAGCACACAGCAGTGTACAACCAGCCATAAGTACCCACATGCCATCATCCTGATGGTCTGCTACATCACCTTGGAAAGACCTTAAACAGGTGATCATTACACGGATCAAAGTCTTTCAGCATCTGTGTGATATCGACATCAGTGTCATCATGTATGTGCATCAAGGCCCAACCCACTTAAACGTACATCAGTCATAGTGTTTTGTAGCCAAGTCTTAATGAGTCGTAGTGCACTGAATGACCACTTTGCAGAGGAAACACTAACTGTTACAGTGGCCAGAATTGTTAATGCACTGTTTATATTTGGATAAAATGCTGGGCTCAACTGCTGTAGGGTTGAAATGATGGTGGTTGGTAGCTTGTCTTGTGTAACTGCTCTCCATCTTCCCCACCCTTTGGTGAAGCTTTTCTTTAAAACTGGGATGACTGGATATGTCAGTCATGTATGCATTGTACAATTCCACCACTTTCTCATAATCTTCCAAAGCATGCAGCATGTTTGGCACCATACAGTGTGCAATAAAAAGTGGGCAGCATTTTATAAGTTGGTCTTTTATTTAATGTATGACATGATCCAGGAATAGAATGAACATGTTCCATTGATAGTACTCCTCTGAGTGAGCAGCAGCAATGCTGCTTCTTTGTGTCTACCATCCACACATCCTTGGAACACTTTCTGCGACCATGACTCTGGCTGCCAGCTGTCGACTTCTTTATACAAATCTGAAAAAGAAGTGTCAGCATTTGATCTCATTGCTTGAAGAGCATCAATGACAACCTTTGCGTCTTCATAAGCCTGAATCAAGTCATTCTGCTCCTGCTGTAGGCACAGATGAAGTCACTTAATCATATCAAGCACAGACTCCACTGTAACCAGAGCTGCAATGTAATCAAATCTTGAAGTAGAATACAGATATCTGTCATCTTTAGAGTGTATTACTGAGTATGACAAAGTGGTGACAAGGATGACATATTTATTCTTAAATCTGTGCAGGCAATCAGCTTGATTAAATCACTGGCTGTTGCCAGGTGCCTGAAGAGAGGACTTCTGTCTTCATCTTCATCCTCACAAATGAACTGTGTGAATTCCATATTGTGGGCTAAGTAGTCACTGTGACATTTAGAGAATGAATTTAGCATTGGAATTACTTTCCTGTAGGTATAAAGAGTTGCTTGCACATGGATGAACTATGGCAGTGTTATGCTTTTGCACTTTAGTCATTGTGCACAGCTTCTGGAAACAGGGCTCCAATTCTTGCCCGCACACCATTAAAATGGCCAGACATGTTTCCTCTGTCATAGCCTTGTCCTCGCAATAGCTCCTTATCCACAATCCATGCTGTGAGTCTCTCTAGTCAGCTAAGGCTTTTCCTGTGGTGTCATGCACTTTCACAAATTCAATGGTCTTCACAGATTTCTCCATTTCCATCACTTCTATGAATGTAGACTAGAGGCAGAGTCAGTTGATCCTTATGAGAGATGTCATTTGTTCCATCAGCAATTAATCTGAAGAACTTTGCCTCTTTAAGTCTTAAAATTTTTATCTGTATCTGTAACCCAGAAAGATTAATAATTTCATTTTGAATTTGTGCAGAAGTGTACAGTGAATTTTACAGACTGTCCCTTAAATGGTCGGCGAGTACAGAGTCCACTTCTGCTATGCATTCAAGCAATACTTTAAAGTTTGCTGTACAAGTCAGTCTTCCATGGAGTGGCAAATTCTTTCTTCCACAGCGAAGAATTATCTGCACAATATGTCACAAGGCATGAACTGTGCATTCCTGCAACTTTTTATCTTTCTGTGCAATGCACTGATAAGCTGTTTGCAGTTAGCCAGAGCATACGTCTAGAAATGACTCTGACTATGCACGTGCATTTCCATGGTCCTTTGACTTACTATGTTTTTCAAGAACCTTCCTTGCATTAGATCAGTCAGTCATAGGATTGGAAATCAGCACACACACACACTGTAGCTGTGCTGAAGATGAAGCATGGACCATAAAAGACCCCATCCAAACTCTGTAAATACTGTGCAAACTGGAATTTATGCAGAAGTTGGGGGCTGAATGTTATATTTTACTGGCTTCCAGAAAACCCCTTGAAATGTTTAGGGAACTAAAAGCCTTCAGCGGTTAGCCACAGCATGGTCAAGATGGTCTTTCTTTCGATATATATAAAATAACCACATTTGTATAAGCCAATGTCATAATCTTTTATGACATCATTCACACTGTTACAAACTGCAGTGCGGGTGTTAACTCATTCACTCCAGTGGAGCGCAGGATGTTTGCACTGTAACTTTCAATGGGCAGAGCTAAGCCTTTTGACACAATCAAATTATGTCCTCACATTTCAAACAAATGCTCATGTGTCTGGAACCATAGGGGTTATGAAAGAAGTGCAAATGGCAAACCCTTTAGCACAAACAACTTTTATGGTGGTAGTATTCTTTGCGTTCTAGGTCTTAAACTGAATTTTATAATTCACAGTAAACACAGTAACCATTATGTTTGTAATATTTTGTAAACAACTTACAATATCACAGCAACCACTCAAGTTGCACACATACTGTCAGCAGCATTTTATTAATCTACCTGAGAGCTTTCATTTGAGGCTAATGAATTCTGTCTATGTTACTTGCCTGTTGAGATATTTAGAAAAATGTGAAAATTATATCTATATAAAGTAATATTGTGAAAACAACAGTTAGTATCTCTTTATCTGCACTAGACATAGGTCAAATATTAATGTAGTTGAGTTTGCCATTTTGTAAGCTTTAAGATAAAATCTTTTAAAACCTCATATATAGCATGGTTTTGGGATTATTGATGTAAATATGAACAAATAATATATGACACCTAGAGGCATCAGTAGGAGTTAACTGCCGATGCACCTGGAGGTGTCACTCAGATGTAATGAGTTAATCTTCGGAGAGTTGCACATGTCCTGCTGTAGTACATGTGTAGTCCACTGTCACAGCACTTGATTGAAGATCATCTTAGTGAAGGATATTACACTTCCATTTATCAAATGCCATCTTGGTCTCCATCTTGATTACGTCAGTGTTGTCATGGGTTCTACTGGATGCAGCAAAGGGCTCTTCACATTTAGGACTTAAGATGGAGTCACAGCTACTGATTCCTGACTCTCAGATTCAGCTGGAAGAATGCTGTTTGGACATTGAGGACCTGCTGCTGATTCTCCAGGAATGTCCAGTTGTGCAACTCCTCTCATCAGTACTTTCACTTTATCACAGTGACTAAAAGAAAGGATAAGGCTAGTCAGAATGATTGCTGCAATGTATTGAGAAGTGTTGCCAAAAGAGCTTGTAAGAAGGATGTGTGTGCTGACACATAATCTACACTGCTCTGTTTAATGCCTTGCCCTACAGCAAGTTGTCCTTCGTGCAGCTCTGCTGCTGTCACAGGCATTGCCGGTTCCATGACATGCCTACAACACCCATTTCTGCTGCTGCCACAGGCATTGCCGGTTCCATGACATGCCTACAACACCCATCTCTGCTGTTGTCACAGGCATTGCCAGTTCCATGACATACCTACAACACCCAGCTCTGCTACTGCCACAGGCATTGCCAGTTCCATGACATACCTACAACACCCATCTCTGCTGCTGCCACAGGCATTGTCGGTTCCATGACATGCCCTGCAACACCCATCTCTGCTGCTGCCACAGGCATTGCCGGTTTCATGACATGCCTACAACACCCAGCTCTGCTGCTGCCACAGGCACTGCCGGTTCCATGACATGCCTACAACACCCAGCTCTGCTGCTGCCACAGACACTGCTGGTTCCATGACATGCCTACAACACCCAGCTCTGCCACAGGCACTGACAGTTCCATGACATGCCTACAACACCCAGCTCTGCTGCTGCCACAGGCACTGACAGTTCCATGACATGCCTACAACACCCAGCTCTGTCACAGGCACTGTCAGTTCCATGACATACCTACAACACCCAGCTCTGCCACAGACACTGTCAGTTCCATGACATGCCTACAACATCCAGCTCTGTTGCTGCCACAGGCACTGACAGTTCCATGACATGCCTAAAAGAAATAATCTTATTACTTCTCAGTGATGAAAGGACTACTGCAGCTTTCTACAATCTAAAAATTTACCAAACATTATACTGTCCATCTGAAATCCCTGTAGGTACTACAGGATTCAACAGCTTTTCGGCTTGCCTGTTGAAAAGCACCTGCTTAGTATATGCCTGATGCTGCCTTACTCATTACACAGAGTACAAATCAACGGTACAGTTCTCCCCGTATAAAACTGCTGCCTACATAATACAAAGGCAATGGCAAATTATGCATGACATACTCAGCAAAGCTGGCAGTAACATGCTTGGAAAATCTTTGTTGCATGTGCACTGAACTCCCATTTAAAGGAGCCTTCCTAAATCCATCCATTAACGTGTTCAGTTATACAGTGCCATGGATAGTATTGGTGATAGTTTCACTGACAAATGGAAAGTGAGAACACAGTCTACTGTATGCCAAGTATGTCACTATATATTTTGTTGCCTATCAAAGGTAGGTCACAATTATAAGGCTGAATTTGGAGCCCTGTAAACTGCTAGTGGTTTACACTTAATGGTCAGTTATACACAATGGGTATTAACTTACCGAGTCAGGAAGGCAGCTAAACTTTCCGACATTCCTGATGAGCATGCTTTGCCTTCCTCTACTGTGCACCAGATATTTGTTTTCATTTCAGTGTAAACTCCATTCATGCAACACAAACTCACAACCAGAAATGTAATGAAAAACTGCCCAAGGGCTTATTTTTGGCCAGAACTTGATCTCAATACATGGAAAATATGCACCACTGTCACGTGTACATCAAAACCATGCAGCATGGAGAAGGCTAGTGGAGCCTAGCTACATCTCCAATTCAGTCACAGACTGGATGCCAGCATTACAATGAATATAAGCAGAAGAAGTGCATAAACATCTCACTGGATGCTCAATAAGTACAAGTTCAGCAACTGTATTTTTCTGTTTAAGGGCAAGGAAAATAGACAGGGTTTGTAGCTACTAGTACAGCTAATATTCCAGGCATGTTGAAGCCTAAAGCAGGATATCTTCTAACATTTCAGTCATGGATCAGTTACCTAAAGAAGCTTTAAAACAGTGACAGCAACTTTTTCCAGCATTGGCTCTGATGAGCAATAGAGAATCTGCAGTCAGCTTACATGTATACACAGAAATTCAGCACACCATTCAGTCTAAATACAGTATAATGCAAGATGCCACAACAGCCACAGTATAATGCAAAAAGAACCAAACACAAATAGACAGGTTTTTCTCTTGTTCCACTGTATTGTATATCTGTTAAGGCAATAGCAAATTGGATAGCGAGTTATAACACACAAGTTGCAATTCTATCCAAGCTTAACGGTACTATACTCCTCTGAATTTTTATCCTTTGCTCTGGCTGCTTCATATTACAAGCAAAATTTCAAATAATTCTCTCCAGCTGATGCATTTGTATCAAGAATTTTCAGCCAACAGTGCCTGCAGCACTGAGAAAACAGCACAGCACCTTAAATGAAGGCCAAGACAGTCAAGAGATGAACTAGAACTGGGTCAGTCTTTGAAAGGCTCTTTCTCTTTGTCATCACAAAACATGCAGGCCTATCGTCACTGCTTCCAGTGGAGCACACCTCTGAATGATGCCACTTTAAGTCAGCACAATATTTAGTAAAATAAAGCAAGCACTCGGACTGCTGACCACAATGGAAAAGTTATTGTAACTTTCAGCATAGGAAGATACGGTGCTGCTTTGCTAGGAATGGTCTGCTGTCATTTCCTCTAAGCTTGTGAATATTGGCCAAAACAGTGCCTAAAAAAGGTATGGGGGGGGGCAATGAAAAACTGAGAAACTTTCCAGGATAGCAAAGCCAACCCTAGAAAAATCTAAAAATGTTATTGCTCATTCTCAGGAATGAAAAGAAATTGTACTCACTTCAAAGTCTCCCCACTGTGGAGAAGGCAGACATTTGTGCAGTTACCAAGACATGATTTAAAGTGTGCCGCACACTCCACAGTGCAGGGCTAAAATGCCTTCAAATGCATTAGACCACCTACTGCACAGGTACAGAGTAAAGGCAGAGGTGTTTCACTGTATCTCTAATTGAAGCAAACCTCAAGGCTGATCAAACAAAATATGCTTAATGTGCTTCTCCATGTCAAAATTACCATAGGAAAGTCCCATTCTGTATTCTTGCAAGCTATAGGACCAACTCTCATCACCCAGAAACCCACAATATACATTTTACTGGATCTCCTCGCTGCACAACTCATCACCTAAGTAGATGCAATCATCGCTAACATGGAAGAAAGCTGTATCCACCCCACCAGAATGTCCTCTCTATTAAGGTCAAACAATTCTAAGGCAAACCTCCCACTATTAAGTGATAACCTGATATTTGCAGCCCCCCCAAACCCTGAGGACACTGATGGCTATGCTGAATTGTTAAGAGACCCCATACAACCATGTTAGAGGCATAGATACAGCTCTACTTACCAGGAATAAACACAGAACAAAGCATCCCTTCCTTATCAGACCCATTATTGAGTACAATGCCCTCTTCAGCATGTACCTTGTCAAGCACATGCAGCAGCTGGAGATCCAACAGAGGTTTCTGATCATAAAAATCCAGGATCTCAAACACCTATCATGTACATATAGGCTAAAAGCCCTGTCCTTCTACTTAGTCGCATACAGAGTGCTCAGAAGTGACCTGTGTCTGGCATACAAGGCCATCTCAGACCCAGCCTTGATGGAGTTGCTGCATATCTGTAAGTCAAACTCCATTCATGCAACCCACATGCAAGACTTCAAACTAGTCTATGACATTAATAAAACTTGTTGGCAGGACAGATTTGTGTCCCAAAGACTCCCCTATCTTTGAATAGACTCCCTTTCGATGTCAAGCAGGGTTCATCTCTAGCCCTCTTTAAGAGGAACTTGGACGACTGGATGGAAGACAGAAAATACACCCCTGGGATCCCAGCTGTGTCTCTGCAGGACAGGGGAAACAGGTGCTGACTTTGTGGGAACATGGGCGAAATTCTTAGCTAGGCTTAAAGGGGCCTCCAGGCCAATAGCCTAGTATCACCCTATGAACAAAGCCAAAACCACCCTAGGGTATCCTAGCAGACAGGTGGAATAAGAAAAAGGAAGAATGTTAAGGGAAAAATTGTAGAAAATGGTTAGCTGAAAATGTTAACTCAATAACAAATTGACTTTTGCCAGTATAGCATGCACCATACTGAGAAGAACTTCACTACAACAGAAAAATGACCAGCTATAATATAAAATGTCCAGAGGCAGCAGTAAAAGTGCATACATTGGGGGCATCTGTTAAAGGGTTACTATCTCATTTCTAAAATCAGTTTCTTGCTAAGGGACTTTGCATACCTCTCAACTGTACCTCGTTGCGAGGAACATTTCTCATTTAGGGTCTGAAAAAGTTTATGTTCCTTGAAGTTCCACATTGACAGGGTCTGTCACACATTTAGTGTTAGCAGCATTTTAACTGATATCAATGTTAAATAGAACTGAATCTTATTTCATTAAAAGACATATTCTATAAGTAAAAATATCACATTTTTTAGCTATCCTGAGCTTCCTACATAAAATTGTTAGTAAGCCATTAGTAAGTTATTTTGCCCATTTGTTCTACATTATGATAGGCAGTGTTCCTCATTTTGGAGATGGACGGTTGAGAGAGATGGGACTTTTTACATTTTAGGGCAGTGTTAAGTCTCAAGCTCACAAAAAGACAGAGTTTTCAGAGTAGCTGGTTAGCATACTGCAGGTCAGATTTCACAAACTTAAGTGGGGGATGGTTATTCTAGGAACTGCTAAGAGTTTACAGTTTGTCCTGTTGTATTTTCCTTCTCCCACCCATAGGCTATTAGACTGACTGGTTTAGCCTCAGCCAGAGACACTATGTGGTCACACTCAGATATGCAGCTTTTGCAGCAGTGAAGTTGCATCTTCTTTAGTATGTGCTTGTTTTTTTGTAAAGCTTTGTGAAATTCTTATCCTAGCCTAGGCAACTGTAACTTCTTTTTTGTTTGTTTTTGTCTCCTGCTTGTTACTACATGTTTTTACCCCTTCACTGGTAGTTATTATTCTTATCGTCTGCCATAGTGTTGCTTATTAGTACATGTACTCAACTCAACACCATAAAAAAAAAAAAAAACTGCCAATCATTGGCGGACCGGAGTTCTGCTGTGGTGACCCCTAACCAGGAAAAGCCGAAAGACCAACAACAACTCCTCATGCAGACTTACCTTTTATAATCAATTCCCTCACTTCACAAGACAAAATTGCTTTGGACAATTGCATCTTGCACACAAACCCATTGAGTTGCAAATGTAATATTCTAGAAGAATAACATCTCATAATGTTTCAATAAAATGTCAGACAACTTTGAAACTGAATCTTGTTACTGTACTAAAAGTATTTTCCCATTATTTGATGCCCTTCAGGAATCACACGGCAGCTGTTTGCATAATACTGATTCCATCCTATTGATTTATATTATTTTTTCTTCCCTGTACTGTGGTATTTGGACCTTTCACTCCTTTTCTGAATATTTGACTACAGTAGAGTTACACTGATTACATTTGCCTCCACTTTCAAATGGTAGTCTCTCTATTTTCCCATATTCTCCAGTATATGTGCATAAGTATGCATGAAATGTATAACCGAAGTTTATATCCATGTGGTTTTGAAAACACAACCTTGCTATGTCTTATTGACAGGCTTGCAATTCAAGGCATTCTTGAATGTCTGTCAAATTTGTATATGCTGGATATGTGATAATGTGTGCATTTTGTTAAAACTATGTATGAAGAGCAACATAATTCTTTTAGTGATGTACTTCACTCTTAGTATTGGAGCACTCATAATTTTTCTCCCAGGGGCCCTTGTTGTGACTGAGATGGCTGTCTTGACTAGACCAACTTACCCCCTTTATCAAGATGGAAATACATAATTTAAATAAATAGTTGCATGTGTCATTGTGTTTATCATATGTATTGCTTTGGTTGTTTAAAATACATTTGCTGTATATCTTTATGATTTGACTCATCCACAGGTATATGTATGTCTACACACACACACACACATGTATATCTATATATATATGTTTATTTAATAATTTCACATTTGTTGACCGGGAAAGTATTCCTTGGACAGAGCTTATTATCAGCCGAGGCCTGTATAGAAATGCTATAGAAGCATCTCTTCGAAAATGTGGAAAGAAACTGGACTACGCAGATGAAACCCACATGAACTCAGGGAGGACATGCAGACTCCATACAAAAGGCACCCTAGTCTAGAATCGAACTGGAGAAGCTCTTGCTATGAAGTGACAACATTAACTGCTGCACCACTCATATGTGGCTGTATATAAATAAGTCTCTGTATTTGTGTGTGTGTTTATGTACAAAGATGTACACAAACCTATATGTGTGTTGTTGGATGTATACATATGTACATGCAAACAGTCATACAATGCCATGCAGAAAGTATTTTGACTAAGGTGCCAGTGACCCTTTATTGCTAATTTCACATGTAACAAAACTTTCCATTTGTTATAGGCCAATTGCCAATACTATTAAATTAAAATAAATGGTATGTCAAGAGTAAAATAAGGAACAGTACAATAAAAATGACAAAATAAAACAGATAAAAGTATCGAAACTGACACAGCTGCAGGTAAAATACAAGTGAAAAACTTTAATATAAACAATAAAAGAGTAAGTGCTTTCATGGTATGCTACCACCACTTCATCAGACTGATCACAAGAAACTTCTAAAGCACTTAAATAACAAATGAATTAAATAAATCAAGACAACAGTAAGACCATCAATTTTCTTAAAAGAACCAAGACAGAAAATGTAAAAGAAAATTTGTATAAAGTATGAACAGTCCTATAGTCAATGTTTCAGAGGTCTAGCTTTCAAAAATGGTTTAAGGGAGACAACCTCATTGAGGCCTGGTGCTTTATCAGCATTTAAGGACAGAATCCATTTTTGTTCAGCGGATTCAGTCCGATTCCTATGGCCCCCCCTCTTAAATTCTCAGAAGCAATTTCTAATACTAGAAATCTAACCATGACTAATGATATGCTTACCAGGGTATTAGTATATTTCCTGTTTCTATTATCTTTCTGATGTTCCAAAATCCTGTCTTTCAGTTGTCTATTACTTATTCCTACATAAAAAATATGACAATGGGTACAATAACTAAAATAGACAATATTCTGGGTTCTACAGTCAGCATAAACATCTTTTTACTTTAAAATGCATACTAGGATATATATAGTTAAAACCTGTATGAATATATTTACAAGCTGCACAGTTTCTGCATTTAAAAGTACCATTCCTATCTGATGTCAAAACCTTATTACAAGTAGAAGTATTACAACATGAATACCTTTTTAATGATTTATTGTTCTTAAAAGAAAAACATGGAACCATATCTGTAGCATTTTTTAGTTGGTTCATAGGTTGGTACTAGGCTATCAGCCCTAGGGCCTACACAAGCCTAGCCATAACAATTCCCTGGCTATTTCTTCCCACAATATTTACTTCCCAGGATCTCTGTCTAGCAGGGGTCCAGGTCATACCAAAGGGGAATTGTACTTGATGATAGGTCTGATGAATGCAGAATACAGTGAAACAAAGACTTCCTTGGACTTAGATGACATACCATTGTTTATAAGTTATGCAACATAGAATGATTTCCTTACCACTGTAAACAGGTGATGATCAAAGGCTAGATTACTATCTGTATGTGTCCCTAAGTACCTGACTACTGGGTCAACTCTAAGGGGTGTGTTGTCAATATGATAGTTACCTGGGATGGATGACTTCCCAAAGGATACTATTATGCATTTCTTGGCATTTAGTTTTAGTCCGTGCCTTTGACACCAGTTGCTTCTGTGTCAGCCCCTCCTAGAGAATATTTGTGTCAGTGTGTGAGATTCAATGACAGCTCTTAATTTGCAATTATCTGCAAAAGTAGTCTGCCAGAGACCATTGACATTGGCCTTGCCTTCTGAGAAGTAAATGCCAAAAAGTAGCAGTCAAAGGACTGATCTCTGAGGGACTCCACTTGTGATTGACCTTTTTTCAGACTTGGACTCCCCAATTCTAACTTCCTGAGTCCTGTCTGTGAGCCAGTTGGCTATCCACCAGGTGACATATGCTTTTTTACCTAACCTCTTCAGTTTGTCAACAATGCCCAGTGGGTATTTGTGTCAAATGCCTTAGCCAGTGTGAATGAGTTTGCTCTCATCTATTACTTTGGTGACCTTCTCAAAGATCTGCACTTGACGAAATCAAACTGGGTTGGGTCCAGTGTCTTGAGGTTTACTATTTCTCTCTTGATCATCTCCATAATAATTCCTTCCATGGCTTTACATATAAGACTAGTGAGACTTATGCATCCATAGATGGCCCACCTTTGTGCAGAGGGATGACTGTCGCCTTTCTCCATTTATGATGCATGAAGCCTCTTTGGAGGCTACACTTAAATAGTAATTCCAGAGGCCCTGATATGTCATGTTTCATGGTATTTAGGAAGCATCTTGGGATATTGTCTGGGCCCATTGATGCAGTGTTCTTAGTCTTAGAGAGAGCATTAAGGACCTGTTCTCTTATCATAGTAAGGGGAGTTATATTTGCTGATATTTCCTGAGGGAAGGTTGAGGGAGAGAGAGGAGTAAAGTTGGAGTTGAATTCATCAGGCAGGAGGTTTATTATATCTTCTGGCTCAGTATAGGTGGCTCCATTTACAATGAGCTCATGCCTTTTGAGGTTGTGCATATAGCTAAAGAATGCTTTGTGGTTGTCCTTGGCCTGGGAGGCCAAACTTACCTCACATTTGGCTTTGGGTAGACTTTATTTGACCTCTGAGTTTGTTTAGTTTGATGAGAGTGCTTTTATCCTGCTGTGTGCTGCACCTCCTAATTTTTGCCATGATTTTCTTCCTCCTGTTAATATAGCATATTGATTTTGTGATTCCACCAGGGTGGCTTGTTTTTTGAGTTAGCTCTGTACTTTCTCATGATGGGTACAGGTGCTTCTGGGCAGCTATTAACATGCTTGTACAGGGTTTAGGTGAAGAGTTCTGCATTGACAAAAGTGTTCTCAGGGTTTATGGGGGCTTGAAATGTTGTCAGTTTTTCACTTAATAGCAGGTGGTTAGCCTTAGAATAGCTCTCCCTGGGCCTCTGCTGAAAAAGGGTGCAAGCTTACTCAGACTTTCCCAGTCAACAAATGTCAAATAAATAAATAAATGAATAAACTGTTCAGGGTTATTATTGATGACAAGCAAAAGTCTGATCTACATACTCAACAGTGCATTAAAAAGATGCATCAAACGTTAAGCCTTCTATATAGACACACAAAATTCCTCACAAATGCTTCTAGCTTTCCCTTGCATAATCTTTCTTACTTCCAGCCACTATTCTTATACACCTCCAATCCAACCTTCTGTCAAAACTGGAACTTACCTACAATAACATTGTTAGATTCACTTCTAACCTCCCCTACCACTCTCACCACTGCCTAGCCTTATAAAACCTGCAGTGGTTGGAATTTCATCATCAGATCCAACTTCCCCAGATTTTCATGGCTCATTCTCTTACATGAACCCTCTTCCTGCCCCTCCCTTGCTTCCTAATCCATTCCTACACTCCCAAGAGAGCCCTCCTTAGCACTCACAAGCATCTTCTGGAGGTATATGCACCCAATAAAAATATCGGCAAACTACAATGCAGTTACTCTGTAGCAAATGCCTGGAATAAACTACCACTTTGTGTTAGATCCATCCCAAACCCTGACTCTTTTAAAATGGCTCTCAAAGGTGCCCTTTGTAATTCCTGGTCATGTTCATGCAATCACCCAACTTAGCACTATATTCCTCTGTACTCCTCCAATACTCCTATAATACTCCTGCAATAATTTGTTTCTTCCTGCTCTCTTTCAAATCTACTAATAGTCTCTCTCTCTTTCTTAGCCTAGTGCTCTGTAGACTTTGGAAAGTGACATGTGCCTTGGGACTTCTTCCTGTATATAATGCATAATTTTTTTATATACTATTGGTCTTCCACTCTATTATGTATGTTTGTGAGATTTTTGTTTAGTTTTCTTCTTCTCAGTACAGTTTATAACTTTTGAACGCTAATGTGTACTAAGTCATTGGTCGTGTTCTAGCTTGAATTTTTTGTGGTTTTACTCTAAATGTTTTAGCTTAATCTGTAATTAGGCTACTTTTGCTATATGTAATGCTTGGAGCTTTTCTCCTCGGACTTCCACTGAAAAAGGGCTGCGGCCCAGTTGGACTAACCCAGTCAACAAAAGTCAAATAAATAAAATAAATGTCAAATATCCCTAAGAACTTGGTGGGGCAGGTACGTAGGAGGAAGCAAGCTCAGCAGCAAGTGGCCAAAAAATTATTACCTGTAGACCAGTGGCAGCTGGTGACTTCAAATCACAGGAGGAGGCTGCAGGAGACAGCTGAATGGGTGGGGGGGTCAATGGAAATGGGTGTGTCCAATTATAAATGGGAGGAGCTATGCTCAAAACCACAAAAACTGTAACTTTAATTAAATACACTGCCCTGGGTGCCAAACCATCAGTATGAGAGTCCAATCAAGACAAAATAAAGTGTAGAAGAAAAAAAATATTTCAACGCATTGGCTGCATGACAGGTTACTTAATATCTAGATGGAAACAAAAAGGTTGTGAGGCATGAAAAAATAAATTACTTTTTAAATACATTACTGGAATGCCAGTCAAAATCAAGTATAAAAAAAAACAAGCAGCACTCAGCTCAAACCACTTCTCCTTGCACTGCAGTTCTAATTATGATTTATATTCAGCTTTATTAAAGTACCAAGTAACATGCTGAAAGCAGCAATCTCTGTGATACCCCCACTTGTAAAAATGTTTCTTAGCCAAAAAAAGACCTGCTGCCTGACAACAACTATGTACTTGTTTCATGGGGAAAACATGATCAAAGTAAAAAATGAAAAGCAAACAAGAAACAAGCTCAAGATACATTGCTTATAAAGGATTACTGCACAGGTTATGGACCACACATGATAAATTGGCATTCTGTTTAGTTTGCAGGTAAAGACTGCAAAGATGACTGCAAGTCTTCAACAAATGCAATGCACTTCTTAAAATACTGTAATCCTGTCCTTTATTACAAATACCGTCATATGCATTTCAATATCCAATGCTAATACATTATCTAGTTATGTAAGTATTCTCTGCATGGCGACAACAGAAAGGCTTTCAATGTTGGCAATTCTTTAGCAGTATGCTTATTAAAGCTTACTTGCATTTTACAATCTCAGACAGGCTTGCCTGATGGTCATTAAAGCATTGCTACTTAAACACAGAGCAACAAGCACTTTCTGAATAATAATAAGCATAAATCAACAGTATAAAAATATGACAGAAACCAGATCATTCTGCAAAATCAAGGACAGACGAAAAGCCACTGTAGTACTTGTGTCTACCTTGGATGGGGGGATACTCTGCACATTTACACTACATAACTGCTCCTTGCCTTGCTTGGACACATCCAGAGACACTACATGGGAGAGTGGAGTGCAACAAGTATGTCACAATTTGAAATGTCTCTGGCTGACTGTAATGGCCCTGACACATTTGTCATACCTCTCAACCTCAGAGCAAGAGATCTGGACAAAGCCATACATAGAAGTGGGACAAAGGCCCAAAAATAAGGTACATTTTTAAATATTGCTCTTATAAACTTAGAAAGATAATAGAATAGTAGGTCTTGCATTAGTATGAATTTTCTGAAGGGTATGAAATCTGAAACTAAAATGTCTGTCATTATTTTTTTAACTTCAGTTTTTAATGATTTACCACTAATTTGCCAAAAAAACAATTTTATGAAAAACGGACCAAAAATGTGATGCAAAAAATATAAAATAGCCACACAATACAGCTGAGAACCTGTCAAAGAAGGGGCATTTTTTTAGTATTAGCACTGCTAACTTGAGCAGCTGACAAAATAAAAGAATCTACATGCATTTCTGAAATAAAAGTAATCTATAACTCTTATTACAGTTATTTATTAATTGTAAACCCTCCACGTTTTCTTCCAAAATTGCCATTTTGCAGAGGGATTATTAGGGGAAGAGCAACATTTTGAGCCAAAATCGGGGACAGTTGAGAGGTTTGGATATGCCTAATTCTATAAAGCAATTTATTTGCACATACCTCTCAAACTGTTAATGCAGGAAATCTGGACAAGGCCAAATATATTGTGGGAACATATAAACAGTACTAAAAATTGCTCTTGTATAAACTGAGACAGTTGATAGAATAACAGGTCTTGCTTGAGCATGCATTTTTCTGAAGGTTATGAAGTCTAAAACTCACGTGTTTGTCATTATTTAGTGACTTTAATTCCTAAATGATTTGCCAGAAAACCACAAATTTTATGAGGAACAAACCAAAAATAAGAAGCAAAAATCTATTCATTCTGCAAAAATCTGGACAGTTGAGAGGTATAGTTTAGCCGGGGCTGTCTTTGAGTTTGCCGCCCTTACCCCCTCACAAAATAATGGTCAAATGGAGCCTCCCCCTTGCAGCCATTCCAAGGAACCATTACTTGGCTGTTTCAGCACATTTACCATAAACACTAATGTGCATACTGCTTTACTTCTGCGATGATTTGGACTTCATTTGATAGTTTTATTTTCAGAAAATGACAAAAGCCACACCAAGGCAAAAATGAAACCAATAAACCAAGAAAAAGCCAAGTAGAAGGCAGGCAGGCAAAACACGACCATGTACACTTCTCCTTAGGGCTACCAAATCCTTTATTGTTAAAACAACAAGATAAGTGCTTTTGTCTCAATTTTAGACAATTAAAGAGACTTCATCAGATAAAGCTCAAGTCTTTTTTTTTTCTGAAGCTGCAGTGATTCTACTGCTGACAAACACCTCTCTTCATGTTGCACACTGCTTCTCGTTCATTGCCTTAAAGAACCTACATATGTTCTTCATTTTTGTCACATACAGTGCTCAGTCACAGAGGAGTATTCTTAAAACTGGTTACCTCATCAGCCAAACATGTCTCTGTACTTTCAGCCTCTTTTACCTGCTTCTCTGCCACAGTATAAGCTTCATTATCAGACTGAATCTGCAGTACTTAATCCATACTGGAATATAGCCCCCAAATACATTCAGTGAATTCAGTTCTTACCATAGCTCTCAACCTTAGCACAAAAAACCTGGACAAAGCCAATAATGGGGGAATACAGTCCCAAAAATAGGGACAAATTTCAAATATCCATCTTATAAACTTAGAAATTGCTAGAATAAAAGGTTTTGTGTTACCATATACTTTCCGAAGAATATGAAGTCTGAAATTCAAATGCTTGTCATTTTTATTTATTTAACATTTGTTAACCAGGGAAGTCTGACTTGGAACAAAAGCCAATTTTCAGCAGATGCCCAGGGAGATACACTCCAGACACATGTCTTTGTAAGATGGGAGGACACCAGAGCACCCAGAGGAAACCCACACAAACACAGGGAGGACATGCAGACTCCACACAGAAGGTACCCCAGCCAAGAATCAAACTAGAGAACCTGTAGCTGTCAGGCAACAATGCTACAACTGCACTACTGACTTTGTAAGCACACAAAAATACAGAAACCACAGATTTTATGAGGAACAGAAAAGAACAAATATGAGGGAAAAATCTACACATTTTTTTACAAATGGTGGTGGGTAGGGAATTTAGGCTCTTGCCACCTGGGCCCAAGGTACAAGCCTGTTCTTTATCCATCACCATGTAGCAACTGGGGCATTTTACACACACACACACACACACACACACACACACACACACACACACACACACACCTGCAATGAGAGTAGGAAGTATTTCCCGCGAGAGCAGAGCAAGCTGGGTGCTACCCAGCCTGCAGACGTTGCAGTCCGATCCCCCTTCAAGTCTATGCAGTTATGACTCGTTTTATTTTTGTATTTTCTTTTATATATTCTTTTTCTGTTTTGTTTACAGCTGGGAGAGGGCTGCAGTCCTGAAGCCCAATAGCATGAGCCTCCCCAGCTGTAAACTTCATTTTGCCATTACAGATTTGGAGTTCATCCTGGATATACAAAGAGAAGGCAAACAAGGTACTCCCGTCTCAGATCAGACAACACATGTATAGTTCAGGGAAGGACCAAACAACTAAAAGGGTCAGTTGAAGAATAACTGGACTCTATGTTGGTTTCACAGTGGGCTCAATTCAAGAGACTGGCACTGGAAAACAGCACCAGTACCAGTGATGGTTGAAATTTTATTCACACTATCATGGACATATGAGAATAACAGCCAATAAACACCCTCATTACAGGTAATTAGTTGTTTTAAAAAAGCTTACTTCTGCAGTTTATAGTCACTTGAAAGGTGCAAGGATGTACAGTTGCATGGTTCATAGCACTAAAACAATGGAGGGTACACACCCTGCTACTGTTAATCTGATTAAAACAAGATGAAGGCAGCATTAACCCTGGCAAGCATCACCTTGCTGCACAAAGCCATGGGAAGGCAGTGCGAGCCTTATGGGAAAAACTCCACGTGTTATGTCATCAGTAATACAAGATATTGTTTTTCATGGCCTGTTGTTTATCAGCCCTATGTGGAGCAGTTAGTTGGTCAGAATAAGAATATTGTAATGATACATAAGAGTAACCTATGACTGATCAAGACCTGAAGAACCAATGGCTGTGTCCAGCCTCAGGGGCAGCAGAATGGAATGTAATACAATGTCTACAACATTACCAACACTGTGCCTCCAACACCAAAATCCACTTACAAAGTTTCAACATAGACTGGTTTTTAAGAAGTGCACTCTACTCCCATGGGAAGGGTACCCTGCTTACCCAGCTTCAAGGGTGGGGCCTGTATTGATGAAAACAGTGCAGTGATAACAATTGGACCCCAAAAATATACCCCATGCTCAGATTCTGCACTCATTTAGCATAGTGGCAGCTTCTTATATACAGTGGGCAGGGGCATCATGCCAGAACAACAAGAAATTAGGAAGATGGAAGTCCAATGCTTATAAAAGATAGCTGAAAAATAAACTCTTTTAACATGCCTAACATTGTCATCTTTTATTTGCACAACCTGTGTGTTACCTGTAAGACACACATTGCACCTTCTGACAATACCTTTTGTTGAGTGTATCTTCCTGCCTGTTTGACTGGTGCCTTGATTGTACTCTTCCACATAACTGGAAACTTTTGCCTTACATAGCACCTTCTGGAACATTCTGCCATAACCTGAGATGTACTGATGTACAAAAAGTATGACATGTAAAATGTGTGTGCAAGCCAAAGGTACAATATTTACACTGAGGCCACACAGTTTGCTGAGTTGTACACCCTTCTGCAATCCTTACTGTTACCTACTATTCATGGTGATACTTATATAAAGGGTTGTTCAAATGGCAGTTTTGATTATGTGCAGTTCTTGCTCTGCATGTCATTCTTCAGCAGACAGTGCTGTCCATCAGTAGGGTACATGGCTCATTCCACCATGCATGTCCTCACACAGCTATGCAAAACACACACCACCATGAACACCCAAACAATGACTTTAAACTTTTATAGCCTCAGAAATAGGAAATGGCTGGCACAACAGATTTCAATCCCAAGGAATAACATACTTACTAAATAAATTTCCTGTACATGTCACGCAATGCTACACATGGGCTGCATTAAAAAAATATCCTGGATGAATAGCTGGGAAATCGTAAATCGTCTATGGGATATGTAACCGGGTGCTCTTTGTTCATGGAGCTTAACTCGCTCAGAACTATTCTGTCTTAGCTGGCTACACTTCTCAGAACTGCATGCCTAGTATATACTTATGAACTTATCAACCTAATATATAATTACCAATTATTTTACAAATATCCATGCTGCATACACAATATATATATGCAGACAAGAACATCAGTTTATTGATGAATGTAGTTTCATAATCCATCTCATTTGAATTTCATTACATGGTCATTATTAAATACTAATGACCACACCAATTTTTATACTACCATGATTGTGCTAGACATTTTTGAATTACACATGCCCTGCATGACAACACTTACTGCATAGTTTAGCTTTGCACACTGTGCTGTTTCTCCTTTCTGAATATCCCCTACTGCGTTTTATGTCCTGTAAGAGTACCAGCAATGTACACTGATAACATGGTACCGGTAAACAAATATTTAAAGGTGTGTTTTACTAAATACTGAAAACAACAAATAGATGTGTACTGTGCTCTCCAAGGTACCATGATTTACACTTAACCCCTGTATGAAATCATTTAATGCCCATTCTTTTTATTCAGCTCTGTCCACTTATTACTTTCAGTTTTATAACCATGTAAGTGGGTGGCTGACAGACTCTTGACTAATAATCTGAGCAAGACACAACCAGAAAATTGTAAATAGAATAAAGAATTTTACCACTTTCAGAAAGAATGTCAGATAGTTTGGCAAAATGCAGAAGTGGAAGTCAAGCAACAGGATAGCTAAAAAAAATTTAAGTGAAGTCAAACTACAACTATAACTTTGCAGGCAAGAAGGGCATTATTACTCATGCCTGAAATATTTTGTAAAATGTACAGTTATGAATAAGCTGCTTAACAGGGTGCCTATGTCAACTATATGGATGTCTCCATTTTTATTTTTGATTTTTTTTGTGCATTGGTGTTCTGTAAATTAATGGGTCTGTATTACAGACATCTTGCATTGCTGTGATTCATCACCAGATTCTCTTTGCAACAAAGTAGCACATTTGCTCTCAGATGCAATTTACACTGTTTCACTGTAAAACTGTTACACTATATCTAAGCATAAATACTTGTACTTGGATACATCATTAGTTATGAAACAGTCAAATAAATGAAACTATGCCTTCCTATGGAACCTGTATGTCTGCTTGCTTTAATTATTTTGGTAAATGAATGAAACCACAATTTCCAGTGGATTATGTCTGTTTATTTTTTATGTATGTATGTATGTATGCATAAAGCTGTACACAGCTAGTTCTAATTAAGAAAAAAATGACTGTCTACTGTGCATGAATATACATGCAGTAAAAGTCATTAACTTCTTGTGATTTCATGACATTTCAGTAGTAATTCAAAGAATACCTATCAACCACATAGTATAGACAGAAAAGCCATGACAGAAACATTTCATTAGCTACAGTAATCAAAGTCCAAGATAAAAGAGTAGAGGGCAGTAACTTAACTCAAAAGTGTTACACAAGAACAGTAAGGTACAAGCAGAAGACAGAGTACATATGACTTGAAGATGACTGGTTACTCCCCAGGAAATACCCTCTACCATTTATCCACCAACTGTTACTAAAGAATGGGTCCTCACTGTACTCTTCACAGCTAAACGCACTACAGCAAAGAGCCTGATAACATCCAGGGATATCTGTTAACTAGTGTGAAGCATCCCACTGGAGTGTCTTTTCAGCCACAGCCTCCAAGACAGGCTCTGTCTCTACGGAATAGAAGACTACAACAGTCATCCCTCTACTTAAAGGTGACCAGTATTATATGCAAGGACTATGGAAATAATCATCATGGCTCTAATAAATAAAAACATAGGAAATCTTCAAACACTGCACCCATCCCAGTTCTATTTCATCATGGGTAGGTCACACCTACTAAACCCAGTGGACTACTTTCAGAAGGCCACTTGAGCCATGGATGAAGGCTAAAATAGTGCATACTGCCTACTTCAATCTAGCAAAGGAATTTGACACAATTCCTTACTTGGGTCCATCCATCCATCCACCCACAACTCCCTTTTCCCATTTGTGCACATAATGTCAGAGTGTCAATTACCTACAGGCAAGAGTTACATTGCCAAGGGGTTAGCCCTGCCACAGCAGATCATCCACACCACACACTCACACCATTGCCTGATGTAGATTGTCCAATCCACCTACTGCATGTCTTTGGAATGTGTGAGGAAACCACAGCACCCACAAGAAACCCACACAAACACAGTGTGGACATGCAGTCTCCATACAGACAGCACCCTGGCTGGGAATTGGACCAGGGTCACTCTTGATGTGAAACAACAACACTTCTGCTGCACCACTGTCCTGCCCTTCCTAGACAAGCTCACAAATTTAATCATACATCCTATCTAACCCGAAGTATAGTCAAATGGCTCATGGATAGGACACATGAAGTTAGTGTGGAGAATTAACCTCCAACAATAGGCCTGTTACTAGTGGTGTTCCACAGGGCTCAGTACTGGGAAATTTCCTGTCTGGAATATACTTCTCTAAATTCACAGCAAATATACAGGGTCTTAGGTCAATGAAAATTGCTGATGATGGCAAGCTGGGCAATGACTGATTCCTCCAAAGATGTAGATATCCTTGTGGAGGGTCTGACAGACAAGTAACTGGTGCCAGAACCATAGCCTAAAACTCATAACCTAAAACACAATGCAAAACATGCATATTTATACTCTTTGAGAAAATGAAAACCCCTGATAATTACAACACCGATAACACTGTCCTAAGAGTAGACCCAGTGGTAAGGGACTTTAGAACTCAGGTTGACAGTAACCACAACTTTGATCAGCATGTGTCAACAGTGATGCAAAGATCTTTCTTATGTGGTACAAGTTATAAGTTATGGCATGGCATCCAGATCTTAGGTTCATAGGTAGGTACTAGGCTATCTGCCCAAGGGCATTTATAAGCCTAGCCAGAATGTGTTTGCTTTCGCCTCCCTTTTAAATTAGTTTCCTGGGCCTCTGTCTAGCAGGGCCACTGAAGTGATCCCAGGGGTAAATTTATGATTTCCCATCCACTCGTCAAGATTCCTCTTGAAGAGAGTCAGTGAGGGGGCTCTGCCTAACATAAACTGGGATTCTATTCCAGAGTGAGGAAAGTCTCTGGGACAGGAATCTATCTCTCCAGCATGTGCTGTTTATTGTTGTGCTGAGGTTTAATTCATTGGAGCGTGTGTCTCTAAGAGATTTGGTTTTCTTGAGGTGGAGCATGTCCATTTATTCCGGGTTGGACATGGCCTTATACGTCAGGCATAGATCATCTCTAAGCAGGCGGTAAGCAACTGAGTAGAGCTGGAGTTTCTTTAGTCGAGCTGCATAGGGCATCTCTTTGAGGCCCATGATCCTCTTGGTGAGATACTTCTGTGGTCTTTCCAGCTGCTGCATGTGCAGAGTAAGGTACATACCAAATGGGGCATTGTGCTCTATTATGGGCCTAAGTACAGAGAGGCACAATGACCTCTCTTGATTTAGAGGTGAACCCTTTCGTGATTAGGTGGGCTACATAGAAGGAATTTCTAACCACTTTGGCAATGTGATTATCAAAGGAGAAGTTGCTATCTACCTGGATCCCCAGGTCCCTAATTACATTTTCTGTACCTAGTGGATTACCACCTATGTAGTAATTCATGGGCACTTCGTTTTTTCCAAAGGGGATGACTATGCATTTTTTGGCATTTAGCTGGAGGCCATGGTTTTGAGACCAGGTATCTGTCTCTGTAAGACCCTTCTGGAGGATGTCTGTGTCAGCCAGAGAGTCTATTATGGCCCCCAGTTTGCAGTTATCTGTGAACCTGGTCAGCCATAGTCCTCCTGTGCTTGCCTGTACCTCAGAGAAGTATATACCGAACAGGAGGGGGTCCCAGGACCAAGCCCTGTGGGATGCCACTTGTGACTGGTTTAGAGTCGGACATGGCACCGACAACTCTGACCATGTGTGTTCTATCTGTGAGCCAGTTGGCCACCCATATTGTGGCATAGGGGCTAATGTTCAAGCTGGTAAGCTTGACTATGATGCCAGAGTGGGGAATGGTGTTGAAGGCCTTAGCGAGGTCCAGGTAAGCTGTGTGGACTACCTTCCCTTCATCTATGGCCTTGGTAACTGTTTCAAAGAAGTCAACTAGGTTTAGGAGGCAGGATCTGCCTTTAACAAAGCTGAATTGGGTAGGGTCCAATGGCTGGAGGTTCCCAATGTCTCTGTTTATGAGCTCCATGATAATTCGCTCCATAGCTTTGCAGACCAGGCTGGTCAGGCTTATAGGGCGATAGTTCCCAGGTTCTGTTGTGGCACCACCTTTGTGGAGCGGGATGACTGTTGCTGTACGCCATTCTTTGGGTACATAGCCTGTGGTAAGGCTGAGTCTAAACAGTGAATTTAGGTGAGGGTTTAGTTCCTTTTAGAGCTTGTGTAAGACGCAGCCTGGGACACCATCCAGTCCCATTGATGCTGTGTTCTTAGCTTTGGAGAGGACTGCTTTTACCTGCATGTCCATGATGTCTAGGGCTCTGCATTCTTCTGGGATGGACACGGGCCCTTTTGGGGGTGAAGTTTGCACTGTACTTGTCTGCCAGGATGTTGGCAATGTCAGTTGGTTCAGTGTATTTTTTGCCATTTTGCACTAGCTCAGAGCATATCTGAGAGTTGCCACTTAAATTTTTGATATAGCTAAAGAAGGCTTTGTGGTTATCTTTAGATTCCTTGGCAATTTTTCTTTAGAAACTGGCCTTGGATGATTTTATGAGCGATCGTAGTTTCTTGCTAATAATGATCAGTGATGCCTTTCCTTTTTGGAATTTTGCTCTATCATGTAGTAGTTTCCTCCTTCTGTTGTATAGCTTATTTATGGCCAGGGACCACCAGACTGGTTTCCTCTTTTTGGAGGAGTGAGTCTTGGTTTTACTTGGGATGACTCGATCCATGCATCCCTGTAGATGCTAATAGAATGCACTTGTAAAGGATTCTGTGGATTGGATAGCATTATCCTTTAGCAAGGGGGCTTTGAAACTTTCCACTTCGGTCTTGAGAAGTGTGAAGTTTGCTTTTGAAAAATTTTTCACAGTGGTTTCCTTGACTGGGGGTGGGGTCGGGATGTGGGTGTCCAGTGTGATTAGTTTATGATCTGATCTTACCAGCGAGGGGTTTACCTCTGGTGTGGAAAACTGATCCCCCATGTTGGTGATGATCAGGTCCAGTATGTTGTCACCTCTAGTGGGCATGGTGACCAGCTGTTCCAGGGTGTTTGAGTTTATAAACTCTAGGAAGCGTTGGGCAAGGGAGTTAGTACTTGAGTAGTTCTCCCAGTTAATGTTTGGGCAATTGAAATCACCCAATATCAGGGTGTTTTGTAGGATCATTATGTTTCCCAGTCTTTCCAGAAATGCGGAATGGGGGTCCTAGGACATGGTGGGTGATCTGTAGCAAGCTACAATTTGAATTGCAGTTTTGCCCATTGTTAGTTGCATGTGGATGATCTCTGAAACATCGTGCTGTGCCACTAACCTGGAGGTGTGTTTATCCTTCATGAATATGGATGCACCCCCACCTTTTATATTTCGGTCCAGGTTCTGTGGCTGAAATGTATGGTATGAGTTGCAGCCTGGTAGTGCTGGGGTGCTCTCTGGATCAAAGTGATCTGGTATTTTTTTAGGGATGGATAATGTTTTTGAGGGAATGTGTGTTTTGAGGCTGATGAATAATCTTATAGCCTACTAAGAGTTGATTATACTGAATTAGCCGAGGGAGTTCTAGTCACCCTAAGAGAAGCAAGTTCTGACAGTGATGAGTTCTGTAAGGAGTATAGTCAAATGAATTCAAACTTACATTTCACAACCACAAAAATAAGAAAACAAAGGTCGAAAGCAGAAAAAGAAGATTAATAATGAGGAAGTTAAAGAAAAACAGACTGAAGTAGTGTATTACCTGAGAAGTGAAGGATTTATTGTATAAAATCCTACACTGGTAATGCAACAGCATGATGGATCAATGAGCCTAACAAAATAAGGAGAAACAGGTGCAACAGGAAGCATCTGATCACTTGCCACATGAAGATTCTCAATGTCCTTCATTAATAAATCTGTACAAAATACCAGCTGGAGTTGCACAAGAAAGGAATGAGCAAGAAACATTGGCAAACCTGACACATTCATTGCTCTGTATTGATTGACACGTGAGTTGCTATATGAAAGAGCAACAGATGATGCAGGATGTAGCTGAAGAGAATATGTCACAGGAAGATGTTCAGGAACTTCCTGTACAATCCCTGCAACAAATGGTCAGCAAAGGTTACAGCTGTTTTATTTAATAGAGATGGATAGACATATTAAGATCACTGAAAAAAATGTTAGAGAAAGTCAATAAAACGCAAAATGTGAGAAATCACACACAAAAAAAAAAATGAGCACGAGAATTAATTATGGCAACAGTAATTTGGGTAATATAAACAAATTAAACAGGCAACATTAATTTGCAGCTAAACTAATGACAGATAAAGTCTTACATGCAAAAACACTGGGCAATAAGAGAAAGGAAGGAAGACATGAAATGCCATTATGGCAGTACTGAATATAGAAAAGTATAATGCATTTCATATAAGTAGTGTCGCAGTCACAATACAGAAGAGGGAAGACCGATAGAAATACTCAGAAAGAGACGTGGAAAAAACCTATGTGCAGTATCCAATCAGATCAGGATCTATCCGTGCACTATTACACATTACTGACTAAAAATATAAGCACCGGCAGAAGAACATTGAAGATATGCAGGTAAATATAAAGGAAAAGTATAACATAAGCAATTTATTGATGGCACACAAGTTTTATAGAGAATTGACAAACATGCCAATAGAACTGAAACACCAGCCACAAACAGAAATATATACATTTTCGAGAAATATCTATGAAGATCGTGTGGAACATCACAAAGATACAGGATGGATTGAAAAAGTAAATGGGAGAATAAGTTCAAATCAAAAAAGTAAAGGAGAGAATAAGTTCATCCCATTTCATATCCTGTAGATTTGAAGTAATAACCAGAGAGCTTGAAAGAAAGTTTAGAAAAGATCATCACTGAAAACCCCCAGGCCCAGATGCAGTACCTAACGTTGGGCTACAAGTATTACAATCTTTATATGAATATTTAGTCATGATTAAGAACTATTTATATCCGCAGCCCCAACAGACACCAACTTGGCAATCAAAAGTAAAACCAGTACTCCTACTTGTTTACATGCAAGCTATTGTAAACAGTATATACCAATAGCTTGCCTACAGATGAAGTATAAGCTATACACTGGAAACTGATGCTGACAGTATATAGTCATTTAGCAAGAAACTCAATCATGGCAATAGAAGAAACGGATAACAAAATAAAGTCATATTGAACCAATGGCCATATTGTTAAAAAAATTCATGAAGGGAAAAGTTTAAATAGGGGAAGAATCTACTACAGAAAAGCATTTGGCCGTATCCCATATTCAGGTATGAAAGACTGCTTAAACATTTATGAGATACTATTAGGACATTAATACTAGTATTAATATATTACATTACAGCGGCCTTGAAAGTGTGGTAAGCCACTGTGCAGTTAAGCTATGAGAAAGGACCAATTACAGGGGAAAAAATTTAAATGGGATATAATTTTCTCTTGGTATTGCGGCATCATCCATGAAGACAGTGAAATGCTGCTCAATGGTGGGCTCATACCTGCCTGTCACATATGATTTTTATCAAAGAATACTCTCATGAACACACCCATTGTCATAGTACGATGAATATGGTACAAATCTCTATCAGTTTCAGGTGCCCTGCGTAAACCGTACTGCATAATTAGCTGTTATACAGTTTGTTTTTGTTTTCCTACTGAATTTATGCATACTCCATGTTACGTCCTGTAAAAGTAACAACATTTTACACAGACAACATGCTACCTCTCAACACATCACTACTCATGACCATCTAGAAAATGTACAACACATTTTTTCTGCACTATCTATGGTACAGTGGATGACACACTCTCTTTATCACATCACTTCATATACTCCCGATCTTCATGGATTTCTTTATTTGCTTTGCACATATTACTTTCAATTTGTTATCCATGTTGAAACATCATAATAAGCTTGAAAAAATATGCTGGCACTGTAGAAGCCAGAAAAGGCATGAGTCAGGTAATTACATGTTTGACAGTGGCTGCTACAGGTAGAATGTCGAATTTAGACGGTACTACAAATGACCTACCTGCAGTTGCCTATGCTGCAGTATGGCAGAGTAATAGCAGTAGTAATCACTGTACCCAACTACATCATAATGTTTTTTTTCCACCAGGATTACATTGATATGCTAACAGTTACCAGTTTCAAAGTAAAGCTAAGTCAAAATCAATAAACATTATAAATTTAGCAATCAGATTTATTGCACTCTTTGAGAAGGTACAACAGGCTACTGACAGTGGCCACAGTCATCCACACAGGTTTACATCACCAAGGAATGCATTACACACCACCCACCATTCTCTATTATTTATTAAGCTGCACAGCATAATAATGAATGCCTCTGTTGGGAGACTGATAGCAAAACAGCTGCATGAAATAACCTACGTATTGCTAATACTTTTATCATTACCAGATGGTATTATAGCAACCATTTATATTACACACATACATTACTGCAGGGAACTCATTCTATCTGCAGTTACTTATTTATTTATTTATTTATTTTATTTTACATTTGTTAACTGGGTTAGTCTGGCTGAGCTTTTGGCTCATTTTCAGTAGAGACCCAGTGAGAAAACCTCCTCAGTAATAGAAAACAATTTATTAAATTTTAGTAACATAGTAGTAATAATCAGCTATAAGATCTTCCAGAGACCTGGAAAGAAAGAAAAGCTCCTCAGGCAATTAATTTATACAGAGTATTAACAATTGGCAGACAAGTATGTGAGTTGTTACAAACAAGGTTTTAAACAATTAGAAGAAAATGTGACTAGTTACAATATTATTTAAGCTGCTTAGAGCAAAATGAGTTGATAGTTAGGCAGATGCTTATTTTAAAGTGGGTAAGATCTAGTTGTATAGGAATTTGGAAACAAGAAAGGAAAGTAAGAATGGCTAGTAGGAGATGTAGGGGAGGTAGAGTATAGGAGACAGACTAGACAGGTAGGTTGTTTTGAGACTGTAAGAATTAAGAGTGGTTGGAGATAGAGGAAGGGAAGAGGTAGAAGGCAGAGGAATAGTGTTAGATACATTAAGAGTGAGGTGGTGAAATAGGTGAAAGGATGGTGGCTTCAGGGTGGTTGGCTACAGTGGCAAGACCACTTTGTTTTTAGATATTTTCTTGTGGCTAATTTGAAACTTTTGCTATGCTGGAGGGATTTTATTTCCAAGGGGAGTTGGTTCCAGGATGTAGATGGGTTATAGTTATAGAGAAGGCAGCCTATTTTGGTTTTGGGTTTGTAGATGTCTAATAATTCTTGATTTGAGCTGTGTAGCTTCCTAGCAGGGGGATATTTGGATATGATAGTGGAGAGGCTGAGGCAGAAGGAGGGTAGATAGAAGGATAGAGTGGATGATTTGTAGTTGGTATAGTTGGAGCAGCTGAGGGAATTCTAGCCAGTCTAGTTTCTGTAGTGCTAAGCAGTGGTGTGACTTGTAGGTTTGCTTAGCTGCAAATCTAATGATCTTATTATAGGTAGTTTCAAGCTTGGAAATAAGTGTAGAATTTAGGTTTGTGAATATGTGGTAGCTGTATAGGAGTGTTGGGAGTAATAAAGCCTGGGAGTGAGTTATTCGGGCAGTGTTAAGTATTTCTTGCTATGGAAAATGTGTCCAAGTTCCTGATGAGTTCTTTTTACCGGGTTAGTAATATGGAGATCAAACTTAAGCTGATATTCTATTGTAACACCTAGCAATTTAGTACTAGATTCAGCTGAGATGATAGTGCTGTTGCAGGATAAGATGGTAAATGTACTTTTGAGTGTGGTGATGATTTAGGGAGGAAGAGTAGAAGCTTAGTTTATTTTTGGATTAAGTATTAGTTTGTTATCACTAAGCCAAGTCTCAGTGGTGTGGAAGGATGCCTGGGTAGTTGGGTGAAGGTCAGTTGGGTTGTCAGCAATGGTAATAACAGCTGAATCATCATCATATTGCATGAGAGATGACTGGGGACAAGAGGTGTAGAGCAAGTTGGTGAAAATATTAAAGAGTAGTGCTCCAAGTATGGACCCTTGGGGGACTCCCATTTGTATAGTGAGAGGGGAGGATAGTGCAGAGAGCCATTTAACTGAATGCTGGCAGGTAGAGAGATAGCTGGAGAACCAGGAGATTGTAGGGGGAGAAAAACGTAAGTTAGTGAGTTTATCTAGAAGAAGTCATGAGAGAAAGAGTCAAAGGCTTTAGAAAGGTCAAGGAATAGGCATGAGACAAGTTTATGGTTATCACGAGCTAGGGAGACTATGTTGATGAATGATATGAGTGCAGTAGTTGTACTATGCTTGGCACAGAAACCATGCTGTGTAGGTGTGAAAAGGTTTTCCTGGTGAAGGTAATGCATTACCTGCTTGTGAATGCATTTCTCTATGATATTTGAGAGTGGAGAGAGTATGGCAATCGGTCTGAAGTTGGATATGTCTGAGGAGTTGCCCCCTTTGTGAATGGGTAGAGTAAAGAAATTCTTCCATACAGTGGGGACATAGGGTTAAGAAATGAATCGGTTGATTAAGATGGATACAAGATAGGCAAGAGGTTCAGAGGCAATCTGCTGGAAGTAAGAAGGTAGCTTGTCAACAGATGGGAAGCAAGGTTTAAGTTTAGAGTAATGACTTTACATAGTTAATTAATACTGCTTTTAGAGAGAAGGAGTTAGGAGGGTTTGGAAGAGGTATAGAGTCTGTGGGGGTGCTAGTGTTGTTTCTGGGGGGGGGTTATTATGGAGGTTGAGTTTTTAAAATGATTGTTAAATTTGTTAGCTATGTCTTCAGGTGTTGCATTGGGACATTGGTTAGGAGTGGAAGAGTTTCCTGGATGAATAGTCTGTTTAATAGAGCTCCAGAATTTCTTTGACTCTGATTTAAGAGTAGAGGGAGGATTGGCATAGAAGTTTATTTTGTCATAATGGATGATTTTTTTTTTATTTTATTTCTGAGTTCTTTATATTTTTGAAGAAGAAGAGAAGGGTTCCTAGTTTCAATCCACATTTTCCAAATCCTGTCCCAGTCTTTCATGAGGGTTCTGGTAGATTTAGTGAGCCAGGGAGCAGTATTAAATTTGATTCTAATTGTGCCAAGAGGAGCAAGGGAGTTAATGTTTAGGAACGTAGTACTGAAGGAGTGGACAGCTTCATCTAAAGGAAGAGTGGTGTGAGGAAAGACCAGTTAATTTTGGAGAGTTGGTGAATAAAGGAGTTAGGACAGAAATGAGAAAGTGAGCGGGTGATAATAAATTTGTTAGGTTTGGTAAGGTGGGGAGTATGTCTGGTAACTTTTATAGGTGTGGTTTTAACCATGTTTCAGTTAGGGTAACTATGTCAGGAGTATAGTTAGCTATCCAAGCATGGAGTTTTTGAACTTTATTTACAAGGCTCCTGATGTTGATAGAGCAGATTTGTACTTGTTTTTGTGGTTGGAGTGGTTGGCAGGTTTAGATACAGGGGATTATTGTTCAGGGTAGTGTCTGTAGGGCCTAGGTTAGGATAAATGTCACCAGATAGAAGTAGAGGTTTGTAATGGGGTTTTAATTTGAGTAAGTAGACTCGTTTTTTTTTTTTTTGTTTAAAGGGAAGGGGGAGATATTTTTATTTTAGGAATGGGAGTGGTGAGTGGAAGGATGGAGGGACAAATTAGTAGAGAGGGTTGTGGTGTAGTACTTGAGTTAAGAGTGGTGTTTGAGGTTGTATGGATAGGTATAAAGGTACTGATATGGGGGGTGGGTGGGAATGGCGGTGGGAGGCGTGCAAAGTGAGCAAAGCGAATGGAGTGGGGCTACACCTTCCAGATAGAACTTAGCTATAAAAAAAAAAAACTATCAGCTAGTCCAGGGGCACTTAACTAGAGATGCTACACCTGGAGAGCTTTCAGCTGCAATTAGAGCAAATATGGCATCCAGAGTTTTTTAAAACCTTTGGTGTGTTGTACCTGAGCAATCACTTGGGGGGGGGGGGGGGCAGGGGAAGGAAGGGAAACCATCAATTGGAATTTAAAGTAGCAGGAGAGGATCCAAGGCACTCTGCTAACCTAGCTAATTATCAAAGGACAGCCAAGGAAATAAGGTAAACATACAGGCACCCTTGTTCAAGGACTGGAAGATTTATCCAAGAAAAACTATAGGAGTACACCACAGGTATAATTTGTATGCTGCTTACTAGTCTGCAATAGCAGATTTTATTCTCATTTATATTTGTATTCCCCTTTGCTCATTGTTTGCCACACACAATGTAGCTAAAGATAAAAGCAGCTGGAGACTTTGCAACTCTTTTTGGTGTTTAGTGAAGAACAAGTATTGAGTAGGAGGGACTGAAGGCTATGACTATTGAGAGGGGCTAAATACCTTAACATACAACAAATTATCAACAGTGAAATGGATGAAAGGGATGGGGGTGGGCTAAGAGGAATGAGGTTTGCAGCTATTGCCCCTGGGGTATGCACTCTAGCTGACTGTAACAGATTTTAACAAGGCATAACAGTAGTCACAAAAGCTGGCACCTACACTACACAAGTGGCAACAACAAGGTTTCTGGAGTTAAACCTGGGGCTGCAGTCTATTTTTGGATGATTACTCGTTAGTTTTCTTTGAATTTAGCTGGAGTGCGGGGATTCTTTGCTCACACAAGTGGGAGGGGGACCCAAAGCGATCAGGTCCTCACTGGCTCTAAAAATTGTAAACAAGAGAAAAGGAAATAATGTAAGACTAAAAGTAATAAAATGAGGACATCAAAATAAGTACAACCATCATAAATATTGTACAGAAAGCAGAGCAGGTGAACATAGCCTATACTTATCTTTTCATAATACTTGAAGACCAATGTCTAAGCTAGTTTGCAGATGGCTCTGACATTGGAATCATGTCATCTCCCACAGAAATCATGTTCCTTCAGCGATATGACCAAATGAGGGTCTGACATTATCGGTGTACTACCCAAGAGCAGAAGGACTTGACCCTGATGTTGACCAGGAGACAAGTACATCACGATAACATACTGTTCATGTGATAACACTAATGGCTCAGATCCTTCGGAAAGCAACACCAATGTACACCTTCCATGGGTGCCAAATGCCAGAAAGCCATCTCAACCTGTAGCATTCATGTTTTCATATTGTTAGACTTCCTGGCTCCCCACCATACCCCTCCATAGCTTTGCTCTCATTACCACACACAATTGCAAGTATTTTGTAAACCTGCAATGCAGTAATCTGAATTGTTAACAGTTCCTATCTCCCCTAATTTTTGCTCTCCATTGCTTGCTAATATCCAGTCTGATGCATATAACTATCACTTGTGGTTGTGACATGTACAGCTAGCTAACGCTTTATTGTGTTCTTTGTTTTATTCCATTTGTATATTTTGATGTTGTTACTTTGTTCCAACAGCCAGTTGTGATCAGTCTACCAACACTTGTACTCACATGTATAATATTAAAAAAAAATCAACAGTCCTGCTATAATCATGGATATCTACTACACTGTGGTTGCTACAGACCTCAGCACAAAACAATGCAAATCCTATGTATAATGATCAAAGGGCATATGATCTTCTCATGAAAAGAGAAACACCTACGTCCTGTGGTGAAGGCACCACAGTGGTATGCATAACAGCTATCATAGGTCTATCTATTTAATCCCCCTGTTGAATCTGCTTAAGTACTTTGGAATAAATGCAGCTACTGAATTTGTTAATGAGACTTGGTAAAGGCAACCCAGTTTATGCACAAAGTAGGACTCATACTGGTGTAATCCACATTGTCCCTGATTCTGTCTGCAGCTGAATGGAGTCTTCACTCAGAAACCACAAGGGGTTGGTTTCAACTGAAACCAGGTTAAATAAAAAAAGGGGGCTGGGAAGCTGACTGTATTTATCTTTCATTCTCTGTTCCACACTTCTCTCAAGGTGTGTTTCATCTTTCCATTTAACAAAAGGTATCTGTAATTAGACCTGTCTCAAACAACAGGGGACCAAGATTTTCCGTCTCAGACATATTTCATTGACAAAACAAGTAACAGTGCCTTTGATCCGAGTACATACTTATCACCATTTCTCATTCACCATACTTTCACTGTTCCATATTGTATCTCTTTCCCAAATGGTATGCTACATATGCATCTCTGTCCCAAAAGGTATGTTACATATGCATCTGTGTCCCAAAAGGTATGTTACATGTGCATCTCTGTCCCAAAAAGTATGCTACATATAACACAGCCATTGACATACATAGGATGGGTTAGCTGCACCCTTTCATTTATTCACTTTGATGTATTCCGACAAGGAATTATTCTTTATTCTTTTTTAGTAGCTTGATGGCAGTACTGAATATAGAAAACTATAATGTATTTCATATAAGTAGTGTCACAGTCACAACACAGAATTTATTTATTTTATTTTACATTTGTTAACCAGGAGGGCCCAACTGGACACAGGTCCATTTTCAGCGGAGGCCCGGGCATAAAAGCTCCATATTACACTATTAGTATTTATACATTTCTAAGCACTCTTAATAACATGGTTAAGTGTTACAATATGTCAGAGTAGTACAAAATGAAAAGTTACACAGCATGTAATGCATCTAGTAAAACAAGCAATTAGTAGATAGCTAAAAATGATTTTTTTTCCATATACATTTTCATTCACAATACATTTATACATTTACATTTACAGAGACATGTATATGCTCATACCCACACATTGAAAGTATTTGTGTTGAGGCAAGACCAAGATGAGAAGATAAAGAGATCTAATAAGGTTTATACCTTTTCAGATACAGATTGTATCCTTTCTCAGGTACAGATTTAATAGTGTAGTATACAAGTGTTAGTATGTTTTATCCTTTTGTACTGATGCTGAGTTTGGAGGAATAAGCAAGGATATTAGGAAGGCTATCTAAGGAAAGTGTTAGAGAGTAGCAGAATCCTTGCAACTGTGCATAGTTATTGTTTACCCTGGGGAGTAGCAAGAGCAGAGCCAATTGCTTGAATAATGGGATTTCAGGAGGTGTTTGAATTGGGTACTAGAAGTAGTGGTAGTTATATGGTTTGGGAGCAGGTTTCAGTTTTGGGCTATTTTGCAGGCAAAGAGAGATGTTCCTGCTTCATTTTTATGTCTAATTACATGAATGAGGTTTTGGCTGCTGGAGCTTAGGGCTCTAGTGGTGGTGTAGGGCTGAATTAGTTGCTGGAGTGCAGGCGTTTTCTCAGGGTAGTAGTAGAGTTTATGTGCTACTGAGACTTGATTAAGTCATAGTAGCTGAGGAAGCTCCAGCCACTTGAGTTGCATTAGGAAATGACAGTGATGGGAACTATACGTGGAGTCTGTAGCAAACTTGGCAATCTTGTTGTAACATGATTCCAGCTTGCGAAGTTCGGTAAGGTGAAGATTAGTTAGGATAGGGGAGGCATAAAGAAGGATGGAAAGGAGGTGGGTTCTTGCAATAGTGGCTTTGGTCTGTTTAGTCATGAACTGTTTGTTTCTATAGAGGAGTCCTAATTTTCTGTTCACCTTTTCGATGGTCTGTGCTATGTGGATATCACATCTCGGGTGATTATCATTCTCGACTCCTAGTAGTGTTGTGTGGTTGGTTGGTGTGATTTGAATGTTATCTTTGGAGTTTATGATGAGGCTATAGTTTAAGTTAGGTGATCTGCCAGGGATAAATAGGATTAGTTTTGTTTTCTTGGGATTGAGAAGTAGTTTTATGTTAGAAAACCAAGTTTCAACTAGACTAAAGTTATTTTGGGTAAGGGTATGTAGTTCCGTTATGCTGAGGGCAGCACATATTATGGTGGTGTCATCAGCATATTGTACTACTGAGGCAGTGGGCAGTGAAGAAGAGATGTCATTAGGGAAAAGAGAGAACAACAGTGGGCCAGTGATTGATCCCTGAGGGACTCCTATGTATACTGGTAAGAGAGAGGACAGCTTTTCTTGCCAGAGGACTGCTTGATGGCATTCTGATAGGTAGCTGTTGAACAATAGTATAGTGGACTAGCATACGTTTAGACTAGATAGAGTATTGAGGAGCAAATTGTGATTAACCATGTTAAAGGCTTTTAATAAGTCCAGGAAAATGGATGAAACTAAAAGACCTTTGTTTCTGTAGTGGTTGACTTTGTTGGTGAAAGATAGAAGAGTGGTGGTGGTACTATGGGAGGGCGTAAAGCCATGTTGGGAATTGGATAGTAGCTTATTTTGTTGGACATACTGAATTAGTTGTAAGTGAACAACTCTTTCTAAAATTTTTGATAAGGGGGGATAGCATGGCTATTGGGCAATAGTTGGAAAGCTCTAAGGAGTTGCCTCCTTTGTGCAGAGGAACAATGTGGGATGTTTTCCATAAGGTAGGTACTTTGTGTTCTGAAACTGACCTATTTATGAGAATTGACACTAGATATGATATGACCTCTGCTGATATTTGAAGGAAATCTGAAGGAAGTTTATCGGCTGCTAATGTGGTTGGTCTTAGCTTCTTAAGGAGGTTTGAAATCATTTTAGTGGACACTGGCTGCAGGGAAAAGCTAGAGGTGTTGTTTTTTTGCATTACTGTCGGTTGTAGTGGATGACTGTATTGGAGTGCCATTGTTTTTATGGGTATTAGCTAGGTTTTGTACTGTTTCTGTAAAGAATGTATTAAATTGTGTAAGGATATTGCCTTGGTCATTTGGCAACACAGGAGTAGGGGTGGACATCTTGCCAGGATGAAGTAATCTATTTATGGAGGCCCAGAATTTTTGGGGGTTATGAGTATATTTAGCTTGTAGGCTTTTATAGTAGTTGGACTTGTCAAGTTTAATTATCCTCTTGGCTTTATTACGTAGTTCTATGTACTTTTGCCTTAGAGTAGGATTTTTATCTTTTTGAGATGCTCTCCAGATTTTGTCCCTGTCTTTCATTGTATTTGTTGTATCTTTGGTAAGCCATGGGGCGTGGTAGATATTTGGCCTAATAGTTCTGGAGGGTGCATGATGGTCTAGGATTTGTAGGAAAGTTGAGTTAAAATACTGTACAGCTTCATCGAGAGGTAGCTGCTTGAGGGGGGACCAAATTGCAGCAACTTAGTGCCTTATTAAAGTAATTGGCTATGAAGTTTATTTTATTGTGTATTACTCTGAGGATAGGTAGGTTGGGCAGATGGTGGGTCCTGTTCCTGATTAGGTAGGTGGGTTGATGATCACTTAAACTGTCAGGGAGACAGCCCAATTGTTGTACAAGAGTGGAGTGTGTTAGCTTTTATCTTAAAAGAAGACAAGACAACTTTTCCTCTCTTTCAGTGGTATTTAATACACACACGTGTGGGATACTCATGGAAAGCACCAGGGAGACTCCCTGAATAAAACAAAGCAGAAGCTTACATACTGTTAATACTGCTGACAGTACAAAAATATCAGTTGGACCAATTAGGTCATTACATAAGAACAATTAACCCATCAATGGTTTACCCGTAGTCTTAAAGCAGTTTCTAGTACTACATCTCTAGGCAGAGAAAGAAAATTGGATGCACTTCCATAAAAGGCACATTTCCTGCTTTTAAGCAGGTTTTTGTTTTTCTGTACTTACCCAGTATTCACAGTTTACTCAGAGTTCACAGTACAATGTACATGCACGCAGATTGTCACATACCCAATTTCCTTAAACACATGCTTTTGGCCATTCATATTCTACAATCCCCCATTTGCTGCTGTGTAAGCATCACCATTTAGTCTATCATACATTTGCCCCAAGTCTAACATAACCATGTTGCTGATTCCTTCAACATTGTCACAAATTTTTAGTTCATCTTTCACATTTATAGCTGTAGGCATATAAAACTTTGGCACCCTTTTAATAGTTTGGAAAGACATTAATTTTAAAATCAATGTTTTAATCAGAAACACAACAAGAAAGGTAAAAATAGCTAACACTGCAATTAATAAAATTAACTTCAACAGGCCACCTCCCCAACCTGAAAACAGGTTGGTTAACCATGCCCATGTTGAGTTATCGGCCTCCTTGGCCTTAAAGAGTTTGGAGACTCTCTGAATCAGTTCAAGATGACTTTCAATTTTGTGCTGATTATCAGGAATAAATGTACAGCACTCATCCTGGATTAAAGCGCAAGTTCCACCTTTTGCCACTAGTGTAAAGTTAAGAGCCATACGGTTTTGGCAAACTACAGCTCTCATAGCGGTCAGTGGATTAGTTACTAGTTCTAAAGCAGAAAATGTGGCATTGCTTAGTATTTCAAGCAACTTGGACAGCTTTCTCAGTTCCCAAATTGATTTTACTGCTCCGTATGCTGGAACTATTCCAGCCCACGATATGACGTCATCACTTAAGTCCATATGAGATAGTTCTTTAGTGCCAGCATGAGCCAAATCATGATGATAAATCCATGAAGCATCAACTTGGCCTACCGGATTGGCAGGCTTTTTAACCTCTTGAACATTTCGAATTTTTCCTTGAGGTAAAGCAGATACATGTCAGATGGCTGGGACTAAATAACCTAAGAAACAGCTACCAGACCAGTTCCCCAGTAGCCATTTATAAGCTCTTTTACCACACACAAAGTAGCAATTTTCCACCTTAGTGGTGATATTACTATCTATATAACCTTGTTCAGAATGAAACACCTTTTTATCGATTAATCCCAGCTTTTGATATAGGACGGAATTATTTCTTACCTCTTCGTATGTTTTACACACCAGTTCACAAAATTAATCATAGGTTGTTTTACAGTAGGAGAAATCATTATTACACCTGTAGGAACTGTCACATTGCAAAAACTCCATCCTACCTTGACTTTACCAAATTTCTGAAAACACACAGTCCCATTTTGATGGTTAAACAGATGTAATGCTATTCTGTCTTTTGAAGTGGCATTTGAAGTGTCATAGATCAGATTCATCCAAGTTTCATTAGCCCCTAAAGGAGCTGTACTTAGCATCAATCCCCCATGAACAGTAGGTAAGGCGGTACAGATCCAGCAATCAGAAACATTGAGGGATGATGCATAAGCAAATTTAATAGTTTGGTAGGTGTTGAAAGGTGGATGCCAAGAAGCTCATTTGGTGTGCTGCATCAATGGAGCAGGAAATAGAAATGGCCACATTAAGAATAATAGTATGACAAGAATAACCAGTAAGATGACTGTCCAATATTTGTGTGGAAATGGTTGTTGTGCTGGCGTGGTCTCAGGAGTTTGAGATTTCCCAAAAGGGTAGATGTTAGGCATTGTCAGGTGCTGGAACAGTTCTACTTTGAGTGTGAGTAGCAATGGGAGGAGAATCTGGAGTTGAAAAAGTTAAAGGCTGTTGGTCTTCGGATGGCACAACTTTTTTCACATGCAAAACATAGATCCAAGTAGGAGATCCTTGTAGTCGCACAGCAGATGATGTTGTCAAAAGTACCAGGAAGGGCCCCTTCCAGCGTGGCTGGAGCGCTGTTTTTCTAGACAAAGACTTAACATATACCCATGTAGAGCAGATGACAGGAATGGATCCAGAAGATGCTGAGCAGCTGCTACTTGTCGATGGTGAAATTGTAGAAAGGAAACAAAAGATTTGCAGTACAAAAGAATATCATTATCAAATGCATCATATTCAGAAAAGGGTGGTGGTGGTGTCATGGGCATGCACAGAGGGCGACCCATGAGAATTTCATGAGGGGAAAGAACCTTTGTAGGCTGCGGTTGTGCTCGCATAGAAAGTAAGGCCAGTGGTAAAGCCTGTACCCAAGTTAGGCCTGTTTCTGAAGTAACTTTAGCAAGTCTAGTCTTCAATGTCTGATTCATTCGTTCAATAATACCTGATGCCTGTGGCCTATATGGGCAATGAAATTTTGAAGTGATGCCTAACATTGTACACAATGAATCGACTAACTGAGCAGTAAAATGTGTCCCATGGTCAGAGTATATTTGACAGGGAAAACCAAAACGAGGTATCAGTTCATAACACAATTTTTTTTGCAACTGAAATAGCATCATTTTTAGCACATGGGTAGGCTTCTAACCACCCAGAAAAAAACATCAACAGTAAAAACATATTTAAATCCAGTGCAAGGTGGGAGTTCAATGAAGTCCCACTGTAAGGCACAAAATGGTCCCATTGGTTTTGGCAATGGTTGAGCGGGAGCCATAGTGCCTTTTGAAATATGCTGTAAACAAATAGAGCATGTGCTCAGAAAATGTTGCACAGAAGCAGAAAGTCCTGGGGCATACCAATCCCTTTGGATTTGTTTTATTAAAGTTTGTACCCCTACATGGGCTGGCAAATGATATGCTTTAATGAGAGAATTTAACATGGATGTAGGACAAATTAATCTGCCATCAGGATGTTGCCAAATCAAATCAGGGCTATTGAAACAGCTTTGAGCCAGCCATGTTTTTCTTTCTGATTCCAGTGCTTCGTCTTGTAAAGTTTTTAAAACAGTAGTGTCAAAAGTAACCGCTTGTAAAATAGGCTGTAAAAATTGTCCCTGAACAGTCTGTGAGAGAGCAGCCTGCTTGGCAGCCCAGTCAGCCAAATTATTTCCCTTAGCTACTAAGGAGTTGTTAGACTGGTGAGCTGCACACTTAACAACAGCAATTGCAGAAGGTAGTAACAAGTCCTGTAGTAGGTTATCAATGTACAGGTAATTTTTAATAGGTGCCCCAGAGGATGTTAAAAAACCTCTTTCCTTCCATAAGGTACCAAAATCATGAACAACACCATGGGCATAATGTGAATCAGTATAGATAGTAACAGATGTGTCTTGGGCCATTTTACATGCATGCGAAAGTACCACTAATTCTGCGGCTTGTACAGAGATACCAGTTGGTAATTGTCCAGTTTGTAAAATTTCAGATGGCATACAGACTGACTATACAGCCTGGAGTTCACCGTTATCATTTTGTAAGCAGGATCCATCCACAAAACGAAGTAAATCAGGATTAAGCAAAGGAACATCATGCTAGTCTAACCTGGGAGAAAGAACAGTGTTAACGACAAGTACACAGTCATGTGGTTTGCCCTCATCACTAGTTGGTATCAAGGAGGCAGGGTTTAGTGGTGGGCAATGTGTAATTCGTACAGTAGGATTACTTAGTAAACTTAACTCATATTTAGTGAGGCGAGCATTAGAAAGATACTGGGTTTTAGTTTTCAAGAGTAGTGCTTGTACTGCATGAGGTACTGCTAGTATGGTATCATGACCTAAGGTTAATGGTGCCACCATATCAACCAAAACAGCAGAGGCTGTCACCACTCGCAAACAGGGTGGATAGCCAGAGGTGACAGGATCCAGCTGAGTGCTGTAATATGCTATAGGTTGATAGCCCCCTGTACGTGCTTGTGCCAGCAGACACAGGGCGGTCTTGTTTCTTTCACAACAAAAGAAAACAAATGGTTTAGAGTAATCTGGGAGCCCCAGGGCAGGTGGGTTTATCAGTGCTGTTTTAGTAGCCTGAAAAGCATTTTCATGTTCAAGGGACCAAGGCAGAGGATCTGTGACGTCCTTTTTTAGAAGCTGTAATAGAGGGGCCGAAATTTCTGAAGAGTTGGGCACCCACTGTCTACAATATTCTGCCAGACCAAGAAACCCCGAGTTGTCTCTGAGTGACAGGGTGAGGGGCAGTTTGAATGGAGGTGATTCTACTTGGAAGTATTTGACATGAACCCATAGAAATGATGTGTCCCAGGTATGGCACCTTTTCCTGGCAGAACTGCAATTTAGATTTATTTACCTTTAAGCCTCTTTCCGCTAAAATGTTTAAAACTAGGAGGGAGTCATCTACACAAGACTTAGCATCTTGTGAAGCTATAAGAATATGGTCCACATATTGGACCAAAACTAAACATGGTGGTAACTGTAAATCCTGTAGTTGTCTGTGCATTTCTCTAGAGAATAGGGTTGGAGATTCTATATATCCCTGGGGTAGTCTGGTCCAAGTATACTGTTGGCCCTGATAAGTGAATGCAAACAAATACTGACTATCAGAATGTACTGGAATAGAGAAGAAAGCTGATGAGATATCTATAACCGTAAAACAACATGCTGTAGGTGGGATACAGCTTAAATTCGTAGCTGGGTTTGGTACGATTAGAAAAACAGGCAGAACAGCTTTATTGACTTCTCGCAAGTCTTGCACAAATCTGTAAGCTTGTTTACCAGGTTTCTTTACTGGCAATATTGGAGTATTGCATGGGCTTGTTGTAGGGACTATAATTCCTTGCTGTACCAAAGCAGAAATGACGGGGGCAATACTGGATACAGCCTCGGTCGTCAGAGAATACTGTGGTACATGAGGTAGTTTTGCACCAGGTTTTAATGTTATTTTTACAGGGGTTGCTGAAATCAGAAATCCAACATCATTATCATGAGTGGTCCATAGCTGAGAGGGTAATGAGTTTAAATGCTTATTTCTATCGAAGTCAGATTACATACATACTGTTTGCAAAATGGCAATTTCGTTTAATGCAGCCAAAATACTATTTTGTTTATCGGAAGGTACTTGTAAAAACACTACGGCTGTACAGAAAATGGTGGCTCCCATTTTATAGAGCAAATCTCTTCCCAATAAATTTAAAGGTGCTGAGGGTCCTACTAAGAATGCATGATTGTCCTGTAAAGGTCCCAAAGTGACTGGGACAGGAACAGTTTCAGAGTATTCAATAAAGTCACCAGAAACACCTTCCCCTCTAGTTATTTTATTGGAGAGGGAGACATTCATTGCTGCTTCACCAGCTAACATAGATTTAGTTGCTCCAGTGTCAATTAGAAATGGGTATGGTTTATTTTTGACTAGCAACATAACATGCGGTCCGTCTTGATCGACAGGAATGAAAGGGCACAACTACTGTTGTCTTTGTTCAGGGAACCTTCATTGTGATGGCTGCCGATTGAGTGGGGTCCAATTGGAATTCCACTGTTGTGATGCATCAGTGGGTGGGGCAGGTTGTTCAGCTAGATACGGACATTCATTTCTCCAAAGGCATACTTGGCCACAATTGAAACACTCCTTCTGATTATTGTAGATTTGGGGTGGGGCTGATCGTGTTTCCTGCCAGTTTTGTCTATTTTGATTTATTTATTTTATTTTTTTTATTTTACATTTGTTGACCGGGCTAGTCTAGCTGGACATATATCCATTTTCAGTAGAGGCCCGGGGAGAAAAGCTCCAAAATACAGGCAGTAAGCAAACATTTACAATACAAAAGACAATAGCAAGCAAAAGTACAAAATGATACAATGGTGAGCATGAGTAATCCTAAAAGAGTAAAAGAGAAAAACAGACACAGACTAGATAACCTAAAAATTATAATTAACAACTATACATGAAACAGCTGGTTAAAAACAGAAATTTCCCACCCCTTGGCGTCCACCTCTCCCTCTTCCACATCCTCCCAGTCCACGTTGCCCAAAGGCAATACAAATTTGAATCTGCACATTAACCAATTTTTCCTGTAACTCCTTTTTCTCATTTGTTAAATGGTCGGGCAGGTATTGCACTTGTGTGACTAATTCATGCAATCCAAGACAAGGCCAGTTTAACCTTACTTCCTTTAGTTTGTCCCATACTTGAAGGCACAACCCATCTACGAAGGCAGCCGATAATCCACTTTGTGCTGGCCCTTCGGTGGGTTCTGGATAACCAGAGTAAGCCTCAAAGGCTTCGGTGAGATGATTTAAATATTCATCTACAGGTTCGTCTTCTTTCTGAAGAACTAACTTGATTTTGGACCATTTGGGTGTGGGTGGAACTATTACAGTGATACATCTACTATACATTGTCTGACTGCTTCAAATCCATTATCTCCCTGTACATTGGGTTTTGGAATTGGACTAGGGACATTAGCATGGTCCCAAATTTGTTTCATCAGATCAGCCGGCACGGCATACTGAAGAACTGCTCTGATGTCTTTTATTGTGGGATTTTGTAGGCTAATATGTCCCGCCAGCACATGCTGGAATTTAACTGGATTAGTATGGATGGACGGTAGTGATTTGGTTATGGCCTGAAAATCAACCGCCGACCACGCCCTAGGTACTACAATGGTCAGTGGTTCTTGTACATTTCTAGCATGGGCTGGGTTATGTACCTCCCTCAATGGTAGCAATCTGTTGTCATCTGACTGCTCAGAGTCTGAATCTGGATTAAATTTATCTGTCCCAAAATATTCATCCCCACTGTCAATTATAGCGGGGAAGTGGCTAAAATGCCTTTGTCGGTGTAAATGTCGCTTCCCTTTCCCTTATGATAGGGTTTAGACTTAAAGTAAATTACAGCTTTTGCTTCCTTATGAGTCTGATGGCGAGTTTTCACTCCCACTAACTCTTTTTTATCACTTGCTTCTGTATCAGATTCACTAGACTGTCTGCTCACAGCTTGTTCTCCATCTCTACTGGTGGAGTCTGGCTGCAATGTCTTGGGTCTTTGTTGAACTGGGGGGGGGGGCTGGTATGCCAGTGGTGCAGTCGGTGGTGGGGGAAACCAAGCATTATTGTCCTCTGATGATTCAGTTACTTGTAGTTCAGCTAATTCTTTTACAGGATAAAGCCCCTTAAAGGGCGGGTCCTTTAAACATTTACCGTTTACTACATCTAAATTGTTGGTAGTGTGTTGCAATTCCCTCAATTTTTCCTTTAATTTTTGCTGATTATCTTTTAAACTGCTAATTACTGAATCTTTTTCTCTCTCCTTAGCTTCTGTCATACAATCATTAAATACTGCCCAGCACAACCTTGGTATTTTTTTCCCTTTTTTCTTTAATTTTCCCTGAAAATTAAGCAAAATATTTTTACTAAAACTGCCATTTTTCTGGGAAGGCAAGTTTACCATCACCCTTAGGGCAATCCACTGACTTATAAACATACAACTGTCCCGGGACACACGAAAATACATATAACCAGCTGTTGTACCTCTTTCTGGCTCTTTTATGGTTCCCACAGTTGCTCTCATTTTCGCACAGTAAGTTATACTGTACCTTACAGATTTAGTTGCAACGTTTTGTAAGCATCATTTTCCCCACTCTCGTATCTCCTTTCACTCTTATGTCACCAGTTTTTCATTTTATTCCACACTCATACTGCACACTCAATAACAAAAAAGAAATGCATGCCACTTACCTCAGAACGACTGAATGAGAGGAATTATTTTATTCCCACAAAGGTATCAATACAAAATTTTAAAGCAGGCGAGTACAGGAAATGAAAGAAACACCGCAAAAACAGAAAAATCTGTTGTGGGCCCTTTGATTAGCAGTATTTTGTTCAATCCCCAACTGCCGCAGCTGCTATTAATTCAGATCCAAGGAAACGGCACAATATTGTTAGCTTTTACCTTAAAAGAAGACAAGACAACTTTTCCTCTCTTTCAGTGGTATTTAATACACACACGTGTGGAAGCCTCATGGAAAGCACCAGGGAGACTCCCCGAACAAAACAATGCAGAAGCTTACATACTGTTAATACTGCTGACAGTACAAAAATATCAGTTGGACCAATTAGGTCATTACATAAGAACAATTAACCAATCAATGGTTTACCCGTAGGCTTAAAGCAGTTCATAGTACTACATCTCTAGGCAGAGAAAAAAAATCAGATGCACTTTTATAAAAGGCACATTTCCTGCTTTTAAGCAGGCTCTTGTTTTTCTGTTCTTTTCCACTATTCACAGTTTACTCAGAGTTCACAGTACAACGTACATGCATGCAGATTGTCAAGTACCCAATTTCATTAAACACATGCTTCTGGCTGTTCATATTCTACAGGTGGGATACCAGAATCCTATCCAAAATGGATTGACATTTGGTTGTTTTGTCAGTCCTAGTGGTGGTAGTTATTATTTGGGTGAGCCCATGGAGGTTGATGTGATCTAAGGGACAGTGGTTGGATCAGTTGACCCAGTCTATGTTAAAGTCACCTAGTAGTATGGTTTCATAAGGGAGGGTGTCTGAGAACAAATTTAACAGGTTTTCCATTATAGGAATGTTATTACCTGGTGGGAGGTAGAGGGAAGACTGCAATAAAAATACTCAGAAAGAGACGTGAAAAAAACCTATGTTCAGTATCCGATCAGATGCACGGACCAAGAACTATTGCCATCCGCAACCCCAACAGACACCAACCTGGCTATCAAATGTAAAAACAATACTTCAGAGAGAACACGCAAGCTATCGTAAACAGTATATAGCAATAACTTCAGATGAAGTATAAACTATAGACTGGAAAGTGATGCTGACACAGTGTATAGTCATTTAGCAAAAAAGTCAATCATGGCAGTAGAAGAAATGGATAAAAAAAAAGTCATATGGAGCCAATCACCATTTGTTGTTAAATAAATTAATTTATGAGATACACCCTGTATTAATCAATTACATTACAGCGTCCGTGAAAGTGTGGGAAGCCACTGTGCAGTTAAGCTGTGAAAAAAGACAAATTATAGGGGAAAAAATAATTTAATGTTGGTATTGCAGCATCATCCATGAAGACAGTAAAATGCTGCTCAATGGTTGGCTTATACCTGCCTGCCACATATGATTTTTACCAAAGAATACTCTCATGAACACACCCATTGTCATAGTACGATGAATATGGCACAAATCTCTATCAGTTTCATGTGCCCTGTGTAAAAACTGTACTGCATAATTTGCTGCTATACAGGTTGTTTTCGTTTTCATACTGAATTTATGCATACTTTGTTTTACATCCTGTAACAGTAATAGCATTTTACACAGACAACATGCTACCTCTCAGCACATCACTACTCATGACCATCAAGAAAAATGTACAACAACACATTTTTGCTGCACTGCCTAAGGTACACTGGATAACACATACTGTCTGTATCACATCACTTCATGTACTCCCGATCTTCGTGGATTTCTTTATTTGCTTTGCACATATTACTTTCAATTGATTAGCCATGCTGAAACATCATAATAAGCTAGAAATAAAATGCTGGCACTGTAGAAGCCAGAAAAGGTCAGGTATCTACATTTGGCAGTGGCTGCCACAGGTAGAATGTTGAATTCAGCCGGTTCAGCAAATGACCTACCTGCAGTTGCCTATGCAGCAGTATAGCAAAGAGTAATAGCAGTAGTAATCACTGTACCCAACTACATCATAATGTTTTTTTTTCCACCAGGATTACATTGATATGCTAACAGTTACCAGTTTCAAAGTAAAGCTAAGTCAAAATCAATAAACATTATAAATTTAGCAATCAGATTTATTACACTCTTTGAGAAGGTACAACAGGCTACTGACAGTGGTCACAGTCATCCACACAGGTTTACATCACCAAGGAATGCATTACACACCACCCACCATTCTCTATTATTTATTAAGCTGCACAACATCATGAATGCCTCTGTTGGGAGACTGATAGCAAAACAGCTGCATGAAATAACCTACGTATTGCTAATACTTTTATCATTACCAGAGGGTATTATAGCAACCATTTATATTACACACATACATTACTGCAGGCAACTCATTTTATCTGAAGTTACTTATCTCTTCAACTTACTTGAAGACCAATGTCTAAGCTAGTTTGCAGATGGCTCTGACATTGGAATCATGTCATCTCCCTCAGAAATCATGTTCCTTCAGTGGTATGACCAAATGCAGGTCTGACATTATCGGTGTACTACCCAAGAGCAGAAGAACTTGACAGTGATGTTGACCAGGAGACAAGTACATCACGATAACATACTGTTCATAGGTAGGTCTTTGGCTGTCAGCCCAAGGGCCTAAGTAAGACTAGCCAACAAGGTTCCCTGGCTTACACCACCCAAGACTGTTAATTTCCTGTGCCTCTGTTGAGCAGAGCCACAGAAGTGATCCCCGGGGTGTATTTCCTATTTCCCCATCCACTCATCAAGATTTTTCTTGAAGAGTGCTAATGAGGAACTTTGCTTGACATAGATGGGTAGCTTGTTTCAGAGTATAGGAAATCTCTGGAACAGGAATCTATCCCTCCAGCATGTCCTGTTTATCATGGTGAAAAGGTTTAGGTCTCTAGATTGTGTAGCTCAGAGGGATAGGGATTTCTTAAAGTGAAGCATGTCCAACAGATCTGGGTTTAACATAGCTTTATATGTTAGGCAGAGATCTCCTCAGAGCAGGCGATATGCTACAGAGTAAAGCTGGAGTTTTTTCAGATGGTCAGTGTAGGGCATCTGTTTGAGGCCAGTAATCCTCTTTGTGAGGTACTTCTGTAGCCTTTCCAGCTGCTGCAGATGTCTTGTGAGGTACATTGCAAAAGGGGCGTTGTACTCTATAATGGGACTAATGAGTGCCAAGTAGAGGGGGACAATGACCTCTTTTTTTCCTGGATGAAAACACTTTTGTGATGAGGTGTGCCACATAGAAGGATCTTCTGACTATTGTAGAAATGCGATTATCAAAGGAGAGACTACTGACCTTCTGGGTCCCAAGGTCTCTTATTACACATTCAGCATTAAGTAGACTGCCATTTATGTGGGAGTTCATGGTTACAGAGTTTTTACTAAAGGGGATAACAATGCACTTTTTGGCATTGAGCTTGAGGCCATGCCTCTGACACCAGACATCTGTCTCAGTGACGCCCTACTTTAGGATGTCCACGTCATTTGGGGATTCAACTATGGCTCCTAGATTGCACTCATTGGCAAACTTCATTAGCCAGAGGCCTTCTGTGTTAGCCTGTACTTCAGAGAAGCAGATACCAAACAGGAGAGGTCCCTGGACTTGAACCCTGTGGTACTCCACTTGTCACTGGTTTGAAGTCAGATTTGGAGTCTGCAACTTTTACAGTGTGGGTTCTATCAGTGAGCCAGTTGGCAACCCATCTTGTGACATAGGGATTTATACCTAATTTAGTGAGTTTAGCTGTAATTCCAGAATGGGGGATGGTATCGAAAGCTTAGGCGAGGTCAAGATAGGCTGTGTGAACAACCTTACCCTCATCTACGGCTTTGGTGATTCCCTCAAAGAAGTCAATCAGGTTCAGAAGGCATGATCTGCCTTTCACAAACCTGAACTGGGTGGGGTCCAGAGCTTGAAGGTTATCAATGTCTTTGTTTGAGTTCCATGATGATACTTTCCATGGCTTTGCAGACCAGGCTCATCAAGTTAATAGGGCAATAGTTTCCAGGATCAGTGGTGGCTACCTCTTTGTGAAGTGGGATAACTGTTGCTGTGGGCAATTCAGTGGGCACACAGCCTGACATGAGACCATGATTGAACATGGTGCATAGGTGGGGAGCCAGTTCGTTCTGAAGTTTGTGTAATACACAGCCTGGGATGTTGTCCGGTCCCATGGATGTTGTGTTTTTGGTTTTAGAGAGTGCAGCTTTTACCTGCATAGATGTGATTACAGGGACTCTGCATTTTTCCTGTATATATATGGGCCCTTTAGGGGGTGAGAGGTGGTAAAGTTAGCACTGAACTTGTCTGCCAGGATGTTGGCAATATCAGTTGGTTCTGTAATTTTCGTGCTGTTGTGCTGTAACTCAGAACAGATCTGGGTGTTGCCATTGAGATTCTTGACATAGCTATAGAATGCTTTGTGGTTGCCCTTAGAATCAGTGGCGATTTTGTTTTCGTAGGTAGCTTTGGAGGATCTTATAAGGGATCTCAGCTTCTTACTGAGGCTGACCAGGCAGCTCCACCACTCATGGGATTTTACTCTCTCTTTGGCAAATTTTCTTCTTTCTGTTGTAGAGTTTGTTTATGGCAGGGGACCACCAGGTTTGCTTCCTTTTTTTGGAGGATAGCGTCTTGGTTCTGTTTGGGATAGCACGATCCATGCACTCATGTAAGTGCTTATCGAGTGTATTTGTGAAGGATTCAGCAGTTGTAACTGTATTGTCCATCTGCATGGGTGTCATGAAGTTCGCCACTTTTGTCTTAAGCATGGTTCAGGTGATAACACTACTGCCTCAGATCCTTCGCAAAGCAGCACCAAACTACACGTTCTATGGGTGCCCAATGCCAGAAAGCCATCTCAAGCTGTAGCATTCATGATTTTATATTGTTATACTAACTAGCTCCCCACCCCACCCCTCCACAGCTTTAGTCTCATTACCACACACAATTGCAAGTATTTTATAAACCTGCAATACAGTCATCTGAATTGTCAACAGTTCCTATCTCTACTAATTTTTGCTCTCCATTGCTTACTAATATCCAGTCTGATACACATAACTATCGGTTGTGGTTGTGACACGTACAGCTAACTGACTTTCTATTGTGTTATTTGTTTTATTCCATTTGTATATTTTGATTGTGTTACTTTGTTCCAACAGCCAGTTGATCAGTCTACCAACACTTGTACTCACATGTATAATATTAAAAAAATCAACAGTCCTGTTATAATCATGGGTATCTGATAAGAAACTGGTTGCTATAGACCTTAGCCCAAAATAATGCAAAACCTATGTATAATGATCAAAGGGCATATGATCTTCTCATGAAAAGAGAAACACCTACCTCCTGTGGTGAAGGCACCACAGTGGTATGCATAACGATTATCATAGGTCTGTCTATTTAATCCCCCTGTTAAATCTGTTTAAGTACTTTGGAATAAATGCAGCTACTGAATTTATGTTAATGAGACTTGATAAAGAAAACCCAGTTTATGCACAAAGTAGAACTCATTCTGGTGTAATCCAGATTGTCCCTGATACTGTCTGCAGCTGAATGGAGTCCTCACTCAGAAACCACAGAGCGTTGGTTTCAACTGAAACCAGGTTAAATAAAAAAAAAAAAAAAACAGTGCTGGGAAGCTGGCTACCTGGGAAGCTGCCTGTATTTATCTTTCATTCCCTGTTCCGCACTTCTCTCAAGGTGTGTTTCATCTTTCTGTTTAACAAAAGGTATTTGTAATTAGCCCTGTCTCTCACTACAGGGGACCAACAATTTCTGTTTCAGACATATTTCATTGACAAAACAAGTAACAGTGCCTTTCATCTGGCTGCATACTTATCACCATTTCTCACCCACCATGCTTTCACTGTTCCATATTGCATCTCTGTCCTAAAAGGTATGTTACATGTTACACAGCCATCGACACACACAGCATGGGTTAGCTGCACTCTTTCATTCATTCACTTTGATTTCAATTTCCGACAAGGAGTTATTCATTATTCTTTTTTAGTTGCTTGTTTTGGTTTGTTGTATTTTCTTTATTTTTAACAAAGCAAGCCATGAATGCTTTGCACAATCACTAGACCTATAATCAAGTACCTCTATGCTTGCACACTTAACAGACTTTGAAAGTTTATTACAATTACAAACTTGACAATGTAAATTTTTGCATGCGTTACATTAATACTCAATAAAAGTAAGCCAATCTGGTGGTGCCCTTCCATTAATAAAGTCTACAACAGAAGAAAAATGGTTGCAGAAAATGGTGTAGTCCCAACATTGCAAAAACTCCCTTATTTGCCTCAACAAAAAGTTGAGATATCTTATCAATTCTTCTAAAGCCAGCTATGATGGCTGAATTGCAGCAGATACTTAAAACAACCACAAAGCCTGCTATACCTATATCAAGAACCTCCACGTCAATATCCAGATTTGGTCTGAGATAATGCACAATGGCAGCTCATATTGCCAACTTTACCCCCTCTCTACCCCCCTAAAGGACATATCACAATACTGGAAGCATGCCAGGCACCCAGCATTAATGCAGCACAGGTTAAAGCTGCAATGTCCAAGGACAAGAATACAGCTTCCCTGGGACCTGATAACATCCCTGGCTGTGTTCTGTATGAACTACAAAGTGAACTGGCATTGCATCGGTCTGTCCTGGTCAGTCACAGCCTCATGTCAGGCTTTGTCCCTACCGAATGGTGCACTGCTGCAGTCATCACACTCTAGAAAGGAGGAACTAATACAGACCCTAGTAGTTATCACTCCCCCCCCTTAGCCTGATGAGTCTGATTTGTAAAGCTATGGAATGCATCATCATGGACCTGATTAACAAATATTTTTCACATCACCAAACTGTAGACCCCACGCAATTTGGCTTTATGAAAGGGAGATCATGCCTGCTCAACCTGGTTTACTTCTTTAACTCTAACACCATGGCTGTGGATGAAGGTCAGGCAGTGCATACAGCCTACCTCCATCTGACCAAAGCCTTTAATATCATTCCTCACTCGGCAATTATAGATAAATTCAACAAACCAGGCATGAACCCCTATATCACTCGGTTGTTTGCAAATTGGTTCACAGATAGAAGAGAGTGTGAAAGTAGCAATCTCTTACTCTGACTGCCAACCAGTCACAAGTGAAATCCCACAGGGATTAGCCCTGCATTCTCTGCTGCTCAGCATGTACTTCCCAGAAGTCCAGGCCTACACAAAGGGACTTTGGGTGACAAAGTTCGCAGACAATTGCAAGTTGTGAGCTATTAACTCCCCAACTGATGTTGACATCCTACAGAAAGGCCTCACTGACACCACCAACTGGTGTCAGAACCATGGCTTTAATCTCAGTGCCAGAAAATGTCATCATCCCCTTTGGGAAGTACCCAGGCCCCATGAATTACCACATAGATTCATAGGGTCATAGGGTGGTATTAGGCTAACGGCCCTAGGGCCTATACAAGCCTAGCCATAACAATTCCCTGGCTATTTCTTCACACAGTATTTACTTCCATAGACCCCTGTCTAGCATGGCAACTGACGTGATCCCTGAATTTCCTGTCTCCCATCCAGTCGTCAAGATTCTTTTGAAGAGGGCCAAATTGGCACTCTGCTTGAAATGTATGGGCAGTCTATTCCAGAGTCTGGGAAGTCTCTGAGACAGGAACCTAAGAACCTATCCCTCCAGCATGTTTCGTTCATTGTGATGAAAAGGTTTAGATCCCTGGAGTGTGTCTCTGATAGATTTGGATTTCTTTAAGTGTAGCATGTCCAACAGCTCTGGGTTTGACATGGCCTTGTATGTTAAGCAGAGATCGCCTCTGATCAGACGATATGTGACAGAGTATAAGTGGAGGTTTTGTAGACGGTCAGCATAAGGCATCTGCTTTAGGTCTGTGATTCTTTTAGTGAGGTATTTCTGTGGCCTTTCCAGTTGTTGCAGATGTCTTGAGAGGTACATACCAAACGGAGCATTGTATTCTATAATTAGTCTAATGAGGGATGAGTACAGTGCGACAATGACCTCCTTTTTTCTGGATGAAAAGCTCTTAGTGATGAGTCTGCATGAAAAGTCCTTAGTGATGAGATCGATGGTAATCCACTGAACACAGAAAGCATTATAACAGATTGGGGAACACAGGTTGACAGCAACCTCTCTTTTGACTGACACATTGCCACTGCGGTCAGAAAGTCCTTCTGTGTGGCACATCTCATTACTAAGGCTTTGGCATCCAGGAAGAAAGAGATCATTGTCTCCCTCTACTATTCCCTCATTAGACCAACTGAAACAACAGCCACAAACAGAAATACATACATTTTAGAGAAATGTCTATGAAGATCCTGTGGAACATCACAAAGATGCAGAATGGATTGAAAAAGTAAAGGAGAGAATAACTGCAAATCTACAGGATATGAAATGTCATGAAGTAACAGGTACAGAGCTTGAAACAAACTTTAGAAAATATCATAATTGAAAAACCCCATGTCCCAGATGCAGTACCTAACTTTGGGCTACAAGTATGTTAATCCTTATATGTATATTTAGCCGTGATTAAGAACTATTTATATCCGCAACCACAACAATTCAAGCCAATATTACCAGCCCTGCTATACACATGGACACCTATTAACATCAAGTAGGTCTTGTACACTGTGGTGATTTACGAATGCAGTCTAACTGAAGGTAAATGCTATGTGTAGTAATGAAAGGGGAAAGTATTGCTCCATCCATAGGGAAATAACTGTGCACTGGTGCTGGCACTCTAGTGGAAGGCTTAGCAGTGATCAGGTACTTTTCTTTTTGATTGCCCTGTGTCACCTACTGACATACATTGGAATAATAGCAGTATTATATTTATGATAATGACAGTTGGGAAGAGGAGTTACTTTATGCACAAGGTAGGACTCCTGCCCTTGTAATACACATTGTCAATGACACTTCCTGGAGCTAAATGGATTCCATGCATCACTGTGAGGGGCGGTATTCACTGAAAAAAAAAAAAAATCCACAACAATCTGTTCTGAAGCTGGCTGCCTGTGCAGCTGACTGCACTCTGTCGCTATTACCCTCCCCTTCACTTATCACAAGGCCTGTTTACATCTTGACATCTAACAAAAGATATCTTTGATTATTCCTGCATCACACTATGTATTAACTACAATTACTCTTGCTTACAGAATAACTGCGGTGGTTGTGCTGCAGTAGCGTTGCCGCCTCACAGATAGACGTCCTGTTTGATTCTCAGCTAGAGCGTCTTCTGTGTGGAGACGTGTGAATGGGCGTACCTTCGTTGAAGGTTGTGAGCCAGAGCCGGCAACTCGGCATGTAAAAATCTACTGCCAGTCATTAGCGGACTGGAGTTCCGCTGTGGCGACCCCTAACTGGGAAAAAGCTGAAAGACACAACAAGAACAACTCTTGCTTACAGAATACACAGTCCAAAGAAGTAACAATAATTTTTATCTGGCTGTATTTATTTTATTTTACATTTGTTGACCGGGCTAGTCAACTGGATACATGTCCATTTTCAGTAGAGGCCCGGGGGGATAAGCTCCAAAATTAAGCTAATAAAACAGGACAGCAAAACTAAACAATATTTAAATACAAAGTTGAAGGAGATTTTCATTAAATCCCCCATGTATACTTATCCCCATTTCTCACACGCCATGCTGTGATCGTTCTATCCTTCATCTCTGTCCAAAAAGGTATGTTAGATTTTACACAGCCATCAACATACTTCGTGGAGGGTAGTGTATGTAGCCTTTCATTTAGTACATTCAATTCATTTTTGTCCTCGTGTAGTTTAAATGTAATAACTTTTAACTGTTTGCAACTGATCTTCAGTCATGTTCAGTTCCACTCACGAAGTACAGTATATATAGGTAATCTTTCAAAACCATTCTTGTAACTAATTTCATTGTCTTATTCACCTTTTTTTTTTTTTTTTTTTACATCGTCTTAACTACTTACTGTATGTTTTATTATGGAGCTTTTCTCCTCAGGCATCCACTGAAAATGGACCTGGACCAGTCGGATTTTCCCTGCTAACAAATGTAACTTACAATAAATAAATAAAATACATATCCTTGTCATAAATACTTTTACAATTTATGATTTTGTTTCTTAATAATTTCAGCAAGGTCTAAGTGATTGCTTTGTACAGTATATCTATGATACATCCATTGCCTTCAAGCCTATACACTTCACAGACTTCTCAACTCCAGTATACATTCATACTTGTACTGCTCAGATACTGGATGGCACATAAAGCAGTGCTGCTTGATGTGTTTTTTTTTTCACCAAACTAATTACTATTTACAGATTGTACTTACTTATGGGACATCACAATACACTACAGTAGCTTGTCCTGAATAGCACTCCTAAGAGCCTGCAGACGTATGGCCCTTTTTTTAGGAAAATTCCTGATGTTAGAACTAGCAACATAGAAATGTAAACAAAACACAATTTAGAGGTCATGCTGCTAAATGCTGGTATTCCAAACAAGAAATTACACTCATTGAAAGTATTCCAAACCCTATAAAATGCTGACATCTGTGCAGTCACACAAACCTGGTTCAAAGCAGCAGACAACATCCCAGCCTTACCTGGTTACTCATCCTATCATACATTCACATCCCAAACTGTGGGCATTAAAGCCAAAAGCTGCTCAAACTGTAGAATGCACAGGAGACACTCCAGGTGCAGGTAACCATTGACAACACCCCAATTCATTTCATAGCTATCTACTAGCACCCAAATCTCACTCAATTCACCCAATCCACTTATTTAGACCTGTCAGAATCTATCAAGATTCAGTCCTTTACCCTGATCCTGTGTGACTTCAAGTTCCCAAATATACGCTGGAAGAACTACTCATGCATGCCAGAACACAACTGCCCAACGATTCCTTGATTTTTGTCAATATAAATGCCATGGAACAACTTGTCAAAACCCTAACAAGGACAATAATATCTTGGACTTTGTACTAACCAACATGCGTAATCATTGCAGCATCCCTATAGCATCATCTTCCCTGGTAAGATCAGATCACAAAGCAGTCACTTTTGAAGTTACCATCTCCCATGACCTGCCTCTAGCTAGGATCACACCTAAAAGCTTGTCTAAAGCTTATTACACTCTCCAGAGAAATGGTATTCACAGCTTCACAACCCCATCCACCTCACCATGTGTAGGAACTGACAGCACTTTCCAGAACTACACCTAAGCACCATACCACCATTTATACAGCTGCACGCAATCCAGAATAACTGGCAGGACAAAATCATCCACCACAGGGAAGACTAAGCTTGTCTGGTGAACATCTGAAATACATAAACTGTATAAAAAAATAAAATAGATGTCGAAGACCCAGAATGAGCAGGTACCCAATTGTAACCAATGTCTCTGTAGCCTGAACAAGCAAATCAGAGCACTAGTCAAATCCTGCAATGCAAAATGTGACTCCAAATTGGCCACATCTACTACAATCATTAGGCCTTCTTAAGATATGACTGCAGCCTCAAAGGAAGCCACTAGATTTGGTCCGAACTGGTGTTTGTGGACACCACATATACAAATCACGTATATATAGCAAATGTGCTGGCTGCCTGATACAGCGAAAACTTTAACCCACTGTTCCCCCATCAGTAATTCAGGACATCCCCATTAACTGCCCCATTCCCCCTTATATGTAGGGAAAAGATCATCACTGCTCTCTCAAAGGCAAGAAATAAATCCTCCATGACACATGGTAACATGTGACGCTGCATCCCACATGAAGTGAGGGAGGAACTTGCAGTACCATTATGCACCCGATTCAAACAAATCCTGTGTACTGGCTTTATTCCAGCTGAGGGGAGGACAGCCACTGTCATTCCTTTACAGCAAATGTGGAGCTTCCACCAATCCAGAAAATTACTGACCTATCACACTATGTGCCCTCATCTGCAAGGCCATGAAACGGACCATCATGGGGCTCATTAACACGGACATTGGCAACCTCCAAACACTTGATCCCACACACTTTGGCTGCATCAAGGGGAGGTCATGTCTGCTAAAGTTGATTAACTTCTTTGAGACATCACCAAACCCATGGAAAAGGGGAAGAAGGTGCTCACTGCCTACCTTCACCTGACCAAAACCTTTGACACTATTACCCACTATGGCATAATAGATATATGGATTGATGCCTACTTGAGAGAATGTGTTACCAGATGGGTAGCAAATGTGTTCACCGATAGAAACCACCTATTCACAATAGGGGAAGCCACCTGAAGCAGTACAACCATAACAAGTGGCATGCCACATTGTTAGGTGGGGGGGGGGCCCTCTGGTATTTAGGATATATTTCTCTGAGTTGCCAGCCTAAACCAATATGCTACGCCTGTCCCATTTTGCAGATAACTGCAAAATGGGTGCTATCGTCGATTCCCCTAGTGATGTGGACATCCTCCAAGCGCGTCTCACTTTGACAAATGAATGGTGCCAGACACATGGCCTCAAGCTGAATACAGAAATATGTTTCATTAACCCTCTTTGTGGAGAGTTCCGTCCCCACAGATTATCACATTAATTGCAAGAGTCTAAACATGTAATCAGTTGTGAGTGTTTTGGGTACCCAAGTTGATAGTATCCAGAATTTTTATCTCATGCTGCGACAAGAATGTGTTAAAATCCCTGTATTCTTCCCTTATAAGGCCCATTATTGAGGACACTGCACCTTGCGGCATATACCTTGCAAAGCAACTGCAGCCGATGGAGAAACCACAGATTCCTCACCAGGAAAATCCACTCCAAACATCTACCATATGCAGATAGGTTAAAAGCCTTGTCACTCTACTCACTTTCATACAGACTCCTCAGAGCTGACCACTGTCTGGCATACAAGGTGATCACGGACCCCCACCTTGATGGCACTGCTGCATATCTGCAAGTCAAGCTCCACTCGAGTAACTCACATGCACAGACACAATTTGGTCTGTGACATCAACATGTCATGTTGGCGGGACAGACTTGTGTCCCACAGATTCCCTCATCTATGGAATACACTTCATGTCCACATCTGTCACATTACCTCTTTATTTATTTTATTTATTTATTTTATTTTATTTTACATTTGTTGATCGGGCTAGTCTAACTGGATACATGTCCATTTTCAGTAGAGGCCCGGGAAGAAAAGCTCCGAGACACATACAAAATACAATATAGAAAGTTGCAACAGTCCAAGCTTAAAAAACAGCTATTGTTAATAAAAAATTGTTAATAAAAAAATACAAAATGCAATACCCATCATGAGCATAACACAAACAGTAAAAGATAATTAATGTACAAGAGATGATACTATATTACATATATTTAAATTGCAATAACAAGGTATATTGGTTCTTTAAGGATAAGTCTATAAAGGTGAAGAGTATTCATTAGTGTAAAGGAAGAAAGTTTAGTCAGGGTTAGTACCGGAGCATAACCAATGTGTATTGAGAAATAGTTTTAGATTCTGTTTAAAAAGTGTAAGTGAAGACAGACTTACGAGTTCAGTGGGTAGTAGATTCCATTGCTTTCCAACAATATTAAAGAAAAGGGAGTCTCCTGCTGAGTTGTTGGATCTGCAAGTATTAATCAGCAGTTTGTTTGAAGAGCGTAAATTCTTAAGATTGTTGTAAGGGGTAATGAGGCTAGTGAGTATAGGAGTGTTGGTGGGTTGATACAGGGTCTTATGGGCTATAGCAAGCTGGTGAAATTGAAGCTGGTTTAGAAACTCTAGCCATCCTAGTTGGTTTCGATTAAGACAGCAATGCGTTCTAAAAGGAGAGCCAGTGGCAAATCTAGCAATATTATTATAGGAGATTGCCAGTTTGTTGAGGTTGCTTTTAGAAAGATTAGTGTATATAGGTGATGCATAGAGTAGAGTGGAGATTAAGTGAGTTCTGGCTATAGTGGTCCTAGCTACTGGTGTAAGAAAGGGTTTGATTCTATAGAGGGACCCCAATTTATTGTTGACTGATTTTATTGCGCTGTTTATATGAGTATCGAAGTTGAAGTTGTTATCTATTGTTATTCCTAAAAGTTTAGTGGTTGGGTTGGGAGAAATGAGAGTACCATTATTAGATACGAGTGTGAAATTTATACGGGTGGACTTTCGGGTTGGCGTGAAAAGTAAAAGTTTAGTTTTTTGGGGGTTTAGGAGGAGGCAGTGGTTTGAGAACCATTGTTCTACTGTATTGAATGCTTTTTGGGTAAGGAACTGTAGTTCAGTTGGAGAAGTGGCTGAACAAATTATAGTAGAGTCATCTGCGTATTGAATACAGGTGGAATTGCGGAGTGAAGGTCATTAATAAAAATGGAAAATAGGAGTGGGCCTAATATGGAACCCTGAGGAACACCAAGGGAAATGGGAAGATGATTAGATAGTTTATTGTGCCAGAGTACAGCCTACTGTCTATTGTCTAGGTAAGATTTGAACCAATTTATGGCTAGAGGTTCGAGTGAAAGGGATTTCAGTATATTTAAAAGGAGTTGGTGATTAACCATATCAAAAGCTTTAAATAAATCAATGAAGACTGCAGAGGAAAGAATATTTTTGTTACGGTTTTTGTTAATGCAGTCTGTGAAGGATAGCAGGGCAGTGTTGATACTGTGGAAAGGTCTAAATCCATGTTGACAGTTGTCAAGTAAGTTGTTTTGGAGCAGGTGGTTAAGTAGTTGCTTATGGATTCACTTCTCCATTATTTTTGCAAGATGAGATAGTAGAGCTATAGGACGAAAGTTAGAGAAGTCATTGGAGTTCCCACCTTTATGTAGTGGGATGATGTGAGAAATTTTCCAGATAGATGGGATAGTTCCTTCACTAATGGTTCTATTTATCAGAATGGAAAATGGGATAGGCTATGGCTTTAGCTCCTTTATGCAGGAATTCTGCTGGAAGTTGGTCAGCTGAGGGGGGTGGTAGGTTTTAATTTTTGGAGAAGGGAGCAAATAAAGGAAGTAGACACTGGTTGTAACTAAAATGATGGGGGTTGGCTTGTAATAGAAGTAGGTAGATTTGAGGTATCAGGAGATAGATGGCTAGCAAGTGTTTGGATGGCATCTGTGAAGAAAGAATTGAAGGCATTAGCAGTATGTGTGGGATTCTCGGGGTTAGGTGTGATAAATTGACCTGGGTATAGTAGTTTAATGCTAGTCCAAAACTTTTGTGGTTTCTTTTGGTAGGTTTGCTGTAATTGGAGGTAAAAGTTTTTTTTGTCTAACAGGGTGGCTTTTTTGTATTTCTAAGTTGCCTAAAGGTTTGGTGATCTGTAGGATTCTTAGTAGTATGCCATTTTGCCCAGGATTTGTTTCTAAGAAGGATTTTTTGCCTAGTAGCATTTGAGAGCAAAGGAGCCAGTTTAGGTTTATTTCTAACAGAGCGTGTTGGGGTGTGTTGGTCCAAGATGGCTAAGAATGTGGAACCAAAGTATTATACTGCTTCATTTAGTGGGAGGGATTTAGTGGTGACCAATTACATTGCTTGAATTCTGTCTGGAAAAGTTCTGGGTTAAATTGCTTTTTGGTGCGTACTGTCCTAAAAGTGTTTCGGTAAGTTAGGTTGGCTTTATGTCTGATCATATAAGTTAGTGAGTGGTCACTTAGGTCATCTGGGAGGGTTCCTACTTTGTATGTTTGATGAGGACTATTAGTAAGAATCCAGTCTAGGTACTTTCTTGTTATTGGGTTTATTAGTTCTGGTAGGGGAGTTAATAGTTTGTGGGAAGCCATATAGGTTAATATGGGTGGTGGGGTGTGTATTACTACAGGACTTCCAGTCAATGTTAAAGTCTCCTAGGACTATAGTTTCTTGTGGGAGATTAATAGAAAGCCAGTTAAGAATATTTTCAAGGGTATTAATGTTATTTCTTGGAGGAAGATAGATACAGATAATATATATGGAGTTACATGAGTTGACCTGAAATTTAGAGATGAGTATTTCAGCTCTATTGTCTGAAGGTGGTCTAAGGTTTACAGTGCTAACTTGTAGCTCTGCTTTATAAAGGATTGATAACCCTCCTCCCTTTTTGGCTGTGCGGTCTAGTCTAAGGATATTGTAACCAGGTGGGGTGACTTCATTGTCTTTAACTGTAGGTTTTAGCCAAGTTTCAGATAAACATAGGATGTCAAATAGGTGGACATCTAGGAGGGTGTGTAGGTGGGCATTTTTATTGTTAATGCTACGTATATTGAGATGTGCTATAGAGAGTGAGTTAGAAGGTTTGGTAGGGGCTTGGGTACTAGTGTTATTGGGGTTGCACTTTTCAGTGGCAAGGGTATTGTTTGGGCCAGGATTAGGATGAATGTCCATGTCTAGTAAGGAGTGGACTTATATTCTATTTTTAGGGTGGTGAAGCTTATAATAATAGTCAAATAATTTTGTAATATTTAGATTGGTATACTTAATGTGTGCTAGTCTATGATATTTGGCTAGTATGTAGCTGGGTTTGGATGTGATGTTTATGAAGTTTAGAGAGATAACTAATGGTGGTGTTGAAGTGAGTTTGGAGGGGGAGAGAAGGGTGGGGTATAATGGTTGTTCGTAGGAGGTTAGCAGATAAGCAGTTGTTAGAGGAGGAAAAAGTGAGACCAAGAGTAATAGTTGTATTTGGTGTGGGATGGGTGATATAGTCATCATATTGGATTGAGAAGTGGGAGAAGAATGGGAGGTAAGGTTGTGTGAATAGGTAAGGAGATATATCAACAGGTGAGGTGATGTAACAAGGAGGGATGGGAAATAAGGTAATAGCAGGTGTGATGTGACAAGGAGGGTTGGGAGTGCTAATGAGGTGATTTGCTAGATTGGAGCAGATGTGATGGGGGTGTAGCTTTAGAGGAATAAATGTAGGAGCAGTGGGGTGGGTGGGAATAGGGGGCAGGGTAGGGGAGCAGAGTGAGCCGCAGGGTGAACAGAGTGGGTAGAGACAAGAGGGTATAAACTGGGAAGTAAGGGTTAATTAAAATGCTAAAAGGGGGAGTTTGGCTGCTGGCTAACCTGGCTGGGAAGCTTGCCTAACCTAGCAGTAGCTTTATATTAATGTTATTGTTACAATTGGTAGTAGCAGTTACAACACATACTTTCACTGTCCTTCTTTCAAGGAAAAGTCTCTCAAGGAGATGGTGGGTTAATTCTGTAATCTGGACAATTTTCTTAGGCATCCAGCAGGGCACATTCAGGTGGGCTAGTGCAGGGACGTGCAGGAACACAAGGAGTAGGTGCAAGCAAGGATGCACAGCAGCCAGGTATGGGGTAAGAGATGAAAGATCTTTCCCCTTTTGTAAAGACAGTGTGGCTAACTGGATGGGAGAAATTAATTAATATACCCCTGTGATGACACCCATGTCCCTGCTGGACAGGCGATTGGGTGCCAATTTGTCTAAACATTGGATACACTCTTGACTAGGCTTATAAGGCTTGTAATCTCCAAGCAGGGTTACTTATCCTCAGAAAAGCATTTCACGACACCCAGGAGGATGTCATAACTGCTACCCTTTAGTAATTAGTAATGAGTGGTTCTGTAGTGAGACGGATAGCTACAAAGCTTAAGAATAGAGCACACTCATGTTTAGAACTTCCATCATAGGTTCATAGATAGCCTAGTACCTATCAGCCCAAGGGCCAAAGTAAGCCTAGCCAACAAGGTTCCCTGACTTACACCACCCAAGAAAGTTATTTTCCTTTGCCCCTGTCAAGTAGAGCCACAGAAGTGATCTCCGGGGTGCACTTCCTATTTCCAATCCACTCATTAAGATTTTTCTTGAAGACTGCTAATGAGGAACTTTGCTTCACATAGATGGGTAGCTTGTTCCAGAGTATGGGAAGTCTCTGGGAGAGGACTGTATCCTTCCAGCATGTCTGGTTTATTATGGTGACAAGGTTTAGGTCCATACAGCATGTAGCTCGGAGGTATTGGACTTTCGTTAGGTGTTGCATGTCCAACAGCTCTGGGTTTGACATAGCTTTATATGTTAAGCAGAGATTCCCCTCAGAGTAGGAGATATGCTACAGAGTAAAGCTGGAGTTTTTTGAGACGGTCAGTGTAGGGCATCTGTTTGAGGCCAGTACTCCTCTTTGTGAGGTACTTCTGTGGCCTTTCCAGCTGCTACAGATGTCTTGTGCGATACATTCCAAAAGGGGCATTGTACTCTATAATGGGTATAATGATTGTCAAGTAGAGGGGAACAATGACCTCTTTTTTAATGGATGAGAACCCTTCTGTGGTGAGCTGTGCCAAGTAAAAGGATTTCCTGACTACTGTGGTGATGGGATTATCAAATGAGAGACTACTGTCCACCAGGTTCCCAAGGTCTCTTATCACACATTTGGCATTAAGTAGACTGCCGACTATGTGTTAGTTCATGGGTATAGACTTTTTATCAAAGCTGATGACAATGCACCTTTTCTCATTGAGCTTCAGGCCATGGCTCTCACAGCAGGCATCCGTCTTAGTGATGCTCTTCTGTATGATGTCCACATTATTTGGGGACTCGAGTATGGCTCCTAGTTTGCAGTCATCTGTGAATTTCATTAGCCAAAGGCATTCTGAGTTAGCCTGTACTTCAGAGTAGTAGATACCAACCAGGAGAGGTCCCATGACAGAACCCTGTGGTACTCCACTTTCAATGGTTTGAAGTCAGATTTGAAGTCTGCAACTTTGACAGTGTGGCTTCTATCAGTGAACCAGTTGGCAACCAATCTTTTCATGTAGGGATTTATACCTAGTGTAGTGAGTTCAGCTATAATTCCAGAATGGGGGATGGTGTCGAAAGCCTTGGTGAGGTCAAGATAGGTTATGTGAACCACCTTACCCTCGTTTATGGATTTGGTGACAGCCTCAAAAAAGTCAATCAGATTCAGGAGGCATAATCTGTCTTTAACCAAACCCAAAATGGTGGGGTCCAGAGTCTGGAGGTTACCAATATCTTTGTTTATGAGTTCCATGATATGTTTCATGGCCTTACAGACCAGGATTGTCATTGTAATAGGGTGATAGTTCCTGGGATAAGTGGTGTCTCCCCTTTTGTGGAGTGGGATAACTGTTGCTGTGCTCCATTCAGTGGGCACACAGCCTGAGATGAGGCTATGATTGAACATGGTGCTTAGGTGGGGAGCCAGTTAGGTCTGAAGTTCATGTAAAATACAGCATGGGATGTTGTCCAGTCCCATGGATGCTCTGTTTTTGGCTGTAGAGAGTGCAGCTTTTACCTGTGCATTTGTGATTACAGGGACTCTGCATCTTCCTGTATACATATGGGCCCTTTAGAGGTGAGACGGGGTAAAGTTAGTACTGAACCTATTTGCCAGGATGTTGGCAGTATCAGAACCACAGGGTGTCATAGCAACCAGTTGTATTCCACACAGCTTACTCCAGGGACTTCATTGTGTCTGCAGTTACTTATCTTACATCGTCACCATGGTTGAACACGTACGGCTAAGCAGGTCTGAACATGACAATGAACTTGGAATCATGTCATCTCCCTGAATAATGAAGTTAATTCAGCATTTGAGCCAAATTCAGACATGACATTCTCTGTGTACTACTGACATCAGTATGAACGTACCTTGGAGCTGAGATGGATCCAAGTATATCCTGATATACTGTTATGGCACAAACAATACTGCCAAAGATATGACCAGAGGGCCTCTCAACCTCTGTGAATACTCCCTTCATAATAGCAGACACAACTGAAATGCTCACACTTTGACTCCTACAACAGCAGGTAGAATAACAATGTACTTTAACATCTCATTGTCTTATGGCCACCTGATGTGTGTGATTGCTGACTGAGCTGTGCGGAATGGAAAAAATATGGAAGATGCCAGTGTTTTGCACTTAGCAAAAGATACAAAGAAGTGTTGACTTGAAGTCATAACAAAGAAGTGAAAAATCAACACCTGAAAGTCACATGGTACACACTGTCATTGCACTTAAGGACTCCCCATATCAACTGTTTCTGCATTTCTACAATATGCTGCATTTGACTGCATGTCTTACTCCAACCAATAAACCGGGCATGTCATCCACACATATTTCACAACTTGTGCTCCGTTACAACACAACACTATGAACACCTGAGCTGCATACCATTACCAATCGTAAGTTTCACTTATCTGTGTTACTGTAATTGTTTGAGATTACAAGTATCTACTACTACTATCGCTGCCCAAAGAAGCATGTGAACCCACATATTCTTATGTTTGCCATATCTCACTCATGCAGTTTTACTGGCATATGCACACTTAATTGACACACGCACACACACACACACACACACACACACACACACACACACACACACACACACACACACTTTCAGCCTTGTGAATCTGTATGATTGCCATCACTTATAAAACACCTTAGCCAATGGTACATAGCTACAGTGATGCAGTCTTATTGGAGTAATCCACTCTGTATCTAAGGACATGCAGTTCAAGCCATCATTCAGTGTACTACCATGCCATGTCACTGAGATGCGCTACACTGTACCTTATTTACCTGTTGTAACTATGGCATACATCAACTGCTTGTGAACTGCACTATGCCACTACGCTAACTGAAAAATTAACTGATAGCACTTATTGTTCAATTTGTTATCACGTGTGTGCAAATATTCAACTGTAGGTCAAGTTGTAGTATCAAACAGTGTGTAATGTGCAAACAGTTCATTATCAATCTATGTCCCTCTCTTTGCAAATTTACACACTTAACTACATGGATATACAGCACTACATATCCTTTACATAACTGTGCCCTACGTCAACACCACACTTAGTATGAACACATAATAAGAGTCGTTTCCTTCACAGACATTTCCATCTGACTAGCATTGATATAACATTAATTCATGTGTCCACAACCACTTTGTCATCAATACATTACTACTTTCCTTTCAAGTACAATCAGAGCAGTCAGTGACTTCATTATACAGTCGCCATGTATGATCTACTTACTAATGGTGCATTTCAATGACATTGACAAATACACACAAATTAGGATGTATATAAACATTTATTTATTAAGAAACCACAACATTGTGAATACATACAAGTGAAAAACAGTTTTCCTTACATTCCATTCATTTTATTAATCACACACATTCCTCCTATGTGGCACAAAACCAGTGTACTTGCCTAATGCATCAGGGTAACTGTCCCGAATGCACCAGACACAACAAGTAGGTATCACTCATCGCACTCTGCTTCCTAGTCTTCCATAATGCCACACAGTAAATTGTCAATAGGCAGAGTGCCAACAGCGATGGTTTTCATCCATATCCACCGGGATCCCAAAGATTGCTCATCTATATATGTCAGTGACACAAAGTACACTCTGATGAAATACCACTACAGTTATATCCTGAGACAAAAAAAATGTACATTACATTACTTCACCATACAGTCAATGTCAATTAGTGCAAAAGACAGGCAATCAAACACAATAAGTTACACATGTGGTGTATTAATGCTATAGTGCACGTGGAAATGCACGATGTAACTGCTACAGTAGTAAAGTTCCTGTTTAATAGTCATGTTATTTTGCATGCAACAATCTATATATCTAGAGTGCATACAATTACATTGCTGAAGCCACCATGCACAGCTTCAAATAATACTGCAGGATGTCAAACATATTTGTGCATCAGTGCTATGCTCTTGAAGCTCAGCTTGTGTCACTGCCCGTTGTAATACACTTGGAATCTGTACGCATGGTATATGAAATATAATCACCCATTCCTGTTGTAATACTGTCTTTAGTACATTGTACTTAACTGTTTCTGAATCTTGGAAACTCAAACACAAAGTAGTCTTGTACAGTTGAACTTACAGGAATACGCGACAAACAGTTATGTGGTCCATTCCCACAGCAGACTCTTTCAATTGGAGTAGGCATCTCTCTGCAGCAGTGGCACACATACCATGGGGGAGGGACTTCTGCTGGCCATTGTACATTTCCAACATTGCCTATGTTTTGCTCCACCAGAATCTCCCTTAGCATTGCTGGAGTCCTTTCTGCAATCACGGTGCAGAGAAGACGCATTTAGTCTTATGAAAGACTCTGAATAATGGTCTGTAAATACACAAGAAAACATATCAGTCAGTAATTTAAAATGTAACAGTTAAATGTAAGTAAGCCAGTACTCTGAACACATGTCATATAGATTATGCACTGAATACTGCTGTAGCAAACTGAACTGCTAGGAGCGGATGCTGTGAACATGTAATTATTTTCTGATCTGAGATGAACCAACCACACAATGGTGTCTGCATTATCTTTGCCACATAACTTATCAAAGTACAGACCATCCGTCAAGATAAGAACAGTGCACTTCTTGTAAAGCAATAAGTTGCCTATGGTCTGAGGATGGAGTGACTGCATGTCACACTCTATAGCACATTATAACAAATCTTGGATCACAAAGACAGTCACACACAGACACACACACCTATTACATCTGAATGTCAGGAAGCAAGCAGCATAGCTCAGCACCTGAGTTTTTTCATTGCATTTGAGGACACAGTCTGTTGAGCTTCATAGAGGACTGACTTCAGTTCGGCATGAATTATTCAGTAATGGATATGACTGAGGATGGACTTGCTATGACTGATTCCTGCCATGCTCTGCTCATATACAGCAGTCAGTAACCAATTGTAGTATAATTGCAAAGTCAGTGTCTCCCTTTGTTGAAATTTTACCTGTAAACTGAGGTAATCTGTCTCTCCTTCTTGGTTCATGACAGCAGCTGACTGTCTGTCACTAGTCATTCATGCTGTTTGGTTGTCTTGATGTCTTCATCTATATAAATTTGTAGGTCGTCCACCTTCCACTGTATCCCCACCAGTGCCCTTGGTCTGTGCCGCTGCATTCACAATGTTCCTGTTTGCCATGCCTGTGTAGACTACAAAGTGTAATATGGGTGAGAAGCACAATAGCAAAGACACATTATTAGAAAAACTCTACTTGTAATTAGTTAACCAAAGCCTGTGTAAAGGTTGACTGTATAACAAGACTGTCATTGGTGAAGCCTAGCAATTTGTTAATCTCAGACATACCTCACTCACTTGTCTACTACATTTCAATAACCAGTCATACAAAATGAAATCAGTCCAACTCCATTACAGTGTGATTAAGGCAAACTGGAACACTGCTGATAACATCCAGTATTGCAAAACAGCAACTGCTTACCAGTTGTTTTTCATAGAACATCCACTTACCTCTCAAACATTCTGATGATGTAAGTAGCACTTCAAGAATGGAGTGCACAATGGAATTCCAAGTATTTGACTCAGTCATGCATTCCATTATACAAATTTCGTAGACAGTATAGCAGAGTGAAATGTTAAAGGATGACTTTAACTAGGTCCAAGTGAGATTACTGTAAGGGAGTACTCATAAAAACAAGTACCTCTGACCTAAATTAGAGGGCGTTTACTGTGTGATGAAAAACTAAGTGTAATCGAAATAGTAGCACAAATGGAATTAGGAATAAATAAGTACTGATAGCATTGAAGTGCAAAGTGTCAGCATTATAAGGTTATTTGACATAGGCATGCGACACATTTCACAGAATAAGTTTTGGCATCACTAAACATTCCTTGGTGGATATGCAATCCTACACCAGTATTTGAAGACAGTGTATCCTTCCGGGAAACCAACTGCAATTATGATATAAAATAATCAGCACCATGCAACATATAATCTGTTTTAGCAATGCATCATCATTTAAGTTCCCCTTGACATGTCTCTGCAACTATTTAGATTTATTTCACCTACATCCATACCTTACCTGCAAAGAGACATGCTTAACAGATCTTATCACATGGTTACATTAGGATCCAGAATCATGCTCTAACAATATGGATACCTAACAGCCACTATGACATGTGTAGTCTGCTGAATCATGCTGAAAAACAAAAACAAAGATCATGTTAAGGGAAAAATTCAGTGAAAACAGAAAAACACATAGGTTCATAGGTTGATACTAGGCTATCTGCCCTAGGGCATTTATAAGCCTAGCCAGAGTGTGTTTGGCTTTCGCCACCCTTTTAGATTAGTTGACTGTGCCTCTGTATAGTAGGTCACAGAAGGTAGCCCTTTTAATGTGAGTTTACTGTACCTCTGTCAAGCAGGGACACAGAAGAGATCCCAGGGGTAAACTTACGATCTCCCATCCACTCAAGATTTCTCTTGAAGAGGGTCAGTGAGGGGCTCTGCCTAACATGGATTGGGATTTTGTTCCAGAGTGAGGGGAGCCTCTGGGATATGAATCTGTCCCTCCAGCATGCCCTATTTATTTCTGTGCTGAGGTTCAAGTCCCTGGAGCGTGTAGCTCTAAGGGATTTGGATTTCCTGAGGTGAAGCATGTCCATTAATTCTGGGTTGGACGTGGCTTTATACGTCAGACACAGATCGCCTCTGAGTAGGCGGTACGCAACTGAGTAGAGCTGGAGTTTCTTAAGCCGAACTGCATACTGCATCTGTTTAAGCCCCTTGATCCTCTTGGTGAGGTACTTTTGGGGTCTTTCCAGTTGCTGTAGGTGTTGGGTAAGGTACATCCCAAATGGGGCATTGTATTCAATTATGGGCCTGATAAGTGATGAGTAGAGGGGCACAATGACCTCTCTTGATCTAGATGTGAATCCTTTCATGATAAGGTGGGCTATATAAGGTCTTTCTAACCACTTTGGCAATTTGATTGTCAAAGGAGAGATTGCTATCTACTTGGGTCCCCAAGTCCCTAATTACTTCTTCCATACTTAATGGATTACAACCTATGTGGTAATTTGTGGGCACTTTGTTTTTCCCAAAGGGGATGACTATGCACTTTTTGTCATTTAGCTTTAGGCCATGGCTCTGGCACCAGTTATCCATCTCTGTGAGACCCTTTTGGAGGATGCTTGTGTCAGCCGGAGAGTTGATTACTGCACCCAGTTTGCAGTCATCTGCGAACTTGGTCAGCCATAGTCCACCCTTGTTAGCCTGTACCTCGGAGAAATATATACCGAACAAGAGAGGTCCCAGGACGGAGCCTTGTGGGACGCCACTTGTAACTGGTTTAGAGTCTGACATGGCACCTGCTATTCTGACCATGTGGGTTCTATCCCTGAGCCAGTTTGCAACCCATCTTGTGACATAGGGGTTGATATTTAAGCTGGTGAGCTTATTTATGATGCCCGAGTGGGGTATTCCGTCAAAAGCTTTTGCGAGGTCCAGGTAGGCTGTGTGGACTACCTTCCCTTCATCTATGGCTTTGGTAACTGTTTCAAAGAAGTTGACCAGGTTCAAGAGGCAAGATCTGCCCTTAACAAAGCCGAATTGGGCAAGATCCAGTGTCTGGAGGTTCCCAATGTCTTTGATTATGATTTCCATGATGATGCGCTCCATAACTTTGCAGACCAGGCTAGTCAGGCTTATAGGGCGATAGTTTCCGGGGTCTGTTGTGGCACCATCTTTGTGGAATGGGACCACTGTTGCTGTACGCCATTCCTTGGGTACATATCCTGTAGTAAGGCTGAGATTGAACAGTGACTTTATATGAGGGTTTAGTTCTTCTTGGAGCTCTGGTCCCATTAATGCTGTGTTTTTTGCTTTGGAGAGGGCAGCTCTCACCTGTGCATCTGTGATCTCAGGAAGGATACACTCAGTTGGGATAGACATTTGCTCTTTTGGGGGGGAAGGGGGAGAAGTTTGCACTGAACCTTTCTGCCAGGATGTTGGCAATGTCTGTGGGCTCAGTGTATTTTTTGTCATTTTGCACTAACTCAGAGCATATTTGGGAGTTGCCTCCTAGGTTTCTGACATAACTAAAGAAGGCCTTGTGATTATCTTTAGTGTCTTGTGCAATTTTTCTTTCAAAGCTGGCCTTAGATGATTTTTACAGGGATCGTAGTTTCTAGCTAGTACTGATCAGAGACGCCTTCCCTTTTTGGGATTTTGCTCTATCATGTAGTAGCTTTCTCCTTCTGTTGTATAGCTTATTTATGGCCAGTATCCACCAGACATGTCTCTTGCCTTTGGAGGAGTGAGTCTTAGTTTAATTTGGGATAGCATGCTCCATGCATTCCTGTAGGTGTCCATAGAATGCTTTTGTAAAGGATTCTGCATTTTGGGCCGTATTTTCCACTGGCCTGGGGGCTTTGAAGGATTCCACCTCGGTTTTGAGAAGTGTAAAGTTTGCTTTTGAGAAGTTCTTCACTGTGGTTTCCTTGGCTAGGGGTGGGGACGGAATATGGATGTCCAGTGAGATTAGTTTATGGTCTGATCTTACCAATGAGGGGTATACCTCTGGTGTGGAATACAGACACCCCATGTTGGTGATGACCAGATCCAATATGTTTTCCCCTCTTGTGGGAGTGGTGACCAGTGGTTCCATAGCATTTGAGTTTATAAATTCAAGGGACCGTTGGGCGAGGGTGTTTGGGCTTGAGTAGTTTTCCCAATCAATGTTTGGGTAGTTGAAGTCACCCAATATAATGGTGTTTGGAGAGACCTTCATATTCTCCAGTGTTCTCAGGAAAGCCGAGTGAGGTTCCTGTGTTTGGGAGGGTGGTCTGTAGCAGGCTACAAACTGAAAGGCAGTTTTTCCCACTGTTAGTTGCACATGGATGGTCTCTGATGCTTCGTGTAGTGCCACTAACCTGGAGGTGTGGGTATCTTTGATAAATATGGATACTCCCCCTCCTTTTGTGGTTCGGTCTGAGTTTTGGGGCCGGAAAGCATGGTATGAAGTATAACCTGTTAGTGCTGGGGTGCTCTCGGGAGCCTTGAACCAAGTTTCTGTTACTGCACAGATATCGATATTCTCCATACTGAGGAGAGTCTCGAGTGCATGCATCTTGAGGTTTAGACTTCTGGCGTTGAGCAGCATTACCCTTAGTTTTTTTTCTTTGTGTTGTCTTTGGAGGTGGGTTTGTCTTTCGAGCCTTGCCTAAAAAAGGCACTATGGGGGAGGCAAGAGCCTTTGCCAGTATTCAAAAACCCAGGGGTGACAGGTGCAAGCCGGCCCTAGCGAAGCAGCGTGGCTTGTCGAGCATGTCATCCCAGGCTGACAGACACTGGAACCCTTTTGAATGACACCAGTACTTTAGCCAATTGTTAAAATTGATCATTTTGTCTTTATACTGTGGCATCTCACAGCAAGACGTTGTCGCGTTAGATTCTCAGCTAGAGCATTTTCTGTGTGTAGGCCCGCGTGAATGGGCGTGCCTTCGTTGAAGGTTGTGCATCAGGGCTGGTAACTCGGCATGTAAAAATCCACTACCAAACATTAGCGGACCGGAGTTCTGCTGTGGTGACCCCTAATCGGGATAAGCCGAAAGACACAACAACAACTGTGGCATCATTCTTGGTGAGGGTAAGATGCTACTCAAGGTCAGGGTCATACCGGCCTGGGCTACATGCTCAGAGAGCTCCTCTATGTCTTTTTTCATGTAGTCCAGGGAGGTATGTCTCAGGTCATTCACACCAGCGTGGACAATGACGGAGTCATATTTGTACTTGCTTTGGAGTGACCTGAGTGCTTGTGTTACGTGGCAGATCCTGGCACCCGACAGGCAGCTTACAGTGACCTTCTCCTTGTTCACCACCAACGACCAGCAAAAAACGATAGTGAACACGCAGTAATGAAGAAATAATGATTATTTATTTATAATTCCTTCAAATCCAGATCGGTTTCGGCTATTCAGCCTTTATCAATGAATACAATAAAGTTTTTTTGAATGAAATGAAGCAGCCTGCATTTATACTAGTCTCTGATTACCTGGAAGCAATATTACAGCACCACCCAGTGGCTGGAGTAACAAAGTGCATGTTCCATTCTTGATTAAAGCATATGACCAGTGACATAAAAATGCCAGAGGTGTAGATATTAATTCATATTTTTAAAGATAAAAATCAAAGCTCTGGAAGTAAGCCATTATATGACATACATATTACAAGGTAATAGACCAATACCATAGTCACTATTTGTGAATGCATATCATAGTGTAAAAGCAGAAAATATATACCACTAGTATATATATATTTTGAAGGGTGATAACCACAAGTTCAAAAGAACTGAATAATAATGAATCAAGTACTGATCATATAATATATTACAAAATAAGGCAAAAAGAGTATAGTGGCCTCATTCTCAGCTATATTATAGATTATAATAAATTGAAATAATATGCTTGTAGATAATACAAGTTCAACATTGTAATTGTACAATACTCAATGTTTAACGCCAACATACCAGATACAAATACCAAACCATACATATACATATTCGTATCCTGAACAATTTTTTATCATGCTTTATAGAGTATAATATGAACGTTGGTAGGCCTAACCACCATTGAATGGTTCGTACTAATTCTTGATCTATATGAATGTTTGTTGTTGTAACCATGATTATGAAATCCTCCAGTGTTCAGTGAAACTCACAGATGGTCATTCAGACCTGGGGGGAATAAACATCCAAGGTTGGTTATCCAATATTGTTCCTTGTGGTTTAAAATGGTGTGCCAACCCTGTTGGTTGTTCCTATCTCCCTGTATTTTGTCAATGATCATGACCATAAACTGGGCATTGGGATGTTGTATCGTGTGTGTATAAAGCATTTGTTTCTTTTTTGTTCCTCATGTCACTACGATGTTCTGTCATCCTTATTCTAAGAGACCTAGAGGTTTGACCAACATAAAAAGCTTTACATTGGCAGGTAGCTAAGTAAATAACCCATGTACTGCTGCAATTACCAAACACCCTGGTTTTAAATACCCGATTGGTGTTGGCACTGGTGAATTCTTTTAGTGTACTAACTTGTAAACAGGAGCAGCAGTGACCACATGGAAAAGTACCAATTAGTTTATCACCACTGATAGTGGTCTGATGATATATCGCACCTCCCCCTTCTCTGTTTTTGTAATGTGAAAATAGCCCTCCCAAATTCTTGCCTCTTCTGTATGACATTTGACATTGAGGGCCTAGTATTGACCTTAAAGTGTCATTAGCCAAAAGAATTTTCCAGTTGCAATTAAGTATATCCCTGACAATAGGTTGGTTCCTGCCATATGTGGTGACAAATCTCAAGATAGAATCCTGATGAGCATGCTCTGATTTTTTGTATTGTAACAATGTTCTCCTGTCTATGGTTTTGCTCCATGAACTAGCTTGATATATATCTATGTCTCTATATCCTCTGTCCTGAAATCTATGGTATAAATAAAGTCTGGCATGTTCAAATTCATCATGAGATGAACAAATGTGTCTGATATGCAAAAATTGAGACTTAGGGATGTTGCGGATGGTGTGGTTCGGGTGCATACTGGAAGCGTGTAACAAGGTATTGTATTGAGGGTCTTTTCTAAATGTTTTGGTACTTAGAGTATCATCTGCGTTACGGTAAACAGTAACATCCAAAAAATCTATGGTACTCCTGTTACATGTAACCGTAAACTCAATACCCAAAAATGTTACCATTCAGGTACTCCATAAATTCCTTTAGATATGCTTCATCCATCTTCCACACCATCCAGCAATCATCCAAATATCGTCGCCAGATACAGATTTCCGCCATGTAAATATTGGGTGATTTGTCACATATCATACATTCTTCAAAATAGGCCATGAATAAGTCAGCATAAATGGGTGCAAATGAAGCTCCCATTGCTGTCCCTTGTAGCTGCCAAAAGCATTCTCCATGGAAATAAAAGACATTTTTGTTTAATACATGTTCCGCCATGCAGACAAGTAAGGAGTTGAAGCCCGGAGGATATAAGTTTGTTCTCTCAAGCCAGTATTGCAGGGATTGTAATCCCACCCAGTGTGGAATACTTGTGTATAAAGATTTAACATCCAACGTGCACATTAGCCAGTCTGGTTCTAGCTGTGTATCCTCCAAAATTTGTAAAAAGTGCATAGTGTCCTGTAGTCGGGCCCTAACTGATGTTAAAAGGGGTTTGAGATACTGTGTTAGAAATGCTGATAGTGGTTCCGTCAAGGACACTATCCCTGATACAATGGGTCTACCTGGGGGTTTAGAAATGGACTTATGTATTTTTGGGAGAAGATACAAGATTTGTTTTTGTGGGTCTTTTACAGTAAGATGTTTAACAGTATTTTTGTTATGATACCCTCATCCTCAGCTAGTTTCAGAAAAGAGTCTATTTCTTTTTTAAAAACCCCAGTGGGGACAATGTACATTTGCATATAACATCTAGTATCAGCTAACTGTCTTTTCCCTCATCAAGGTATTCCCCAATGTTCATAACCACCACGCACCACCCTTGTCTGCAGGTAGAATGGCAATGTCATGATTATGCTTTAATTCCTCCAAGGCTGCCTTTTCCATGGGTGACATATTCTGGCCCAGAATGTATGATTCATTATGATGAAAATGTAAATCCCTGAGAACAGATTGTTGGAAAATAGAGACATGTTTGTTCATGGGTTGAAAGTCTGATTTCAAAATTTGAAATCAAGTGATCTTTGGGAGGTGTTGTCTGAAAAGAATAATTTCAAATTCAGGTTACGACAGAAAGACAAAACATCTTTAACAATGCTATGTTCATTAATAAAAAAACTAGGAATAAAACCAAGTCCTTTATTAAGTAGTTTAGTTTGTACATCTGTCAGTTGAACATTAGAAAGGTTCAAAACATTATGAAACTCAAATTTCGCCAATTCAACATTGTTTGTAACAGCCCTTCCATGGAATTGGATCTTATTCCTATATTTGTGCTTGCACTCGTCACTTGTTTGTATGTCTAAAGGGTACTGAACATTAGTTTTTTTGCTTCTGGGTGATTCTCGATAATTATTACAGTCATTGTCTGTGCAAGATGAGTCATCCCCTGAGGTACTAGCTAAAGTCTTGTCAGAGGATTTTAGAATAGACCTAGGCCTTTTCTTGGGTTTGTTTCCTGGTGTTTTTTGACCAAAATCATAGAATCTCACAGTTTTTAATGTATCAAAAGGACGGCCTCTTTGGTAATCAGTACAGTCCCTATTGAACTTACGTATTTTCCTATCTTTAATTAGTTGGTCAAAATTAGCCAGATCTTTGGATAATTTACTAACCAAAGTGGCATATGTTGGTTGTGATTCATATTTCTTACATTCTTCACATGAAGATTTTACTTCCATTAAACAAATGTCCACCATTCTCTCATAATAGGATGCAAGGATCTTGACAAAAGTCATTGATGATTGTTGGAGAGCTTGGTTCCATTCTTTGGTCAGCCTGTCCTCCAACCTACTGACCAAAGGCTGTAACTTAACTCTTAACTTTAAGGCATATATTAATAAGGATATCACATCAAGAGGACTTAGAGTTAAGTTACAGCCTTTGGTCAGTAGGTCGGAGGACAGGCTGACCAAAGAATGGAACCAAGCTCTCCAACAATCATCAAAGAAACTTACCAAAGAGGCCGTCCTTTTGATACATTAAAAACTGTGAGATTCTATGATTTTGGTCAAAAACACCAGGATAAACCCAAGAAAAGGCCTAGGTCTATTCTAAAATTCTCTGACAAGACTTTAGCTAGTACCTCAGGGGATGACTCATCTTGCACAGGCAATGACTGTAATAACTATCAAGGATCACCCAGAAGCAAAAAAACTAATGTTCAGTACCCTTTAGACATACAAACAAGTGACAAGGGGGTCGCAAGCACAAATATAGGAATAAGATCCAATTCCATGGAAGGGCTGTTACAAACAATGTTGAATTGACGGAATTTGAGTTTCATAATGTTTTGAACCTTTCTAATGTTCAACTGACAGATGTACAAACTAAACTACTTAATAAAGGACTTGGTTTTATTCCTAGTTTTTTTATTAATGAACATAGCATTGTTAAGTATGTTTTGTCTTTCTGTCTTAACCTGAATTTGAAATTATTCTTTTCAGACAACACCTCCCAAAGATCACTTGATTTCAAATTTTTGAAATCAGACTTTCAACCACCCATGAACAAACATGTCTCTATTTTCCAACAATCTGTTCTCAGAGATTTACATTTTCATCATAATGAATCATACATTCTGGGCCAGAATATGTCACCCATGGAAAAGGCAGCCTTGGAGGAATTAAAGCATAATCGCGACATTGCCATTCTACCTGCAGACAAGGGTGGTGCCGTGGTGGTTATGAACATTGGGGAATACCTTGATGAGGGGAAAAGACAGTTAGCTGATACTAGATGTTATATGCAAATGTACATTGACCCGACTGGGGTTTTAAAAAGAAATAGACTCTTTTCTGAAACTAGCTGAGGATGAGGGTATCATAACAAAAATACTGTTAAACATCTTACTGTAAAAGACCCACAAAAACAAATCTTGTATCTTCTCCCAAAAATACATAAGTCCATTTCTAAACCCCCAGGTAGACCCAGTGTATCAGGGATAGGGTCCTTGATGGAACCACTATCAGCATTTCTAACACAGTATCTCAAACCCCTTTTAACATCAGTTAGGGCCCGACTACAGGACACCACACACATTTTACAAATTTTGGAGGATACACAGCTAGAACCAGACTGGCTAATGTGCACGTTGGATGTTAAATCTTTATACACAAGTATTCCACACTGGGCGGGATTACAATCCCTGCAATACTGGCTTGAGAGAACAAACTTATATCCTCCGGGCTTCAACACCTTACTTGTCTGCATGGCGGAACATGTATTAAACAAAAATGTCTTTATTTCCATGGAGAATGCTTTTGGCAGCTACAAGGGACAGCAATGGGAGCTTCCTTTGCACCCATTTATGCTGACTTATTCATGGCCTATTTTGAAGAATGTATGATATATGACAAATCACACAATATTTACATGGTGGAAATCGATATCTGGCGACGATATTTGGATGATTGCTGGATGGTGTGGAAGATGGATGAAGCATATCTAAAGGAATTTATGGAGTACCTGAATGGTATCATTTGGGGTATTGAGTTTACGGTTACATGTAACAGGAGTACCATAGATTTTTTGGATGTTACTGTTTACCGTAATGCAGATGATACTCTAAGTACCAAAACATTTAGAAAATACCCTCAATACAATACCTTGTTACACTTCCAGTATGCACCCAAACCACACCATCCGCAACATCCCTAAGTCTCAATTTATGCATATCAGACGCATTTGTTCATCTCATGATGAATTTGAACATGCCAGACTTGATTTATACCATAGATTTCAGGACAGAGGATATAGAGACATAGATATATATCAATCTAGTTCATGGAGCAAAACCATAGACAGGAGAACATTGTTACAATACAAAAAATCAGAGCATGCTCATCAGGATTCTATCTTGAGATTTGTCACCACATATGGCAGGAACCATCCTATTGTCAGGGATATACTTAATTGCAACTGGAAAATTCTTTTGGCTAATGACACTTTAAGGTCAATACTAGGCCCTCAATGCCAAATGTCATACAGAAGGGGCAAGAATTTGGGAGGGCTATTTTCACATTACAAAAACAGAGAAGGGGGAGGTGCGATATATCATCAGACCACTATCAGTGGTGATAAACTAATTGGTACTTTTCCATGTGGTCACTGCTGCTCCTGTTTACAAGTTAGTACACTAAAAGAATTCACCAGTGCCAACATCAATCGGGTATTTAAAACCAGGGTGTTTGGTAATTGCAGCAGTACATGGGTTATTTACTTAGCTACCTGCCAATGTAAAGCTTTTTATGTTGGTCAAACTTCTAGGTCTCTTAGAATAAGGATGACAGAACATCGTAGTGACATGAGGAACAAAAAAGAAACAAATGCTTTATACAGACACACGATACAACATCCCAATGCCCAGTTTATGGTCATGATCATTGACAAAATACAGGGAGATAGGAACAACCAACAGGGTTGGCACACCATTTTAAACCACAAGGAACAATATTGGATAACCAACCTTGGATGTTTATTCCCCCCAGGTCTGAATGACCATCTGTGAGTTTCACTGAACACTGGAGAATTTCATAATCATGGTTACAACAACAAACATTCATATAGATCAAGAATTAGTACGAACCATTCAATGGTGGTCAGGCCTACCAACGTTCATATTATATTCTATAAAGCATGATAAAAAATTGTTCAGGATACGAATATGTATATGTATGGTTTGGTATTCGTATCTGGTATGTTGGCAGTAAACATTGAGTATTGTACAATTACAATGTTGAACTTGTATTATCTGCAAGCATATTATTTCAATTTATTATAATCTATAATATAGCTGAGAATGAGGCCACTATACTCTTTTTGCCTTATTTTGTAATATATTATATGATCAGTACTTGGTTCATTATTATTCAGTTCTTTTGAACTTGTGGTTATCACCCTTTAAAATATATATATATACTAGTGGTATATATTTTTTGCTTTTTTACACTATGATATGCATTCACAAATAGTGACTATGGTATTGGTCTATTACCTTGTAATATCTATGTCATATAATGGCTTACTTCCAGAGCTTTGATTTTTATCTTTAAAAATATGACTTAATATCTACACCTCTGGCATTTTTATGTCACTGGTCATATGCTTTAATCAAGAATGGAACATGCACTTTGTTACTCCAGCCACTGGGTGGTGCTGTAATATTGCTTCCAGGTAATCAGAGACTAGTATAAATGCAGGCTGCTTCATTTCATTCAAAAAAACTTTATTGTATTCATTGATAAAGGCTGAATAGCCGAAACCGGTCTGGATTTGAAGGAATTATAAATAAATAATCATTATTTCTTCATTACTGCGTGTTCACTATCGTTTTTTTGCTGGTCGTTGGCAGTTTACATTGTTGGCTTGACCCTGCATGCCATCCTTGCCGAGCGTATGGTTGTTTGCTTCTCCTTGTTCAGCCTGGTGAGTGGGACGTCAGTGTGTCTGACAATAGAGTCACCTATTAGAAGTGTATTAGGTGTGTTGTTTAGCCTTAAGGGCTGTGACTGTGTGGCACACTGACTTTGTGAGCTATGTGCTACATGGGTATTGTTTTGTGGTAGGGGTTGCTTGGATGTCTGCTTTGGATGTCCCTGCTGCTTAGGCAGATTTTTATTTAGAGCCTCCGAGTATGTTTATGTGTGTTTAGGTGTTTGGTTTGCTGAAGCAATAGGTCTATGTGAGAGTGGATTTGTGGTGTGTGTGGCTACCTTCTCCCTCTGACAGGCTGTGCCAGTAATGGGTTGAGAGAGCTTAGCCTCCAGTTTGGCTATATAGTAGCATCTCTCACATATATTTGAGCTTGTTGGGAGGAGGAGAGGGTGGTCTGTATACATAAGGCAGTTGTAACATTGCCTCAAGATTCCCAGATTCATCAGCTGGACTGGAGAGTAAACCTGAAACTGACCTCTGGACATGCCTGAATAATATAGGGAACTACTTATTGACTGATCCGAAAGAACAACTAGGGAGCAAGTGCTTAAAAGGAATATAAGAGGATGTAGTGCTTACGTTCATTAGTGTTTACCTGTGAGATTACTTATACGAGCAAGTGCAGGGATTTAGAATGAAAATAGAGTGCTTATTTTGAGATTTAGAGCAGTTCTAAGGGAAAAAGTGAAGAGCAGACTTTGTGGAGCCGGGAATAGTTTAAACCTGTTTAAGTGGGGCTGCCCAATGCTGCTCTGTGCGCAAAACCGGGCAAAAAGAGAGTTGCAGGGTTTTAAGAGAGAGAGAGATCAAGGAGTTTGGAATTGACCCAAAATTGCCAATAAAACTACAGCTTCTAGGCAGTAACCACTCCTACAGGGACAGGCAGGCTGCTCAGTGTTAACCACTGCCACTGGTGAACACAGAGACTTCCCTTTAGCCCAAGCAAGCACTGGCCTCCAAGAAACTTACAAACAGTTCAGAACAGCAAATCTGTAACTGAACTTTCTTAAATTTCAGAAAGTGGGGAAAAAGCAAGATTTTTTTTTCTTTTAGTTTAAAGGTAGCAGAGATACATAAGTAGCAAAATAGTCAGAACAGTGCAATAAATGACCCCACACTTGAGTGCTAGGCCAGAGTCAGGTAAAATGCAATTTTAAGAAAACTAATTTTAAATTAAGTGCAACACAGAAAATGCAGTAAACAGGCTCCAAATGTGTTCTAAATACTGTTTCTAATACAAATATCAACTTTAGCAAGCCGGAAAATGCCGAAACGTAGGTGCCAAAGCAGTAATTCAAAGCCAAAAAATCAGATGAAAATACTTAAAATCTCAAAAGTGGCTCCTTTCTTCTCTCAGCGTTTTCTCCCCTTGGTAGGTGCTTCAGCAGCAACTATCAAGCCTGGAAAGATGCCAAAACCACAGAGTAGCAGGGTTTTCAGAGAGAGAGATTATGGAGTTTGGAATTGACCCAAAATGGCCAATAAAACTACAGCTTCTAGGCAGTAACCACTCCTTCAGGGACAGGCAGGCTGCTCAGTGTTAACCACTGGCACTGGTGAACACAGAGACTTCCCTTTAGCCCAAGCAATTACTGGCCTCCAAGAAGCTTACAAACAGTTCAGAACAGCAAATCTGTAACTGAACTTTCTTAAATTTCAGAAAGTAGGAAAAAAGCAAGATTTTTGGGGGTTTTTTTTGTTTTAGTTTAAAGGTAGCAGAGATACACAAGTAGCAAAACAGTCAGAACAATGCAATAAATTACCCCACACTTGAGTGCTAGGCCAGAGTCAGGTAAAACTCAATTTTAAGAAAAATGATTTTAAATTAAGTGCAACACAGGAAATGCAGTAAACAGGCTCTAAATCTGTTCTAAATACTGTTTCTAATACAGATATCAAGTTTAGCAAGATGGAAAATGCCGAAAAGTATGCGGCCAAGCAGTAATTTTAAACAAAAAAATCAGAAGAATATACTTAAAATCTCAAAAGTGGCTCCTTTATTCTCACAACATTTTCTCAGTTTGGTAGGTGCCTTAGCAACAACTATCAAACCTGGAAAGATGCCAAAACCACGAAGCAGCAGGGCTCTGAGAGAGAGAGATCAAGAAGTTTGGAAGTGACCCAAAATGGCCAATACAACTACAGCTTCTATGCAGTGACCACTCCTACAGGGACAGGCAGGCTGCTCACTGTTAACCACTGCCATTGGTGAACAAAGAGACTTCCCTTTAGGCCAAGCAAGCACTGGCCTCCAAGAAACTTACAAAAAAATCAGAACAGCAAATCTGTAACTGAACTTTCTTAAATTTCAGAAAGGGGGAAAAAGCAAGATTTTTTTTTTTTTTTTTTAGTTTAAAGGTAGCAGAGATACACAAGTAGCAAAATAGTCAGAACAGTGCAATATATGACCCCACACTTGAGTGCTAGGCCAGAGTCAGGTAAAATGCAATTTTAAGAAAACTGATTTTAAATTAAGTGCAACACAGGAAACGCAGTAAACAGGATCTAAATGTGTTCTAAATACTGTTTCTAATACAGATATCGACTTTATCAAGCCAGAAAACGCCGAAAAGTGGGCAGCAAAGCAGTAATTTTAAACAAGAAAATCAGATGAAAATACTTAAAATCTCAAAAGTGGCTCCTTTCTTTTCTCAACCCTTTCTCCCCTTGGTAGGTGCTTCAGCAACAACTATCAAACCTGGAAAGATGCCAAAACCACGAAGCAGCAGGGTTTTCAGAGAGAGAGATTAAGGAGTTTGGAATTGACCCAAAATGGCCAATAAAACTACAGCTTCTAGGTAGTAACCATTCCTATAGGGACAGGCAGGCTGCTCAGTGTTAACCACTGCCACTGGTGAACACAGGGACTTCCCTTTAGCCCAAGCAAGCACTGGCATCCAAGAAACTTACAAACAGTTCAGAACAGCAAATCTGTAACTGAACTTTCTTAAATTTCAGAAAGTGGGAAAAAAGCAAGATTTTTTTGGGGTTTTTTTTGTTTTAGTTTAAAGGTAGCAGAGATACACAAGTAGCAAAATAGTCAGAACAGTGCAATAAATAACCCCACACTTGAGTGCTAGGCCAGAGTCAGGTAAAATGCAATTTTAAGAAAAATGATCTAAATTAAGTGCAACACAGGAAATGCAGTAAACAGGCTCTAAATCTGTTCTAAATACTGTTTCTAATACAGATATCAACTTTAGCAAGCCAGAAAACGCCGAAAAGTAGGTGGCAAAGCAGTAATTTTAAATAAAAAAATCAGAAGAACATACTTAAAATCACAAAAGTGGCTCCTTTCTTCTCTCAGCATTTTCTCCCCTTGGTAGGTGCTTCAGCAACAACTATCAAACCTGGAAAGATGCCAAAACCACGAAGCTGCAGGGTTTTAAGAGAGAGAGAGAGATCCAGGAGTTTGGAATTGACCCAAAATGGACAAGAAAACTACAGCTTCTAGGCAGTAACCACTCCTACAGGGATAGGCAGGCTGCTCGGTGTTAACCACTGCCACTGGTGAACACAGACATCCCCTTAGCCCAAGCAAGCACTGGCCCCAAAAAACTTACAAACAGTTCAGAACAGCAAACCTGTAACTGAAATTTCTTAAATTTCAGAAAGTGGGGAAAAAAGCAAGATTTTTTTTTGTTTTAGTTTACAGGTAGCAGAGATACACAAGTAGTAAAATAGTCAGAACAGTGCAATAAATGACTCCACACTTGAGTGCTAGGCCAGAGTCAGGTAAAATGCATTTTTAAGACAACTGATTTTAAATTAAGTGCAACACAGGAAATGCAGTAAACAGACTCTAGATGTGTTATAACTACTGTTTCTAATACAGATATCAACTTTAGCAACCCAGAAAATGCCAAAAAGTAGGCGGCAAAGCAGTAATTTTAAAGAAAAAAATCAGAAGAAAATACTAAAAATCTCAAAAGTGGCTCCTTTCTTCACTCAGCATTTTCTCACCTTGGTAGGTGCTTCAGCAACAACTATCAAACCTGGAAAGACACCAAAACCATGAGGAAGCAGGGTTTTAAGAGAGAGAGAGAACAAGGAGTTTGGAATTGACCCAAAATGGCCAATAAAACTACAGCTTCTAGGCAGTAACCACTCCTACAGGGACAGGCAGGCTGCTCAGTGTTAACCACTGCCACTAGTGAACACAGACTTCCATTTAGCCCAAGCAAGCACTGGCCTCCAAGAAACTTACAAACAGTTCAGAACATCAAATCTGTAACTGAACTTTCTTAAATTTCAGAAAGTGGGAAAAAAGCAAGATTTTTGGGTTTTTTTTGTTTTAGTTTAAAGGTAGCAGAGATACACAAGTAGCAAAATAGTCAGAACAGTGCAATAAATGACCATACACTTGAGTGCTAGGGCAGAGTCAGGTAAAATGCAATTTTAAGAAAACTGATTTTAAATTAAGTGCAACACAGGAAATGCAGTAAACAGGCTCTAAATGTGTTCTAAATACTGTTTCTAATGCAGATATCAACTTTCGCAGGCCGGAAAATGCCGAAAAGTAGGCGGCAAAGCAGTAATTTTAAACAAAAAAAAAATCAGAAGAAAATACTTAAAATCTCAAAAGTGGCTCCTTTCTCTCTCAGCATTTTCTCCCCTTGGTAGGTGCTTCAACAACAACTACCAAGCCTGGAAAGATGCCAAAACCACGAGGCAGCAGGGTTTTAAGAGAGAGAGATCAAGGAGTTTGGAATTGACCCACAATGGCCAATAAAACTACAGCTTCTAGGCAGTAAACACTCCTACAGAGGCAGGCAGGCTGCTCAGTGTTAACCACTGCCACTGTTGAACACAGAGACTTCCCTTTAGCCCAAGCAAGCACTGGCCTCCAAGAAAGTTACAAACAGTTCTGAACAGCAAATTTGTAACTGAACTTTCTTAAATTTCAGAAAATGGGGAAAAAGCAAGATTTTTTTTTTATTTTAGTTTAAAGGTAGCAGAGATACACAAGTAGCAAAATAGTCAGAACAGTGCAATAAATGACCCCACACTTGAGTGCTAGGCCAGAGTCAGGTAAAATGCAATTTTAAGAAAACTGACTTTAAATTAAGTGAAACACAGGAAATGCAGTGAACAGGCTCTAAATGTGTACTAAATACTGTTTCTAATACAGATATCTACTTTAGCAAGCCGGAAAATGCCAAAAAGTAGGCGGCAAAGCAGTAATTTTAAACAAAAAATCAGAAGAAAATACTTCAACTCTCAAAAGTGGCTCCTTTCTTCTCTCAGCATTTTCTCCCCTTCGTAGGTGCTTCAGCAAAAACTATCAAACCTGGAAAGACACCAAAACCACGAGGCAGCAGGGTTTTAAGAGAGAGAGATCAAGGAGTTTGGAATTGACCCAAAATGGTCAATAAGACTATAGCTTCTAGGCAGTAGCCACTCCTACAGGGACAGGCAGGCTGCTCAGTGTTAACCACTGCCACTGGTGAACACAGAGACGTCCCTTTAGCCCAAGCAAGCACTGGCCTCCAAGAAACTTACAAACAGTTCAGAACAGCAAATCTGTAACTGAACTTTCTTAAATTTCACAAAGTGGGAAAAAAGCAAGATTTTTGTTTTTTTGTTTGTTTTAGTTTAAAGGTAGCAGAGATACACAAGTAGCAAAATAGTCAGAACAGTGCAATAAATGACCCCACACTTCAGTGCTAGGCCAGAGTCAGGTAAAATGCAATTTTAAGAAAAATGATCTAAATTAAGTGCAACACAGGAAATGCAGTAAACAGGCTCTAGATGTGTTCTAAATACTGTTTCTAATACAGATATCAACTTTAGCAAGCCGGAAAACGCCGAAAAGTAGGCAGCAAAGCAGTAATTTTAAAGAAAAAAATCAGAAGAAAATACTAAAAATCTCAAAAGTGGCTCCTTTCTGCTCTCAGCATTTTCTCCCCTTGGTAGGTGCTTCAGCAACAACTATCAAGCCTGGAAAGATGACAAAACAATGAGGCAGCAGGGTTTTAAGAGAGAGAGGTCAAGGAGTTTGGAATTGACCCGAAATGGCCAATAAAACTACAGCTTCTAGGCAGTAACCACTCCTACAGAGACAGGCAGGCTGCTCTGTGTTAACCACTGCCACTGTTGAGCACAGAGACTTCCTTTTAGCCCATGCAAGCACTGGCCTCCAAGAAACAAATAGTTCAGAACAGCAAATCTGTAACTGAACTTTCTTAAATTTCAGAAAGTGGGGAAAAAAGCAAGATTTTTTTTTTGTTTTAGTTTACAGGTAGCAGAGATACACAAGTAGTAAAATAGTCAGAACAGTGCAATAACTGACTCCACACTTGAGTGCTAGGCCAGAGTCAGGTAAAATGCATTTTTAAGACAACTGATTTTAAATTAAGTGCAACACAGGAAATGCAGTAAACAGACTCTAGATGTGTTATAACTACTGCTTCTAATACAGATATCAACTTTAGCAACCCGGAAAATGCCGAAAAGTAGGCGGCAAAGCAGTAATTTTAAAGAAAAAAATCAGAAGAAAATACTAAAAATCTCAAAAGTGGCTCCTTTCTTCACTCAGCATTTTCTCACCTTGGTAGGTGCTTCGGCAACAACTATCAAACCTGGAAAGACACCAAAACCATGAGGAAGCAGGGTTTTAAGAGAGAGAGAGAACAAGGAGTTTGGAATTGACCCAAAATGGCCAATAAAACTACAGCTTCTAGGCAGTAACCACTAATACAGGGACAGGCAGGCTACTCAGTGTTAACCACTGCCACTAGTGAACACAGACTTCCCTTTAGCCCAAGCAAGCACTGACCTCCAAGAAACTTACAAACAGTTCAGAACATCAAATCTGTAACTGAACTTTCTTAAATTTCAGAAAGTGGGAAAAAAGCAAGATTTTTGGGGTTTTTTTGTTTTAGTTTAAAGGTAGCAGAGATACACAAGTAGCAAAATAGTCAGAACAGTGCAATAAATGACCATACACTTGAGTGCTAGGGCAGAGTCAGGTAAAATGCAATTTTAAGAAAACTGATTTTAAATTAAGTGCAACACAGGAAATGCAGTAAACAGGCTCTAAATGTGTTCTAAATACTGTTTCTAATGCAGATATCAACTTTTGCAGGCCGGAAAATGCCGAAAAGTAGGCGGCAAAGCAGTAATTTTAAACAAAAAAAAATCAGAAGAAAATACTTAAAATCTCAAAAGTGGCTCCTTTCTTCTCTCAGCATTTTCTCCCCTTGGTAGGTGCTTCAACAACAACTACCAAGCCTGGAAAGATGCCAAAACCATGAGGCAGCAGGGTTTTAAGAGAGAGAGATCAAGGAGTTTGGAATTGACCCAAAATGGCCAATAAAACTACAGCTTCTAGGCAGTAACCACTCCTACAGAGACAGGCAGGCTGCTCAGTGTTAACCACTGCCACTGTTGAACACGGAGACTTCCCTTTAGCCCAAGCAAGCACTGGCCTCCAAGAAACTTACAAACAGTTCTGAACAGCAAATTTGTAACTGAACTTTCTTAAATTTCAGAAAATGGGGAAAAAGCAAGATTTTGTTTTTTTAGTTTAAAGGTAGCAGAGATACACAAGTAGCAAAATAGTCAGAACAGTGCAATAAATGACCCCACACTTCAGTGATAGGCCAGAATCAGGTAAAATGCAATTTTAAGAAAACTGATTTTAAATTAAGTGCAACACAGGAAATGCAGTAAACAGGCTTTAAATGTGTTCTAAATACTGTTTCTAATTCAGATATCAACTTTAGCAAGCCAGAAAATGCCAAAAAGTAGGTGGCAAAGCAGTGATTTTAAACAAAAAATTCAGATGAAAATATTTAAAATCTCAAAAGTGGCTCCTTTCTTCTCTCAGCATTTTCTCCACTTGGTAGGTGCTTCAGCAACAACTATCAAGCCTGGAAAGATTCCAAAACCATGAGGCAACAGGGTTTTAAGAGAGAGAGAGAGATCAAGGAGTTTGGAATTGACCCAAAATGGCCAATAAAACTACAGCTTCTAGATAGTAACCTCTCCTACAGGGACAGGCAGGCTGCTCAGTCTTAACCACTGCCACTGGTGAACACAGAGACTTCCCTTTAGGCTAAGCAAGCACTGGCCTCCAAGAAACTTACAAACAGTTCAGAATAGCAAATCTGTAACTGAACTTTCTTAAATTTCACAAAGTGGGAAAAAAGCATAGTCATTAGACAAAGAAAATATGCATTCATACAGCATATGCTGAATTTAAAACTGAGGACGGACTAAGGCACAGAATCACAGTTGATGTAGTAGAGGTTAATAGGCAGGTACTGGATGCTCTGTTCCTTCCAACACACCTAAATACCCACAATAAGAAAAACCTGAAATACAATAATGCAAGTTATCTGGCTTACAGTTATGTGATACAGAGCAATAGATGTGAACCAGAAAAGTTAGTAATGTTCACTTGCAGTAGTGTCACTGTTGTCATGTAGATGTAAGTTGGCATATGACAGAAGTAAGGATTCAATAGGGGAGTTTTAAGAAACAGACTTGCACAGATTTGGAGCAATAATAAATTGCCTACAATGACATGTGCAATGCTTGACTAATCATTAGGAGAAAAGAAGATTTACATAACTTTCACTTGTGGAAATTCCATTGTCAATCCGGACTCCACAGAGGATCAGTGATGTGTTTCTTGTCTGCCTTGCTTCCACCTAAAACAAAGCTACGGTCTCTTCAAAATTATCTGACTGCTGTAGAAATCTGGAGGTGTGCTCCTCTATCAGCTTGCTTGTCCATGTCAGTGCATACGGAGCAACTGTGGCCTGTATGTGTTTTGGATCATCATACGCTAGTGTGGCTCATCCATGCAGTCTACCTGTGTCTGTCAATTTATGCTGCAGAATGAGTTTCTTTAATGTTATGAAGTATCTGTAGTCTTTCTCCACTTTTTCATGCATGACTGTCCAGTGCTCACTTTTCTTGTTATACTTTTGTTGATACCTACAAATAAAACATAGTGGCGTTAAGATACCCAGAAATTGAAATAATACCATTTCTCATATTAATGATTTGCATAACACATATTCTCTTCAAACTGATGAATGTCTCACCCACCTTAGTAAAAATGGTATTACACACAAAAGTCAGTCATTCTGTCAGTGCAACTCAAAACCAAGCTCTTGCCTACTGACATCTTGACTCAAGTTTACCAATGCTAAGTATTAGCTGTGATTATTATAACAGTGTTTTCTGAAGAAGATCTTTATTAAATGAACGACAGCACTAAAGACAGTGTCGCTGGGTCGTATTTTGATTTTTATTATGACAGTGTGCATAAGTTGGTCAATGAGGCTGCCAATACGTTAATCATTTTTGAAAATGTCAGTTTGTTTTGATCAAATGCAATATCTCGTACTTTAAACAGGTGTGTGTGTGTGTGTGTGTGTGTGTGTGTGTGTGTGTGTGTGTGTGTGTGTGAGTTAACCTTTACATGCACTTCAAATACAGAGTGATGACACAGAATGACAGTTACATAGAGTGGTAGTTTCAAATGTTGCAAGCGCTGAGTTACTTTCCACTGGAGATAATTGTTTGATATCCATCAAGTGTAAGTTTGTTGCAAGTTCTGCACACGGCTGCATAGAGTGTAGCAAATTTTGACAAAAGCATTGCTATGACTGTGGTTCAGAAATATGGATTGTTGTTTGTTCTTAAACTATTCTTCCCCCCTTGTTATGCTGGTAGGGACAATCACAGTGCTTGTTGTGGTCTTTGGCAGCTAAAAAATTACGAGCACGATAAGGTGGAAATGTATAGGCCTGTCATTTAGATGCATTCTTTAGTATGAGTTGGTGGAACTGTTCCAAATCCGCAGTTGTTCTACACAAAGGAAAAGAATATAACACGTGAGAAGTCATCGTATTAATGTCAACATGCACTCGAATGTGTAATAGTTTGATTGCCTAAACGCAATTTCTACCTGCAGCTCAAGTAATGCTTTACTTTTTGACAAATTTCGGATCCAGAATAATGTCCCTTATCTTTTCATGTGCAGGGCTTTTAGGCTCTAAACATGGAGCTGTATGGTCTGGCCACAGAGAGTCATGCTCACAGTGGGCCATCGGTTCATCATCAGTTGTTCCTCTACCCCACTCATGTTGATTCACAACATGGTATAACGCACCACTCCAATGTACCTGTGGTAACAACAGAAAAAATAAACTATGGTGGTCCTGGTAAATAGAAAATGTAGTTAATGTACTAATAAACTTGATGCATTTCCAAAACCATGAATTGTTCCATATCATGAAAGTGTTGACAGCAATACCAGAAGTGATTGACTATTTGCTTGGTCCACTGGCACAGAATTCTGCAGGCACGCTGTTGACCCACCTGTTGGTTGACATAAAAAAAAAATAGTTACACCCCTATTAAACCATGTCCTAAAAACATGGAGATGCAAGATGCTTATTATGATATTATGCCCATTAGTAGGTTTTTCTGCAATCTATACGTTCCCAAACAGTGGATACAGGAACAGCTAAGGTACTTAACAAACTGACAGTTTAATTAGATTATGTAAAATTAAGTACTGATCCACATTCTCACAAAGGTAAGGCATATGCCTGAAATCATAATATAGGAAGTCATCTTTACTTGCACCCCCCCCCCCCACAAAAAAAAGATATCTAGGTCGGAGTCATATGATGACACATTTTCTATGCACACACAAGTATTCGTACAAAAGTGCTGGACTTATCAGCATTATGCACTCCTTTGTGTGAAACGAACATCAGTGTTTAATGTGTGTTAATAAATATCAGAACTAAAACTGTATTAGAACAATGAACATGGAAACATCAGCAGTTGGTTTATGTAAATGTACCTTGTTAATTCTTTTTCACAGATTCTTTGTTCCATGCCACATATCAAAGGAATACGGGATTGATGCATAGCTGGTCCCTGTGAAGGAAGAACATTCATTGAACATTGTGTTTTCACAATGAATGTATGTAATGAGGATCATACAGACAGAAGTCTTACTCATCAATTTCGCAATCTGCGGATGTGCATCGGTGACCACCTTATCTATGGTGACATGGTGTTCTCGAAGAATATGCATGCACCTTTAAAAGGCTACTTTCTCCATTTTTGGAGAACTCAAGCCAAGTCTGTCTTTTGTCAACCACATGCACTAGCAAAATCTCTTTGGTCTTCTCATTCATGCATGCATATGTGCAGTACTGCGCAGAGTGGCCTAGACTATCCCTACGTCCATCACCTACCAACATTAACAAAAGTTTCTATTAGTCTGGAATGACAACAGGTAGTACAAATACATTGCACATACATAAGCTAACTAATGAAAGCTGTACTCACCCAAAATTGTCACATTCATTTATTCATAAGCCGACAACATCTGTTCAACCATGTCGTTCCAATAGTCTTGTACAACGAGGACTATATACCTTCGCTGTAAATGGTAATAACAGGTTTCATGGAGTACTGGTAAACCAAGACACTTTGCCAGCAGTGCAATCTTGGCATAATTGTTTCCTGTCAGGAAGATTGCTGCTGCTAACATAAGGTCCCCCACATTGAGACCCTTCCATACTGTTTGCTGAATTGACCACTGATAAGCTAGATGACCATTGCAGCAGACCTAAAAGAAATACATTGTTGTCAGTTACTTAGCATGTCAACTACTACACCAGAACATGTCAGGCATGTTAGCCTTGTGATACCAACCCAGGAAAGCGTGATGCCTGATCCTTTCATTTTATATGATAGTGAGACACTTTCTCGACATACATCACAGCAGTGTATCGTGCACCTGCATGCTAGCTTGAGGAGATTTTTCTTATACACTAGAACCATCGTTTCCTTTGAAAGTGATTCTGCACTATGTTCATAATCAGAAGGTAATAGTGATCCAATAGCTGACCCTTGTCATTTCCTAGGCTGTGGTGCTGTGTTGTGCATGACAGATTCCCTGTCACTTTCACGGTCTTGTAAATTGTCTTCAAGATTCAGACAGTGACTTAATGAGCTGGTCGCAAGTGATGAGACAGGACATTGTGGAACACCACCATAAGAGAAAGGGAGAGACAAAGTGACAGACAATTAGGTGGATGTAAAGTGAGACTGATGAGTCTATAAACGAGCCACCATCAGTAGAGCGAATACCTTTTAAGAGAATCATCAACTGACAATGACCTCATGCTTGCCGATCCCTCTCGGTGATTAGTTCGTCGATGAATGAGGAAATCCAGTGTGCTGTATGCAGAAGAAAAGTGCATTCATTACAGTTTTGGAGACTTACTAATTAGATGATGCCATTAACAACGGTAATGCAGTTGACTAACCTTGTTGATGTTGTTGTTGGGGGTGCCAGTGGTGTGCTGGAAGGGAGCTCATACCGGTCAGGATTTAGCACTTCACTGCTGCCTGCAATGTCTTCGAGTGGAACTACATCTGACATGTTGTCATCTTCACCTGCTATTGTGTGCCTGGAAAAAGAAATGCAGATAAGCAAGGCATTCCCTAAGCTGACCTTGCACAGTGTCATGTACACATAGAAGACTGGCCAAGCTGGCACAGTAGCGGACATGTGAGGACCGGTCATGTAAGTTTACCTGCTGCTGTCACCAAATATACTTGGAGCGGTCACCGTACTAGAGGTATTTGCCCTAGTTGAAATTGGTGTGGACTGAAGAGGTGGCAATGTGATGACTGCACTGGATCTTTGGATGACTGGTAACATAGGTTGTCATACCTGCAATCAAGTTAGTTGATAGCATGGTATTATAAAACTGATTGACTCCGCTTGCTATCACTTCTATACTCTTTATTCCATGCAAGTATAATTCAGTCATAGCATGCTGTATTACGGCCTACTTTGTGCCATCTTCTAGAGTTTCTGTCCACACTATGTGCTACATATGTGGCACATCAGCATACATAACCCATTTGTTTCAGCCAGACCAATGTAGTGATAAATACTTAAGATGTTGTAGTGTGTACGTAGTTCAGTCCTTTGCAAATATAAGTACTTGGCTGATAGTGTCCAGTGCCAACAAGTGCACTCGGGCCAGTGAACACACTGTGACTGTACTCTACTTTCCATGCGAAGTATTGTGAGTAGTTTGGTCTAACTACTTGTACACATTTTGGCCCTATAACACAGGGAAAGCTTCTGGCTAAGAAATTTGATGCAACCATATAATGAGAAATGTCTGATGGCAAACAGAGTACCAGATGTGGTCATATGGCTGCAATGTATTCTCGCCTTGTGTGTGATCTATATGGAGGTTTGCTGAAAGTGATCATAATACATCTATTATTACCACAGGTGAATTAGATGAGTCTGAAGTGTAATCTGCCTATCAATGTTGGTGTGTGTTACTGTAAGCTCAGTTCAGTTGCAAATGGCTAACATCTGAGCTGCAGTACTGCTAAGTGTGCAGTACTGTACTACTAGATGGGCACAGACACATGAATATCCCTTCACATGAAACTAACATAACGGCGAAATTCTCTTGATCAAATGCATAACTGCAATCATTGACAACATGTGATCTGAGAAATGGTGAATGAACTTATAACAATGAGTAGTGATGGCCCAGCATAACAAATGTTGGTATTTTCTTATATTGCAGTACTTGCATGTACTTTATGCAATTGTTTAAACTACAGATAAAAAAAACAGGTCTATATTAGATCACCGAACACTTAAAAAAGCGAACGGTAATTAATCAAACCTAGGTAAGCGAAAGCTTACAATTTTGAACTGTTAGAACAGCGATTTTTTTCCTAGGGGAAAAAAATCGCTGTTCCAACAAAAAAAAAAAAACATACTTTAAACATTACATTAAGTGGGGGGCTTCACCCCCCCCCACACCCCTCATACTTAAATATGCCAACTCCGAGACAGCACTACAGTGCCAAAAACGGCAAAGTAAAAACACGGCCAAGCAAATTCTTTCCAGGGAAAGAATTTGCTTAAAAGCTGCTTCGATATTTTGCCGTTTCAGGCTTTTGAGTTTGAACAAAATGTATTTGAAAGAATGCATCTTCAGTCTTCTAATAGGGAACCGTAAAAAAACATCATCAGTAGTCAACTTAATTTGCTGGACATAAGATTATGCTTAATACTCAAACTAATCACTATCCCAATAATAAGGCCATGTGTTTAATATGAGAATGAGTATGGCCTGCTTAGTAACAAGTTATAGGACCACATGTTTCCCTAGGAAAAAAATCGCTGTTCTGACAGTTCAAAATTGTAAGCTTTCGTTTACCTAGGGTTGATTAATCACCGTTCGCTTTTTTAAGTGTTCAGTGATCTAATATAGACCTGTTTTTTTTTTTAATCTGTAGTTTAAACAATTGCATAAAGTACATGCAGCAACAGTGGTCCCTCTCCACAAAGGTGGTGCCTCAACGGATCCTGGAAACTATCGCCCCATAAGCCTGACTAGCTTGGTCTGCAAAGCTATGGAAAGGATCATCATGGACCTCATAAATAAAGATATTGGGGACCTACAAACACTGGATCCTACCCAGTTCGGCTTTGTTAAGGGCAGATCCTGCCTCTTAAACCTGGTCGATTTCTTTGGAACAGTCACCAAGGCCATTGACGAGGGGAAGGTGGTCCACACAGCCTACCTGGACCTCGCAAAAGCCTTCGATACAATACCCCACTCGGGCATTATAGATAAGCTCACCAGCTTAAATATAAACCCCTATGTCACTAGATGGGTTGCAAACTGGCTCAAGGACAGAACCCACATGGTTAGAATTGCTGGAGCCATGTCAGACTCCAAACCAGTTACAAGTGGCATCCCACAAGGCTCAGTCCTGGGACCTCTCTTGTTCGGTATATATTTCTCGGAGGTACAGGCCAACATGGAAGGACTGTGGCTGACCAAGTTCACAGATGACTGCAAACTGGACGCCATAATTAACTCTCCAGCCAACACAAGCATCCTCTAAAAGGGCCTCATAGAAACAGACAACTGGTGCCAGAGCCATGGCCACAAGCTAAATGTCAAAAAGTGTATAGTCATCCCCTTTGGCAAAAACAAAGTGCCCACAAATTACCACATAGGTGGTAATCCATTAAGTACAGAAGAACCGACCACAACTGCACCACACCAAGACCGACAACGTAAATAAAAAGCACACTGATACTGGAGACACAACTCATACAGCTCAGCTCGAACAGTGGAACAAAATAGTATGATTCCAAATAGATGTCACCAACAGTTTAATATTAAACAAATATCACCAACAGGTTAAGCGCTTTCATCTGACTAGCAGACTTCATCAGAACAAACTTCATTGAAACTTATTTCATTAAATACCATGAATTTTTGGCGGCAAACATTAATTGAATCTCTTAAAGAAGAAATGATTGTCTAAAAGAATTATATAAAAGAACTGTATATGTATACAATTTCTACGCCTTTCATATAAATACTCTATACTAAATAACTAATATTTAAAAATTAAAAATTCAATAATAATTCAATAATAAATGCACTTCTTTGAAATATAAATGCATTAATATATATATCAAATTTGTGTCAAACCTCAACAATTATATATTTTTTCAAATATATAATTATACATTTTTAAAAATACATATATATAATTTATAATTGTTTACAACAAATATAATATAATTAAGCAAAGTTAAACTAAGACAAAATTAAGACAAAATTAAATGTGGTTTAATGCTAATAAAATCATTAATGCCAGGGTGTCTAGTGGCATCAGTGAACATTTGCCCTCTACTCTCCTTCATGGCCAATAAGGCTTTAAAATTGCCACCATATGGTGATATACCCACCGTATCTATGATGATAAATTTAAAATGATGCATGTCACCACTGTGGTCTATATGTCGATATAATGCATTCTTTTTGTCTTTGTTTCTGATACAATATAAATGGTCATAAATACGTTGTTTGAACTGTCTCTCAGTCTTTCCTATATAAAAGGCGTTGCATGCCACACAGGTAGCTAAGTAAACCACATATTTAGTGTTGCAATTTCCACCCTTACTATAAATATATGTCTGATTGAGATTATCTAACTTGCAACCCTCAACCTCATTTATGCAAAAGCACTGATTACATGCTCCACATTTTTTGGTACGAACACTTCCCTTATTTTTATCTTTATCACTTCTATACGATTCCAACAGCTTTTTAATGTTGAAACCAGTCTTGTAAATGATCTTTGGATGTATACCTACAACTTTCAAAATATAATCGTCCCTCATTGCCATATTCCAATGTTCTTTTAATACGGCTTCTATATATTCAACAACAGGTGAATACATAAGTACACACACTAATTTACTTGGTTCAAGCTTTTGTTTCGTATTATGTACAGTGCCAGCACACACATTCCCTAATAATGGTACATATTTACTGCCCCATTCACTAGTAACATATTTGACTACATCATTCAATAATCTCAATGGGTACCCCCTTGCTATAAACATGGATTTTATAAAGTCCACTTCTTTCAACATGATTCCTTTTGTGGAGGACATGCGGGCAGCCCTAATACACTGCCCTTTAAAAATGTTTTTAAACATATGTGGGGGGTGGTTGCTACTAAATTCTAAATAGTCATTGGAGAATGTCTCCTTCCTATATATTCTGGAAACAAACCCGTCTTCCCCATGACTAATATATGTGTCTAAATAAGCTATTCCATGTGCATTTGAGGTATAGGTACATTTCAGAAAGTCCGTCATATTGTTAATATAACCAAAAATTCATCAATCTTATCAATAGGACCCTTCCAAAGTACAAATAGATCATCCAAAAACCTAGTATAATAAACTATATACTGAAAAAATTCTGATTTGAACAAATACTCAGACTCCCATTCTAGCATAACAAGGTTAGCAAAGATGGGAGCACAAGATGTGCCCATCGCCACACCCCTTGTTTGCCTGAAAAATTTGTTTTCAAAATGGATGTAATTATGATCTAAGACTAACCCCATCATATCTGAAATGAGACAAATTCTGTCCCATTCAAAACTAGAGTGCTTTCTAAGGCTTCTGCAAAAATATTCTAATCCCAAATCTCTAGGAATGCACGAAAATAAATCTGCTACGTCTATAGTTATAAACATAAGTTTACTGTCCCATATTTGAGATGACAACTGCCCAAGAAACATCCAAGAATCTTTAATAAGATGTGGAATATTATTGTATATGGGCTTTACCCACTTGTCAAAAGCCACTCCTAGCGGGAAAGTTTTAGATCTACTACCCGAAATGATGGGTCTAAAGGGGGGGGGGGGTGTTCAATTTTTATGTATTTTGGGAATACCAACTATGGTAGCTAATGTCGGGTATTCCACCTTTAAAAATTGATATGTCTCAAAAGTAATTCTATTGTCAAGCCAATATTCCTCTATTGCCAAATCTATTCGTTTGTAGCCTATATTAATTTCATTGAGGGATATTGCATCATAATTTCCAGATTGATACAAGATGTTATATATTTCTCCAATATAATCCATTTTATTATATAATACAATGGCTCCCCCTTTGTCAGGTTTCATCAACCTTATTTCATTATTGCCCACATATTTAGACAAACAACTGCATTCTTCATTAGTTAAATTAACTTGTACACCACTTTTTATACTTTTGTCAGTCCTATAAGTGTTATAAAATCTATAAATATCATTACAGACCATATTCTCATAATTAGACACCATCATGTTACTCTGTGGTATATACGTGCTTTTCTTTTTAAGCTCTTTTGAAACCAATTTTTTGCCTTCATTATTGTTCTCTTGAAACTGAATGGCTAAGTTTAACCTTCTACAAAATAATTTCACTTCTAATATGCAATCCACTAAATTGAAGCTCACTGTAGGAATAAATTTCATACCTTTTGAAAATACCCTAAAAAAAATCATCAGAAATGTCTGAATTGGTGTAATTATAGACATTGAAGCCATTTTTAGTATATATTATGTTATTATTAGGTGTATCATGCTTGTCACTAATGTTGACTACTTCATCTATACAATTGTGAGTACATGCCATTCCATTACTTACCTCATTATCTAACATAGTGGCAACTTCTTTACTGACTTTACATAATCCATTAACTGAAAGGTTATCATAAATAGTGACTTCATTGACTAAATTATTAACATCATCATAACTATTTCCTTTACATACTGTTTCATTACTAAAGACATTTTCTAAATAAGGGACAACTTTTGTGCTGGTTTCACATGGCTCTATAACAGAATCGTAGACAGTAACTTCATCACTTGCCCTGTCTATCTCAATCTCCTGCTTGCTTGTCCATGTGTATATTTTGGTGGGGGATAAAACCTGCCCCCTTGAAAATTTTGGTTCCTGTCCATATTTTTATGTTCATTTCTATAGTGCCATTCCCCATCATCATTATGATTGTTGTGATGATGGTATTCAGGCCAAATATATGCCCTATAATTGGCATACTGTTCAACATCTCTAGTAATTTTCCTGTGTTTCCTCTCAAATATATTAGCCGCTTGACATTCTGCTGTAATGAACTGATTATCATACAAATCCTTCCACTGACTGAACTTGTCATTATTTAGAATCTCAGCAATTAATTTCTCCACATCCTGTATTAATTTGGACAATTTTTCATTATTTTTCTTCATCAATAATTTGATATAACTAAAGCCAAAGCTATCAAATAGTTGATTAAATTCTACCCTAGTGTCATTATTCAAATCAAGTCCCATAGGTATTTTAAAAAATCTAATACCTTTCAGAACGATCTGTAAAGCAATAAATTTGTCAAAATAAACATTTTCTATCTTGACATTTTTGATAGCTATTAATTTTTTGCCCAAAGAATATATTGTGTCCCTTATCTGTGGTTTCGTACTACTCAAAAATTGTTCAGTAGTATGACATGGATTGGGTCTATCATGCTTTTCAAAATCATATTCATAATCATTACTCAAAAAACGATCCAAATGACCGTTCAACCCTTCACCATTTAATCTGTCCACTTTATTGTCTTTGAACTGTTTAGAAGGGTAATTAAAATCCCTTTTATTGATGTTAGGACTGGAATATATATTGGTTAATTCAGTACCTTGATTTTTGTCCTGTGCCCTGGCCATCGCAGAATAGGTTTTTATGGACAACAAATGCTTAGGACGAGCCCCAGTCCGCTCGGCCTCATCATGAGCATGAAAAAGACTGAAGTCAAAGGTAAAATCGTCCATAGATGGATTACTAATGTTAAGATCCTTCTTACTGCCATATATACGCTCTTGTGGTAATGAAATACCTTCGTCTCTGGGTTTCCCTTGTCCATTCAGTATTTCAATTTGAGTACTGACATCCACACAATTATGTTCCGCTTCCTTACCAACACGAGTGATTTCCCCTCCGACTGTTGTAGACTGTAATTTGTCCCCAGTGATGACTTCATCATGAGAGTTAGGGACAAGAATATGACACTTCACTAGTTCTAAAAGTTGAGTAACCTTGTCTCTTAAAGCTGTAACCTCCATATGAATGCTTGCAATTTCAGCAGTATCCACTTTGTCCGATGAAGCATGAGCGTCTTCGTTTGTATAATCCATATCAGCTCCGACCACAACTGCACCACACCAAGACCGACAACGTAAATAAAAAGCACAATAATACTGGAGACACAACGCATACAGCTCAGCTCGAACAGTGGAACAAAATAGTATGATTCCAAATAGATGTCGCCAACAGTTTAATATCAAACAAATATCACCAACAGATTAAGCGCTTTCATCTGACTAGCAGACTTCATCAGAACAAACTTCATTGAAATTTATTTCATTAAATACCATGAATTTTTGGCGCCAAACACTTGAATTGAATCTCTTAAAGAAGAAATTATTGTCTAAAAGAATTATATAAAAGAACTGTATATGTATACAATTTCTACACCTTTCATATAAATACTCTATACTAAATAACTGATATTGAAAAATTAAAAATTCAATAATAATTCAGTAATAAATGCACTTCTTTGAAATATAAATGCATTAATATATATATATCAAATTCGTGTCAAACCTCAACAATTATATATTTTTTCAAATATATAATTATAAATTTTTAAAAATACATATATATAATTTATAATTGTTTACAATAAATATAATATAATTAAGCAAAGTTAAACTAAGACAAAATTAAGACAAAATTAAATGTGGTTTAATACTAATAAAATCATTAATGCCAGGGTGTCTAGTGGCATCAGTGAACATTTGCCATCTACTCTCCTTCATGGCCAATAAGGCTTTAAAATTGCCACCATATGGTGATATGCCCACCGTATCTATGATGATAAATTTAAAATGATGCATGTCACCACTATGGTCTATATTTCGATATAATGCATTCTTTTTGTCTTTGTTTCTGATACAATATAAATGGTCATAAATACGTCGTTTGAACTGTCTCTCAGTCTTTCCTATATAAAAGGTGATAAATAAATATAAAGTGATAAAGATAAAAATAAGGGAAGTGTTCGTACCACAAAATGTGGAGCATGTTATCAGTGCTTTTTCATAAATGAGGTCGAGGGTTGCAAGTTAGATAATCTCAATCAGACATATATTTATAGTAGGGGTGGAAATTGCAACACTAAATATGTGGTTTACTTAGCTACCTGTGTGGCATGCAACGCCTTTTATATAGGAAAGACTGAGACTGAGCTATGTATTCAATATTTGTAGTGTGGCAAGTAGCCTGTACGTTAAATGTAAATATTCTACCGGTATCAGGATGTGGAAAAGTGTTGCTAGTGTCTATAAACTTACATTGGTTGCATTTTCTACATGGTGTAGTTCCTTTTGTTGATGATGCTTATCCTTTACCTACCTTACCATCTCTAGGATAGCACAGGTGTCTTTTAGAGATTTCTTATTCTTAAAAGAGAAGCTAGGGTCTTCTCCTACTGTCTCCTTTATCTTAGCATCATGCCTTAGAATGGGCTGATGTTTCCCAATTATTCCTGTCACAATGGACATATTACTGGAATATTGTGTGGGAACTCTTAATACTTTTCTTTTTCCTTGTCGGCTAACTACATCATCTTCCACCCTTCTTGCAAAATATGGTTTACCGACAGTGCCCATTAATTTGACGCCTTCTCCTACCAAAACATCACATTCATCTGCGTAACCTCTCTCTCTAAATCTTTGCTTGAGGTCTACCAATTCATGTTCAAAATCTTCTTCATTCGCAGTTAATCTAGACACTCTCAATGTCTGTCCTTTAACTACATTATTAAAAATGTGTTCGGGGTGCATACTTCTATGTAAAGTTGTGTTTCTATGACGGTCCTTTCTATATAATTTACTGGTAATCCCCCCCTCTTCTGTTTTGATTAGTTTAACATCAAGAAAATTAATTTCTTTCAGACACCTTTGTTTCAAAACTCAGAAAATTAGTATTAGTGTTTGCTTCATGAAAGAACCCCTCTAATTCTACTTGGTTCGCATCCCATCCACAAATCGTTTATAAAATATTATTGATTCCCACTGCTCATTTTTTATCCATTTATTCTCCCATGATGCCATCATTAAATTGGCGTTGCTGTTTGCGCTTGAAGCGCCCATTGCTATGCCTTCTTTTTGTAAGTATAATGTGTGTTCAAACATCAATATATTATTAATGAGTATCTGCTCCATTAGGGGACATATCATATTTTACTCTGATCATAAGACCCTTCCATACTGAGATATTCTCTCAACATGTCTATTCCCAAATTGTTAGGTATGGACGTAAACAAAGAACGAACGTCCATAGTTACCAATTTAACATTGCTCAAACCCTTGTCATATGTTAGGAAAAAAAAATCATACAATTCATTCAAAAATTGGTTCATATCCCTTATACTGGTTCTATTCTTGTCTACTAGGGGTCTCAATGCTTTTTCTATATATATAGATATGGGTTCTGTTATCCAATTTCTTTCTGACACTATTGGCTTCAATGGGGGATTTACAGGGTCCTTATGTATTTTAGGAATACCTTGGATAACAGGGATGAGGTGGTTCTTCACTGAGAAATAATTATATAAGTCAGGGGTTATCCATTTATCCAAAAGACATTCATATAACAGATTATCCAATCTTTTAATAAGACTTTCCTTTTGTTTTTTAGTTATTATCTTATAAACAGCTTGGTCACTTAACATGTCCTTCATTTTTGTATTATAATCACACTTATCCATGACCACTACTGGTTCCCCTTTATCCGCTGGTTTAATTATTATATTTTGGTCATCTTTTAAACTGTATAAAGCTTTATATTCATCTTTAGACATATTCCTTATCACTATCAAGTTGTTCAAACAATTCCTTTTCACATAAACCACTGAACACATCAACTGTAGGATGTCCAACTGGAATAAAAGTGCGAGGCTTCTTAAACGTCCCTTTCACCATTTTCATTTTCCCCAAACATCAGTTTAAATAATACATTTCGTGTAAACATTTTTAAGTCTGAAATGCTGTCACTTACCTCAGTGGTTTGCGCTGGTATAAATGAGAGGCCTGTGTTCAGGACTTTTAGTTCATTATCTGATAATGTTTTAGTAGAAATGTTCCATACTAGCGATTCTACATCTTGTCGTTTTGCCATTCTTTCTTGTACATCCTTTCATTCAATAAACCTTGTTGGCCCTTGCGTTTGAAGCCTCCTCTGCTCCGTGACCTCCCTCTGGGTAAATTGTGTTGTGCTGGCATTAATCTGGTAGGGAATACACGAAAAACCTGTTCTTCTTGTACTCTTTTCTCTTGTGACATTTCCTTATGTGACTCCAACTGTAGTTTCTGCAATTCGTTGTTGTTCCTGATTCCTGTAGTTACATTTCCTACAATTGTAGGTGTATGTGAAGTTGTGGCTTCTGTCGATGTTTCATTGAGTAAATCTGCTGGGCTGACCTACGGTCTAGCTCCTGCGAATTCCTGTGCACTCAAATTACGCGATGTTATAGGGCGTTCTCTCTCCAAGTTGTTTGCAGTTTTTAAGGTAGTATCTCCATTTTTCTGCAGTACAGAATGCGTACGTGGCCATACAAAAATATGGTCTGCCTTAAAGTCCCTTCTGTCTCGCTCTAGTTTACAGAATTTGTTTGTATAGTCTTTTCTTACACAGAGAAACCGAATCAACTACATTCATTATTTTCTCATCGATCAGCTCTGCTGGATATTTATCATATAACTGCTCTTGCAAACCCAGTATGTTTTCTCTACTGATAGCTTCATCTTTCTGTGTGTATTCTATTATAAGCCTCATATAATTGAAGCTAAGTTCAATATTTAGCTGTTGCCATCTAGATAACATTTCTGGTAGTCTATTTCCCTGTACAGGCATTTTAGTGATCCTAAGACCACGTGGTTTGACTTGATATTTTAAACACGCTTCTAAGTGAAATCTTTCAGCTTGCAGTCTTTTATTTTTATATAGTTCATTTTCTAGCTTATGTATTTCTCTCATTAATATGAGAAAATCTGTATCCTTATATTTATTCTGGTGCTCATCTGTTAGTCGTTCAGTGGCTAATAAAGAGTTGTTTGTACTGTTCATACAGCTTATTAAATTTTTTCTAATGATACTTTGTTGCTCACCTCGATTGCTCGGAACATATTCCAGTTCAATGACATCACTCATGCTAGTTGTACTATAATTCCTTATACCTTCAGACATCCTGAACAGTAACGAATTACAGAAACTACAGCTGGAGTCACATAAGGAAATGTCACAAGAGAAAAGAGTACAAAAAGAACAGGTTTTTCGCGTATTCCCTACCAGATTAACGCCAGCACAACACAATTTACCCAGAGGGAGGTCACGGAGCAGAGGAGGCTTCAAACGCAAGGGCCAACAAGGTTTATTGAATGAAAGGATGTACAAGAAAGGATGGCAAAATGACAAGATGTAGAATCGCTAGTATGGAACATTTCTACTAAAACATTATCAGAAAAAAAAAACTAAAAGTCCTGAACAGAGGCCTCTCATTTATACCAGCACAAACCACTGAGGTAAGTGACAGCATTTCAGACTTAAAAATGTTTACACGAAATGTATTATTTAAATTGATGTTTGGGGAAAATGAAAATGGTGAAAGGGACGTGTTTAAGAAGCCTCGCACTTTTATTCCAGTTGGACATCCTACAGTTGATGTGTTCAGTGGTTTATATAGAAAGGAACTGTTTGAACAACTTGATAGTGATAAGGAATATGTCTAAAGATGAATATAAAGCTTTATACAGTTTAAAAAATGACCAAAATATAATAATTAAACCAGCGGATAAAGGGGGACCAGTAGTGGTCATGGATAAGTGTGATTATAATACAAAAATGAAGGAAATGTTAAATGACCAAATTGTTTATAAGATAATAACTAAAAAACAAAAGGAAAGTCTTATTAAAAGATTGGAAAATCTGTTATATGAATGTTGTTTGGATAAATGGATAACCCCTGACTTATATAATTATTTCTCAGTGAAGAACCCCCTCATCCCTGTTATCCAAGGTATTCCTAAAATACATAAGGATCCTGTAAATCCCCCATTGAGGCCAACAGTGTCAGGAAGAAATTGGATAACAGAACCCATATCAATATATAGATAACTATATATATATATATATATATATATATATATATATATATATGAAAACATTGAGACCCCTAGTAGACAAGAATAGAACGATCTTAAGGGATTCAAAACAATTTTTGAATGAATTGTATGATTTTTTTCCTAACATATGACAAGGGTTTGAGCAATGTTAAATTGGTAACTATAGACGTTCGTTCTTTGTTTACATCCATACCTAACAATTTGGGAATAGACATGTTGAGAGAATATCTAACTATGGAAGGGACTTAAGATCAGAGTAAAATGGAGTTGATATGTCTCCTAATGAAGCAGATACTCAATAATGTATTGATGTTTGAACACACATTATACTTACAAAAAGAAGGCATAGCAATGGGCGCTTCAAGCACAAACAGCAACGCCAATTTAATGATGGCATCATGGGAGAATAAATGGGTAAAAATTGAGCAGTGGGAATCAATAATATTTTATAAACAATTTGTGGATGACTTGTTCCTGTTGTGGGATGGGAACCAAGTAGAATTAGAGAGGTTCTTTCATGAAGCAAACACTAATACTAATTTTCTGAGTTTTGAAACAAAGGTGTCTGATAAAGAAATTAATTTTCTTGATGTTAAACTAATCAAAACAGAAGAGGGGGGGATTACCAGTAAATTATATAGAAAGGACTGTCATAGAAACACAACTTTACATAGAAGTATGCACCCCGGACACATTTTTAATAATGTAGTTAAAGGACAGACATTGAGAGTGTCTAGATTAACAGCGAATGAAGAAGATTTTGAACATGAATTGATAGACCTCAAGCAAAGATTTAGACAGAGAGGTTACGCAGATGAATGTGATGTTTTGGTAGGAGAAGGCGTCAAATTAATGGGCACTGTCGGTAAACCATATTTTGCAAGAAGGGTGGAAGATGATGCAGTTAGCCGACAAGGAAAAAGAAAAGTATTAAGAGTTCCCACACAATATTCCAGTAATATGTCCATTGTGACAGGAATAATTGAGAAACATCGGCCCATTCTAAGGCATGATGCTAAGATAAAGGAGACACAGTAGGAGAAGACCCTAGCTTCTCTTTTAAGAATAAGAAATCTCTAAAAGACACCTGTGCTATCCTAGAGATGGTAAGGTAGGTAAAGGAGAAGCAGCATCAACAAAAGGAACTGCACCATGTAGAAAATGCAACCAATGTAAGTTTATAGACACTAGCAACACGTTTCCACATCCTGATACCGGTAGAATATTTACATTTAACGTACAGGCTACTTGCCACACTACAAATATTGTATATATAGCTGTATGTGATATCTGCTCGAATTTTTATGTAAGTAAAACTAACAGGGAACTTAGATTTAGGATACGTGAACACCTTTTACAAATTAAAAATCAGAACCTCACAAATGCTTTAGCCAAGCATGTTAAGAACACAGAACCAGGACATGCATTTAGGTTTCAAGCAATAGAAAAGATAGAGGAAAATGAGAGAGGGGGTGACACCACAAATAACACAGAAACATCAGAGACACGCTGGATTATCAGGCTAAGGGCCGATAGAGGCTCAGGCCTTAATGAGAGAATTCCTTTAAAACCAATACTTAGAAACAGACCTTTGGCCAAATAGTATAATAAGTTATTTTAGAGTTATTTTTGTATATGAATTTTAATGATTATTCAAGGTTTTGGTATAGTATTTATATGTACACAATTTAATATATATTATGTATTTTTATGTATTTTTATGAATTAATTCATTAGTTAAGCATGAACTAGCAGCTAATATATATGTAAGAAGTATTAAATTTAGTAAGCAGTGGATGTTTTAGATATAACTAGTATAGATAGCATTGTAAGATGCCATTTATGTAGTTTGAGTTGATTGAGTCACCTATATAAGATGGGCTTGCAAGTTCATATTTTATGTAAAGGTCTGAGGAAGTGGTGCGAGAAGCACTACAAAAGTGCTTACCGACAATAAAAGCTTGTTTTTATCATATATTGCGTTTCTTCAGCCACAGGTTTGGATTGTTTATATACTTTGTGACAATACTACATTTAAATAAACTTGCATGACCTTCCATTTATGATAATGCTAGAGTCCCCCATTTAAGCATACAGACAGCATTTGCTATGAATGTCTTTGCATTTCTGTGTAACAAACAGGAATCACAGTCCTACAAATGAAGCACTGAAAGTAAAAGATCCCTGTTTGTTTGATTAGATCGCTGGCAGCAAAAAAGGGAAGGAATGCCCATACTCAGGATCATAGGAGGTTACTAGACTATCAACCCAGAGGTCATTTCAAGCCAAGCCATTTCATTCCAATGTAATACCACAGACATTCTACTTAATACAATTCTGGTTACTCACTAATGACTGCCCATGTCCAGGAGGGTTGTGGATGCTATCCCTGGTATGAATTTACAGAGCCCATCCACTTGTACAGGTTCCTTTTAAACAGTGGCACAGAGTTGCTCTGTTTCGCATGAATTGGCAGCCTATTTCGAAGGATGCAGTAGTTGCTGGGAGGCAAATCTGTCTCTCCACATCCTATTCAAGTTGCAAGACATATTGAGGTCCCTCGAATGGGTAGCTGAAGTCCATGTACAGCAAATTCATTTAGTTGGAATCAGAGATTGCTCTGTAAGCCAGGCCTAGGTCTCTCTTAAGAAGTCTATACAATACTAGTATAGTGACTGGGACTTCAGTTTATCTGTGTAAGGCACATGCTGAAGTCACTGGATCTTCTTCATTAGAAACCTCTGAGATCTCTCCAATTGCTGTAGGTGCTTTGTACGGTACATGTCAATACTCAGTTATGGGCCTGATTTATGACTAGTATAGAGGGGTTATAACCTCCTTTGCTATACAGGTGATGCGTTTGCTAATCAAGTATGTTATGTAGAAAGCCTTAGTTACCAAAGTACACATATGGTGGTCAGAGTAGAGGGCGCAGTCTACTTTTTATCCCAGATCTCTTACTGCTTCATAGGTACATAGGGTGGTGGTGTTAATTTGACAGTGTGAACAGACATTTTTACTGAAGGGAATGATGATGCATTTCTTTTGCATTCAGTTTGAGACCGTCACTAAGACACTGGCCGTTGGTTTGTGCAAGACCCTCCTAAAGGATACTGCCATCATTTGGGGATTCAGTAATAGCACTCAGTTTGCAGTCATCTGCAAACTTGGACAGCCACAGCAACTCAGTATTGGACTGAACTTCTGAGAAGTATATACCGAACAGTATGGGGCCCAGCACTGACCCTTGTGGCACCCTACTGGTGACAAATCTGCTGATTAAAGTGGAGTCACCCACTTTGATACTTTGTGACCCAGTTTTCAACCTTACAGAAAAGGGGTTTACATTTGCTAAGTTTATTGGTAATGTCTGAGTGTGGGATAGTGTCAAAGCCCTTTGCCAAACTGAGGTATTCTGTGTGCACAGATCTGCCCTTGTCGATGGCCCTGGTCACAATTTTGAAGAAATCCACCAAGGTTAACAGGCAGAAACTCCTGTGATAACTCAAACACAGATCGTATGAATCATGCAGCATCTAAAGACAATCATTTTATAAAACAACAATGGTAAATCTGCATTGTACCGTATAAACGGCTCTGTTGGAACCATGGACTTCTATCAGATCATGCATACTGGAAACGGACTGACTCGAACAGAACAGGGCTTTAAACTTGAAACTACCAAGGTTCTTGCTCATGTGCATGCTCACCTGAATAAAGTTTGACTACGGCACAGTCTGCATCTGAATGCTGACTAAGCACATGAGTGATAAGCTTGGTAGTTTCACGTCTAAAGCCATGTTCTGTTGACCACCTGGAGAAATGAGCAATTGCATAAACAAACTAAGAAAAGCTATCTATTTAGCGTTTGGTCCTGCATAGCACAAGTTGGTATGGTAAAGATGATACATAGGTTCATAGGTAGGTACAAGGCTATTAGCCCTAGGGCCTATACAAGTCTAGCCAAAAAGGTACCCTGGCTTTCACCACCCAAGAAAATTATACAATCTCTTCTTACAAGCAGTGAAATTGTGAACTGTAGCATTTGAATTAAAAAAATGCAGCCTTCATGATGGTGAGAGGCAAACACCAAGAAATGGGGGGGGGGGTGACACTGAGCTATTTCTGAACACTAAACTTCTATATGACACACAAGAAAAACACCACAACATTCAAACCTCCTTTCAGTCACCGTGATGACTTTAGAACAAGAAGTGGTACCAATAACACGTGCCTGTTCAGTATGAAGGACATCTGTCATTTTCCACCACTGATCTAATACTACCATCACCCAACTAACACAAAGTGGTTAATCAATTAAAAGATATACATGTGCACAAATATATGTACATACATGTGTGCACATATATTCATAAAAATGTAAAACCAGTCACTGCTGAGAAACAAGAGTGGCATTATGACCTTGTGACATGTTCTACAGACCCTATAGTGGCAGCAGAACATACAAGAAGGCAGTAAAGAGAGTAAGGGAAGAGTGTAAATCAGTGTTACACACAAGTACGAAAAAGCCAAACTAACAAAACCAAGATCTTGCCAAAATATAATCTGATTGATAATGTACCCAGTCACTACAATGAACTCAACTCTATAAAGTACCTGGGTCAGCCTTGTGCTTTCCTGTGTGCCGCTACAGCTGATCAATTTACTGGCTTAGGAGAAGGTGGGTGTATTCTTCACAAAAACTTTATTGTGCCAGAGACTAAATCACATCATATTTAAGCCGAATACAGCAAAGAAAAGTTACAAAATTTGAAAAACAAGGCAAGGATTAAGCACTATTGAACAACAAGAATCAACATGAAGTTCCTGACAAGTGCATCACAGAAGTCAGACAAATTCTCTCAGACTGTACAACATCCACCCCACCCCACCATACTTCTATATGGTGTATATGCTGCATATTTCAATGGCGATTCAACACACCCAGACATCGGAACTCTGGGATAAAATACTTGAAAACACCACTTTTACAGTCGCAAGGACATAAATATTCACATTCTGACTCAATACGTAGTTGTTTTGTGCATCGTAAGCTTTTTCCAATAACTAAAACAATGTTGCAATTGTCTTAATTGCAAGGCACCTTAAACATATCATGGAAAGAGGGCAAATTGATTTTTTAATGAATAATATTCTATTTACTGAGTTTACTCACTTGTTTCTTTGATTAAAAAAAATGTGTACTTTATCACTCGCATTGCAGATTTCTTGCCACTAACACTTTTTTACGTTGTTCAATATAATTTTACTCTTTCTGTTAACTACGTGTTAGTTCCCAGCCCAACAAAGGTCCACGTGAACCAGAGTTCTGCATCATTTAGCAACTACATAAAGAAAGCGCTGTAACACTCTTACACAAACAGTGGAGGACTAAATTTAAGATTATGAAAATGAAAGGAAAAGTGGAAAAGTTGGCTTGCTGCTAATAAAATGCCTGTCACTCTATCAATTATTTGCAAGCACGCAGAGAAGTGAAGGTAGCGACAGTTTCTCTGAACTGACAGATTGCTTTAGCTACTGACTGAAGCATGAGGTTAAGGCACTTGCTCTTAGAAAACTACAACCAACCTGGATAAAGACTTTAACAAATGTAATATATTGTCAACTAACGTCCATACTATCAAAGTACTTTTTTCCCTAAAGAACGGTTGTGCGCTCGAAGATTACTGCCTTTGCACAGTGATGTCGGAATTCCATACACTGCAAAAATATCAAGTCACCAAGCACTGAACCATTCATCGAGAAGTTTGGTAGCGATCTTAAACTCAATAATTTGGGCACATGATGTGAAGACAGGGTTTACAAAAAAAAAAAGATATCTATGCTGGAAAGATGGATGACAGAAGAAAAAGAGAACTGTAGATGCTACGATAGATTAGCATAACTGCTGAAATACTCAATATGAATCGACAAGAACGTAATAAAATCAACTAATAAAGTCACAAACAATCAAACAATCAGACTAAAGTAAAACACCATTTTTGAGGATTTCATTCATTCTTTCCATTCAACATCGACTCATAGGTAACGCAAAGCACATACTAAAACTATAGCTCAATTCATTTAAACATCAGTAATCAGAACATATCTGTGGAATCTACCAGTAAGGGAATGCCTCCTATGATATGCCCTACAAGATAAAATATGAAGTATGCACTTGCATTGTATAAAAGCTCCATGTATTAACATTAAATCATAAAAAAAAGATTTTGTGTTAAAAAAGGGTACACTCTGCTGTTCGATAAACCCTGCCTCCATCAACGTGCATTGTTTCAGTTTACCCGTGCAGTATCAAGAAGAAACAATGTGTGCACAGTGATTTCTACTTACTATAGTGGTAGCTATCCATATAAAAGTTACAGTAAGAGAGAATTTGAAAATGTATATAGTAACTAGTTGTAAAATGCTGTCTACTCCCTCCACAAAAAGTTATTACAAATGACATATTGTAAGGTTGGAGAGAAACTGTTAGTGCAATCCTGCAATCGGTACTAGCAGATAAAACCTAGGAAATATGGAAAAAAGAAATTAAGTGTTTACATTAGCGTTTACCTCAAGCAGCTCCGAAACAAGCTGTTAAGCTGTAGTAAGCACTTGTGAAGCAAGGAACACGGGCACAACTGCAAAAGTTAAGCAAGCTCATTAATCTTGTACTGGACTTCAATTTCTTTACTTTCAATGGCAAACACGACAAACAAAAAAAAATGGTATAGCAATGGAGGCTGCCATGGCTCCCAGCATAGTTAACATAGCCCTGGGCAAGTGGGAAGAGGACTTTGTGTTAAACAACACAGACTACATGCAGCATATCACATGCTATTTACATTTTATCGATGACATCTTTATTGTGTGGGAGGGTGAAACTTTGCAGCTTGGAGATTTTATCACTTAGCTCAATCAAACAGGTCCCTTCCTGAAGTTTCTCTCTTCCCATAGCTATACTACTACTATCCCACACCATGGGCAAACTGTTTAATTCACTACCCTACCCACTACGTAATTTACCAAATCATAACAACTTCAAATCCATGCTCCTCTACCATTTATCCTCCAAATGGGTATGTCCTTTACATGCTCCCACCTAAATCACCCCACCACTAAATCCTCACCTATTCATCTCTCTCTACCATACCTAATGAAATTGTCATACTTTCTCTCTATACATTTTATTTAACAAATTTATGCATACAAGCCTCTATTTTATCTTACACATATTCGCAAATTGACAGCCTCCTAAACAAAATGCAACATATATTTTACTGTAAAACTGTGATTCTTGTACTGTTTGTACTATGTAATTTATCGTGTCTATTGTAATGTGACACTTTCTGTATATTGTAATGTTGTGTATTTTCTGTATTTTTATACTATGTACTGGAGCTTTTCTCCTCGGGTCTCCACTGAAAAAGGGCCACAAGCCCAGCTGGACTAACCCAGTCAACAAACAATAAATAAAATAAATACTTCAACCACTTTCTTAGATATGCAGATTTCCAAGGACACCAACAATAACAGAATCACCAATAATCTATTCAGAAAATGAACAAGGGTTAACTTTTACTCCACAGTAAGAGTCTACATCCTACAAAAAAAAGTATAATATAGTGAAGTCCCAGGGCTATAGATTAGCTAGAATTACCACAGAGATGGAACCATTTTTGAGAAACCCGAACAACTTAGAGAATGATTTTCTAGTGAGAGGCTATGAAAGTCAGATGTTAAAAAAAACATCCTGGAACCCATTATAGAACTGAAAAAGACTGAAGCATCTTCACTCAACCTCCACAATAGGAGAATGTTAAGAAATTACACAGATAATAACAAATGCAAAAATAGCTGCATCCTGACATGCACTTTTTGGATTTTCACAGTATCAAAAATGTTATTGAAGAAAACTGGGACATTGTCACAGGAAACCCTTTTCTGATTAACGTCTTAGGTGAAGGCCCATCCTTTTTTTTAGGAAGGCCAGGAAGTTTTGTTGACTTTAAACCTAGACCATACGAGAGAATCAATATGTGAACTAATTGTACATTTTGTATATTTATACAGCAAGGGGATGGTTTTTATTGCCCTTATTTAAGGAAAATCATTAGGACCAGTGCAGGGGGTGACTGTAACACTACAAAAGTAATTTACAGGGCACAGTTTAATGGGCAAGACCGTAAATAAACTGAAGCATAGAATTTCATGTTGTCAGAAATCCGCTCTGGATGTAAAAATAATGCAGTAGCCAAACACCTTTCTCTTCAAAAAAGACACACAGGTTTTAGGTTCCAGATCCTGGATTACATAGGCATGAGTGATCTTGAAGGAGACATCCCGAATATTCTGGAGAAACATGAACTCATGTGGCAGTTAAAGCTGAACTCTTTTAGGAAGCCTGGACTAAACTACTATTGTTCAATTAAAAGTGTGCTGGAATGCAGAAAATTGCCACATTGTTTACATGACTAATTTTATTTTATTTTATTCTACCAGTTGGTTTTAAATACCATTTTAAATCAGTTGTAATTTAAGTGTATATTTTGTTTCCATCATCATATGTTTTTTTCTTATTATTTTTTCTTTTTGTTTCTCTTTTTTCCACTTTATTCAAAATGATCTGTAATAACAGTGCTAACTAATTATACAATAATATTTTTATAGATAGTTTTTAGGGTTCTTGTACACAGACCTGAAGAAGTCTAGAAGGATGAAAGCGATCTTTCTTAATAATAGGTTATGAAAAGAGAATATGATTTTTACAATTGATTTTTACATGCAAAGTGTATATGTATATATTTATATATATTTTTTGATTGCCAAATGGACTAAGGTTGATATATTTCCAGCCATGTAGTATATTGTCTTGGATAAAATCACAGACTTAATCTACTTAATAATCTAGTTAAATAAGAGGTACCACATCATTATAAATTTTATTTAAAGTACATAAGGGTTATATTATTATGACAGCTACTAAGTAGGGCAGGACCAGCTCGAATGTCACATTGATGGGGGAAGGGAAGTGAATTTAACATGTGTACCTATAACACTTTGTTTTTCAGCACATTAAACCACTCCCTTGCCAGATAAAAAGTATATATATATATATATATATATATATATATATATATATATATATATATATATTTAGAAATCTTGTGAAGAAGCTATTACTCTATTTTTGTTTTACTTGGATCATATGTCTGTGTACTTCATAAAGGATTTTAGACTGGAAACATACTGCCTGCCATGCTTGGATTACTTTTGAATACTTAGTAATTCTGTACAATTATATATTTTTTATCATTGTTTTTTACTTCAGACGAGTTTGCTACTTCTACTACTATTGTCTGATTTGATTAAAATACAGTGATAACTAGAGATATATGGACTGAAAATCTTGCACACAGAGAAGTTTCTTACACTGTTTTGTAAGAGCAATATATAAAAATTGTCCCTATTTTGGGCCTTTGTCCCACTTTTATTAATGGCTTTGTCCAGATTTCTTCCTCTAAGAAGTTAGCAGGTATGTTGTCAACCTCTGACATGACTCTTAAATTACTAATACTTCGTAGCTATCCCAAAACCTTTTGCCCTTACTTGCTTTATGCCGAGACAATTGCAACTAACATGTACACCTAAAATACAGTCATCAGAATTGTCTAGTTTTCATATTTCCCCAAATTATTGCTAAATATCGATCGCTACTTTACAGTTTGGTATACATTAAGTTTTTTGTTTTGGTTGTGATATGTACAGCTTAGTGCCACTCTGTTATGTGCTTTTTTTCTTGCATGTGAATTACCTGAGTTGGCCAGTACTGGCCTTTAGCTTTTAGTCATCAGTCTACCACCCATTGTAATCACATGTAAAATGCAACTAAAAATGTAAAGCCCTGCTATAAACATGGATAACTAATAAGAAATAAGTTTCCCATGTATGGATGCTCATTAGCAATATGAAACCTTAAACTTGCAGCAAAAACTATTGCATATCCCATATCTATGGATGCTCATTAGCAATATAAAACCTTAAACTTGCAGAAAAAACTATTGCATATCCCATATCCATACTAATCAACATACCAATCCAAGAAAACATGGAATTTCATGTAGATAGCAAGGGCTATGTTCCTTTTTTTCAAGGAAGTAACTCCACTGCCCCCTCTAATTTCAGGCCTATTGCTATCTTGTCTCCCCTTTCAAAGATTCTTGAAAAATGTATTCATAAACAACTCCTTGCTCATCTTGAAGAAAATCTCTTCACTCTTGCACAACATGGCGTTTACTCTAACCACAGTGCAGCCACAGCACTACTGTCTTTTACACACAGTACCTCTTCATCTCGGGACAACAGTAAACTTGTTTTGTGTCTATTCTTTGACCTCTCTAAAGCCTTTGACACTGTCTCCCTCAACCTACTTCTGTCCAAACAAGGTAACAATAATCTCTCCAACTGTACTCTGCTGGTTCTCTAGCTACGTCTGTAACAGATGGCTCTCTGCACCCACCTCCTCTTCCCTTCCAGTCCACACCGGGGTTCCCCAAAGCTCCATCCTTGGAATTCTACTCAAAACTAACAAGCTATATCAAACCTGTCCTCACTCCTGTCTGATACAATATGCTGATGATTCTATAATACTTTTGACATCTGACAATCTACCCCACCTTCTCGCCCTTACCCAAGAATCACTCCTCTCAGTTGAAAAATGCCTAAAATCCAGCTAACTCCTTCCTTACCCAAATAAAACTAAACTCCACTCCTCCCTCCCTAAATCCCTCAAAATCATGAAATTCCCCTTAATTGTCACCTCACTAAACACAACTATCATGGTTACCCTACACTAAAGTATTACTGGGTTATAACTGATCAACTTAAATTTGATCTACATATAAAAAACTGCATTAAAAAGACTCACCAAAAACATGGCCTGTTTTATGGAAATAAAAAATTCCTGACAAATGAATTCAAAACTCTCTATGGCACAGACCTGCCTGCTACCCACCCTACTATATGCTGCGTTAATCGTCACTGACTTACAAAGCAATCTACTGACTAAGATGGAACTTACATGTCACAAACTTGCTGCATTTGTCACTAATCTACCTTAACACTCACAAGACTGCCTTTTTCTAAAAAAAAAAAAAACAGTGGCTTGAATTTCACCAACTCCTTCTGCCTCAACCTCACCTCACCTCACCTACTCCATATTAAACCAACCCCACTCCTGTCCTCTCCTCCCTACCCTCATCAGTCCCTACAGTACCATTCGTACACTCCATAGCTCAGACCAACACCTCGTTCAGATTTGCTAACCCAACAAAGCCATTGGCAAACTTCTCTATATCCACTCAGTTGCAAATGCTTGGAATAAACTGCCCCAATACATTAGAATGCTTTCTAACACAAACTGTTTAAAAAAAAAAAAAAAAAAAAAAAAACATTACCAGATTACCTACTAGATTGCTGGACTTGCTCTTGCACTGGCCCAGCATTATCAACCTGTATCCCTCCCCTCTTCTATCACCTACCCCTACTTTTAATCTCTCACCTTTTACTCTCCATCAGCCCTCCTTCTCTGCTTGTTCCACAGGTTAGGCTATACAACAATCTCTTTCAGTCATGAAGTGTGTTACAAATTATTCCTGTGCAGTGACTATGTATAGGATGAAACTTCCTGTATCTACTACTGTTCTGTATCTTATCACTGCTACTGTGACTAAGCATAAGAGAATGCCTTAAATCTGCAGGATAATGTACATCGGTAAGAAACTGTACTTGAACTATGTACAGGATGCAACCACATGTGCTTACTGTTGTACAGTATTGTTACTTTGACTATGCATGTGATGAAACTGTATGAGATGACTTGTTCATGTACTTGTGGTTACTTTAATAATTAACTGTATATCAGCTATTATTTGAAGCTTTTCTCATTGGGTGTCTGCTGAAAATGGGCATCAGCCCAGTCCAAAAATAAATAAAGAAATGACGTAGGAAATAAGTTGCCCGTGTCATGCTCAGTGATATGAATTAAGCTACAAGACAAGTAAGTGCTAATAAGTAGGTAGTCGACTACCCTGTGGTGATTATTGAACACAGCATAGCACAACAAAAATGCTGTGTGTAATGATAAAAGGGAGGATAATTTCCAGAGGAATAGGGAAACAACCATGTGAAGTTGTGCTGGCAACATAGTAGTATGCATGACAGTTATCAAATGCCTGCCTCTTTGATTACCCAGTTTACCTACACAAGAACTTAAGAATAAAAAGCAGCTATTGAATTTGTTGATGAGACTTGGCTTTATGCAGAAAGTAGGACTTCTACCTTTGTAATACACATCATCAATGATACTGTCTGGAGCTGAATGCAGTCTTGCATCAGAAAAGAGAGGTGGGTTCTTTTCTCTGAAAAAAGGAAATTTCCATCAAAAAGCTATGAAGCAGGCTATCTGTGAAGCTGGCTGTATTCTTTCTGCACAACTCTACTCCATTCATGCTCACAAGGCCTGCTTTCATTGTTCCATTTCTCCATAGCTATCTTTGATTAGTCCTGTATCACACAACAGTGGAAGGACAATGTCACTAAAACACGTAGCGCTCACTTTGATCTGCCTGCATACTTTTCCCCATTTCTTGCCCAACATTCAAAAAAACGCTTGGCCATAATTGGGAATTTACCCTTTTCCCCACGGTAGTGTGATTTCGGAGTTGGTATATTTAGTTAAGGGAGTATGGGGGCAAACCCCACACACACACACACACACACACACACACACACACACTCTTTGAAGGGCTTTAAATTTTGTCTGGTTTTAGGTTGGTCAAGAATTTTTTTTTCCCCTAAGAAAAAATTCACTGGAATTGCCATTCAAGGGACTTAGATTTCGCTGGTTATTATTTGGCGAGCAGTCGTTCACTGAAAGGGGTTTTCACTGATGTAATATAGATCCAATAAAACCATGCTGTTTACTTAAGTTTTTACATGGATTTCATTAACAGATACAGATATTACTTAGTATTTGGTTAACAATTTGCAATATATATATATATATATATATATATATATATATATATATATATGTGTGTGTGTGTGTGTGGATTCACTTTATAATCTCGAAATACTGAAATATCGAATTTCAGTATTTTGAGACTATAAAGCTGAAACACCAAAAAAACGAAAACCAAAACCACGACCATTAAAGCACACACACAAGCACAACTACACCTACTTCCGCACACACACACACACACACACACACACACACACACACACACACACTCACTCACTTACTATACCCCCCACACCCCCCTACTTATATATACTAACTCAGAGGTCGCACTAAACACCAACATACAAAAAACCCACCAACATACATTCCACACTCCCCTCGCACAAACACACATCACACAAATACAAACACCACCACTCTCAACACTGACACACTCATACTCTCACATACATACCCCAATCCACACATAACACTCCCCGACACACTCACAAACACTCCCGAAAACCCTTAAAAACACCACACTTACCTAACGCATCATCAGTACTGTGGGTTTGACATTTCCAGGTTCGATATTCTGCAGTTTCATGCATCTGTAGATTCGACACTTTGGTCTGGAGATACTGAAATTCATCATTTCAGTATTTTGAGATTCCAAAGTGTTTCCATATAAATATATATAAAAATAATGGTCTGTAGTCGAAAAAAAATCAATTTTTTTTTTAAAGGAACTGAGTGAAGTTGTACTACATCAAAGTGTACTACATGTTGCTGATACATATGGACAAGCAATTATTGGAATACCTATGGAAACTGATGAGAATCAGTGCTATCACCAGGCTGCATATTAACAGCTTACTGCCTGCCATTATGGCCGACTGGGAAGCAGAGTGCAGCGAGTTATTCCTAGTTGCTGTGTGTGATGAATTCTTGACCATTATCCAGATCCATTAGGACAGTACACAGGTTTTCTACCACATTAGAGGGCAGCTTTTGACTATTAAAATATTATCCCTACTCCGTTATTATGGGCATTGCAACTGGTATGTATTGACATGATTGCAGTTTAACAATAAAAAGAGATATTGCCTGAAACATGAATTTTACGTGTTTTTGTCCATGAGAATGAACGTATCATGAAACAGTAGTTCACATAGTGCAACTGTATAATGAAGAGATTGAATGATATTATTTTTGTAGTGTAAATGAAAATAATTAGTTACTAATGAGACACTAGTTACAGACAGATGGTTTCTTGATTGATCAATGTTAGTGAGATATTACTGTCTGAGAAAAAGGTCGTGTATCAGGTGATCCTATTACTTGAATCTCATTCTCCCTAATTTTATTAATGTTCAGGATATGGAGTGCTGTGTCCATGACAGTGTGTGCATAAGGGAAATAGTGGCACATAAAGCAACCATCTAATTATTGCACATTACATGCATTTTGATGATAACAATTGAACAACAGCTGACTGTCCACACACGTGTATAACAGAACTGAGCAATGTGTAACTGCATTTAAGACTGACAAAATAATTTCTGAACACTTGATTTTTTAAATAGGCTTCACTTCAATGGTGTCTGAATGAGTACTGTCCTTTGCAAGAAGGCCAGACTTTTGAAGATAGCACCAAAGTCTGTTGCCACCTAAATGTTGAGTTTGATATAACACAAACACAGTTATCTTCCATCGAATTCTGAGATGAAGGCATCTTACTTTACATTAGGCACCTGTTCACAGATGGTGAAAAACCTGTTACTGATGTATACAAGACCGACTGCACATAGGACATCATGTATTATTACAATGAAAGGGTTTTCAGTGTGTTGCCAACAACATCAGCATGCAGTCAAGGATTGTTGTATGATTGCATTACAGTATATCTGTGTGAGTGAGTAGTGTACGGCCACTTTGCATCCTCCCATCAATGTTCAGCCTAGTTGGCAGGATGTTTGATTGTTATGGAGTACAAGTTCAGTCTGTGATGCGGTATGATGTGCTTGCACAGTATTGCACATTGCAGCGCTTGACTGTACAGATGATGTGAAATGCACTGAAATCGCTGCCTCATTTTTTGGTCTGTGCCTCATACATTGAGTGCTTTCAGTCAAATGCTTGTAAATCCAGTCTGGATGGATTCCATAACATGACAGACAACTGAATTTCAGACCTTATTGGCCATGAAAATGCACACTACAGCAAAATCTGACATTTGATCAGTTTTCTAAGCTTGTAACACCGATATGTCAACATGGTCCCGATTTTTGGGCCATTGTCACTGCATATTATTTATGACTTAGTGCAGATTTGTTGTCCTATGAGGTTTGGAGCTGTGGGTCAGTCATGCATAGCTGAAATGGCAGAGTGCATGTAAGTCCCACTTACTTATGTCATGCTGGGTCTCCTCGGATGACAGTATTGCACATCACTGTGTGTCTCTCATTGCTGTGCCATGTCTCAACTAGATAATTAAGCATTATCTGGTACTGTATAGTATAAGGCATTGCAGAAGGGTTTAGTTGAGAGACCCAACTCATAGCAGGTGGTGGCCAAAAATGCTGTCTTCATAGCATGTTGTTGTTGTAAGAAAATGAAAGAAATTAGGAGGTGTTTATCAAGACAGAACAAGTGATTCCTATCATTTTACAGCCTTTACTGGTACACCCTATGAAAGCAAGACTGTAATTTAATCTCTTTCCTTTGTATTTCAGATCATGTCAGATTGTAGGTGTTTAATTTATTTTATTTATTTATTTATTTCCAGTTTGCTGTGGTGGTGCTGCAGTAGCATTGTCGCCTCACAGTAAGACGCTGTCCGGTTCGATTCTCAGCTAGAGCATCTTCTGCGTGGAGACATGCGTGAATGGGCGTACCTTCGTTGAAGGTTGTGCATCAGGCCTGGCAAGCCGGTACATAAAAATCAACTGCCAATCATTAGCGGACCGGAGTTCCGCTGTGGCGACCCCTAACCAGGAAAAGCCGAAAGACACATTTGACTGGGGAGGTCCACTAGGCTCAAAGAGCCCGTTTTCAGTGGAGGCCCAGGGAGAAAAGCTCCTATAATACATAGTACAAGCTCCATAATATGATGTACAATACATAGTGGAAACAGAAACAAGCTCAGCAAATTTTACATACAAAATAGCAAAAACTAAACAAAAGATAAAACAGTAGCTTAGAGAAGGATCTAAAGCATATTTACATGTTTAGTGGTTGAGAACAGCGGTACAAGGTTAAATTAATACAGAGGTTTAAATCCTCTGAAAGTGGTATAGAGGTAACATTTGCATGAAGGCAGTGCATATGGTTAATCAATAATGTGTAAGGAAGAACAAACTTTGTGCGTAATAAAGTATTTATGTATTGAGCAGGTTAGGTAGGTGGAGTGCAATTGCATTTTCATTTTTGGGAAAGATAAGAATGCAGCTGGGATTTGAAGTATTCAGAGTTCTCAGAAGTTCTTAGGGATGGAAGGAGAGAATTCCTCTTTTTGGCGATGGAGAAGGATAGGAGAAGCTGACCAGCGGGATTGTTTGGTTTATAAACAGCGATTAGATTTTGGTGGGTAGATCTTAGAGTTCTGTTTGGGGTATATAATGTTAAGATGTTTGTTAGTGCTGGGCATATAGCTGGTTTGAAAATAAGCTGGGTGGTGGTGATGAGTTGGAGGTAGTCTAGGTAGTCTGGGAGTTCTAGCCATTGCAGCTGATGGAGAGGTTTACAGTGATGAGTGGAGTATTTGGAGGTGGTGGCGAACTTTAAGATTTTATTGTAACAAGATTTTAGTTTAGAAGAGATGGAGGAAGATAGGCTGGTTAGTGGGGGAGTGCCATACAGTAGTGAAGGTAGTAAGAAGGTAGTGGCGAGGGTCTGTCTTGTTGATGGAGAGAGGAAGTGGGAGTTTCTGTACAGCATTCCAAGTTTCTGATGGGTTTTCTTTATATTTAGCTGAATATGGGTATCAAATTTAGGTGTTCGTCCATAGTAACTCCAAGAAGTTTAGCAAAAGGAACAACTTCTATAGTCAAGTTGGCAAGGCTTGTAATCTTGAAAGAGTTTTTGTCTAGGTGGGTATATTTTGAGGGAGAGAATAGAAGGACCTTTGATTTGTTGGCATTCAAAGAGAGGTGATTTTGGAGCATCCAGTTCTCAGTAGCTGAGAAGGCAGTTTGAGTTTTTGTTTGGAGCTCAGGGATGTTTGATGCAGAGCAAACTAAAGTTGAGTCATCTGCATATTGTACTATCTTAGTGTTAGGAATGGCCGCATGGAAATCATTAATGAAGATATTGAAGAGCATAGGGCCAAGAATGGATCCCTGGGGTACCCCGGTTGAGGTGGGAAGGAAGACTGAGGTGCCAGTCTTCCAATTTACTGCCCGAGATCTGTCAGAGAGGTAGCTGCTGAACCAGGTAATGGTGTTTTGTGAGAGGTTAAGATGGGAAAGGTGGTGAAGAAGGTGGGTATGGGAGACTGTGTCGAAAGCCTTGGAGAGGGCAAGGAGGACTGTGGATACAAGTTCTCCAGAGACTCGGGCATGGTTAATGATGTCTAGAAAAGAGAGAAGAGCTGTAAATGTGCTATGACCAGGACAGAACCCATGTTGTGTTGGGGTGAAAAGTTGGTTATGTGTAATGCATGGCATAAGCTGGAGGTGGATGCATTTCTCAAGAATTTTTGAAATAGGGGAGAGAATTGCTATGGGTCGGAAGTTGGAGATGTTATTATTTTTGCCTCCTTTATGGAGGGGTAGGATAAAGGCTGCATGCCACAGTTTGGGGACATGTGATTCTTGTATGGATCTGTTGATGAGTATGCTAATGGGGATGGTGATGCTATCTGCTGCTATTCTTAAAAAGAGTGAGGGGATATTGTCAGGAGCATTGGAGCAAGGCCTAAGCTTAGAGAGACTTTTTTATATATGAGGGATGGTATGCTAATACATCAGGCCTGGCCTTCCAGTAGACTGGTTGATATTGGCTACTAGAGTGTCACGTGACATAGGGTCATTACTTTCAAACGCATCAAAGACAGCAAAAAAAGGATCGTAGTCTCAGGTAGTGTTAAGGAGTACTGGAACGCGACTGGCACACTTCTCTTCTTGATTCGCATAATTACAGAGATGTATATTTCAATATTTTTTTTTTATTTCATGGTCCCAGCTGCACACATGCTATGCAATCAGCTATGTACAGTTGTTTGCACTATTAAGTAATGAGTGCAAAGGGGCATGAAAGTGTACAATTACAGAAACTGACATAAGCAATGTGGTGTGCAATGCATGACTGAATTATAATAAAATCAGTTTCCATGTAACTGAGAGGGAAATTCACCATGTGTAGCCAATAATCATGCAGTGCCATTTCTTACTTGAGGCCAGACAGATAACAACATATTTGTATGATGCATTCCCGAGCGCAATGTTAACCACACATTGGGTCGCTTTTTACACGAACCAAAAAATGTTGCCATTGCATGTGATACTCTGAGTGTTACACTTCATATGTTTGCCCGGGTCCATATGACTTCATCGACAGTTCATTTGGTCGACAGTCATTTTAGGTTGGGGGCTTTGCCCCCCACCCCAATGTCCTAACTATATATATCAACTCCAGGGTTGCACAACATTGGGGAAGGGGGCAAATCTGCCTGTCGACCAAATGAACTGTCGACCAAATGAGTGTCAATCAAATGAACTGTCGATGAAGTCATATGGACCCGTTTGCCCATGAGTACTCTGATGTGATATTAACCAAGATGTATAGAAATAATGTGATTGGCATGTTAGCAATGGCTGACCATGTGAACACTGGAATTGCATGCAACTTCAATAAGATTCTTATACACATGGTGTGATAAAGAGCCTATGTGAATTACTGTTGAATACAAAATCAATGGAGGAGGTGATAAGAAAGTGAGTAAATAGAGAATGGGACCTGGATGTTTGTCAATCTGTGGAATCTGAAGTACAGAAAATGGAGACATTTATTTCACAATGCAGTGATTGTTTAATTCGACGTCTGAGACTTTGAATCGCACTCTGCTGTCTGGCAACATTACTATGCAGGTATGTTATTACAACCTTTCATTGACATTCCTGTATACTTTGTGGCAACGAGGAGTTATGTGCACTGTGCACAGTAGGGTTTAAATTCTCTGCTACACTTCCAGTTATAAACAACTCATCTAAGAAAGACTCTGACAAAGCACAGAAGGTTAGTGTCCCCATGCATATTTTCCCATATGGTTTTCCATCATGTATTACAATTCAGGTAAACAGCTGTAGTCAAATAAGGAAGACACACACACCACAGTGAAACAGAATGCCTCTGCCATATATTCACTTGATGATTGCCTGCCAATTGTTAATTCAAGAATGAGTCGCAAGGCCTGCGTTTGGATGGAGACCTTGTTTGCATGAGTCAATGCACCGTTTCCTACCCTGCAAGCAGTGTCACTGCTGATAGTTTGGCTTATTGAACAACACATAAAGGTTCCATGTCTGTTTATACAATAACTCTTTTACATTGTCTTTTATATCACAAATATGCTGATTTACAATCTGTCAAAAGTCACCTGGCTAATTAGTGGTACACTCTATACTCCCTGTTTGCTATCAATGGCACGTCCCCTGACAACCATCCTCTGCCTTGGCAAATGTGCCTTTCACTATAGAAGGAAGACATTTCCTGCACTACACACTCTTTTTAGCTACTGTGGAGCACTGCCCCTTCCTCTGCATGCAACGTTTCCATCTCTTTAAAAGAACAGTGGATACCATTGGCACAATACAATTGCTAGCTATTTAGCTTTTACTTTGGGCTTACTGTGTCTAGTTCACACTTTATTCCATAATATTGTACTTTGTGGTATATTTCCTGAGTGTAATACTTTACAAGACTGTAACTGAACCTGGGAATCACTGAATACCATTGCAACTGTGCATGTGACATGCTTTATATGCTATTTCTTTCATATAACTTTCACCAGTACATCAAATGGCATGTGGCATAACTGATAACATTTAATTTGAGACATACTCAAACTACCTTAATATGTTACACAACTCATGTATTAATCCAGTAGTGCACGTTCAAATGCACTGAGGCGGTCATGTCTTCATGCCACTTTATTAGGTGTCATATCAACTAAGCTAATATATTCCTTTTCTTTTTCAGTACAGCTACCATGCCTCATGCCACTGCTCTTCACATCAAAATCCATAAGAGATTAGTTGTTACAGCTGACTGCTACAAATAGTTGATTTTCACATCTTAAATACAGTCATGTTTGGCTCAAGCACATTCTTATATGATGGAGTCATTGCTGTGTTCCATTAAAGAACTGACTGTGTATTACAATTTCTTTGCACCATACATAATACACATGTAATCTTCACTGTTCTATATTCCATCATCAACCATCCATCAATAATGTTGGCCATGCACATATATGGAGTCTACATTCCAGTATTACATGATACCTCTGTAAGAAAGTACACTCTTACCATTTACATTAGAGTGCAAACTTGATACCTCAAAGCAAGATAGCCTCTGCTACAAGAATCCATCTTGCATAGACATGAGATGATAACAGCTAAGTGCATCCATCCTGTCATTAGCACTTTCTGTATCACCACATCTTTCCATCAATACCGACTGGTTATGTTTACCGTGACCTAACTGCTATATCATTCAAGTGACTTGTGCAAATGTTTTTGAAATATACATTTATAACTACTTATATGGTCAGTATAATCAGTCAAATATACAAATGCTTTTAATATATTGGTAATTCAAAATGGATGCAATTATATTCATGAGACTAACATGTACACCTTAAAAGAAATATAAGGTGGAAAATGCATTTCTGAATCTTAAAAAGCACACCTGTTGTCACTGGGCTAATTAACAGCTATAGGTAAAGTAGTTGGAATGTAATCACGACACACAAATGCTGTGACTATGTATTCACTACATATGAATCAATTAACCAGATAAGATTGTGGGCACTTAAAGTGTTGTATTAATCATGTACTCACCAGAATCAGCAACAAACAGTTCATTGGCCCATTCACACAGCAGATTATTTCTCTTGCAGTAGGCCTAGCCCTGCAGCAATGGCACAAGCACCACAGGGGAGGTACTTGCGCATTATTTTGTATATCATTTGCCAAGCTGACACTCTCTTGCTCATCACAGATCTCTTGCAGTAGTTCAGGATTCCTTTCAGCAATAACAGTGCACAGGTGACTCATTTCTTCCTGTGAAAGCCCCTGAATTTTGGCCTGTAAGTACACAAGCATATGCATCACTCAGTCAGAAGGAATGTACCCATTAAAGTTTTCAAGCTACTATGCTTAACACACTTGGCACTGCCATGAAATGAATACTGATAAAGCTTATTCAACTATAGTTAGCATTCCTCATCAACAGTTACTTGGGTCCTGATTATTTGTAAATGAACTGGCCTCTTCTCTGCATTGTCTTACAAGATGCAGTGTCATGTCACTTAAATCTAATACCTTCAGTAGCTGGTTAAAAATGTACCAAACCTCATAAGTAATTGTCAGGTACAACTCGTTGGAAAAACAGTTTAATGAGTTGTAACATAACAAGCACAGTAATCCTCAGCCAATTGCATCCAAAAATGATCAGTCAAGCACTTTCATCCATGTAAAATCAGGACTTCATCAGAACAAAATACAAAAGTTTCACATCACTTAAACACTTAATAATTCAACTCCACCCACCAGTTAAAACCTTATTAAAAATCATGACATCATCACATACAAAACTTATGTGGTATTATTTAAAACAAACTAACAATCATTATAAAGATATGGATTTGTATTTTAAAATCGGCATTAAGGAAACACAATTGTTTATACCTGGACTCATAGTGGCATTCAACCTGAGTTGCACAAAAATTCCATAGTTTCCAGCTTATTTTGCCAATACCCACCCCTAATATCTTCCTTAACTATATGTAGTATTCCAAAATGGAATCCAGAGCAATGGGGAGAGTGCTCAAAGTGTCTGTACAAACCATTTTCATTTTTTTCATTCTAATAGCATATAAATGCTCATAGATACATTTACGAAAGGCTCTCAGTCTTCCCAATGTAAAAATGCTTATTACAGTGTAAAAATGTTGGCATACTGTACAAACTGTGATGTATACCAACCCCTTAGAACCACAATTCCCTATAGCGAGTCTAACCTTCAGAAGGGGGTTACCTACCCAAATGGTACTCTCCTCTAAGATGTACGTACAGTAAACACAGGCATCACATTTCACAGTTCCTTTAGAATTTAAATTAACCGGGACCTTTGGGGGTTCAAGTAAATATTTCAGATTAAAAATCTGTTTTATATACAAATCTTGGGGTATTACCAACATTTTGAAAAATCTCATTACCACCCCTAAATAATACCCAATTTTTCTCCAGAATGTGCCTAACCTTACCACTTATGTCACCATAAGTTAGGACCATAGATTGAACATATGATCCTTTATCATCCTGTGACTTATTTACCTCAAAGAGGATACCCAAAAGGGGCATGTACCTAGTCCCCCAATAACCTGCTCACAAGTCTGAGTAACCATATCCTTAGGGTAACCCCTATCCATAAAAAAAACTGAACAAGGGTCCCCCATTTCATACCTACAAACCTCCAATTCTGAACACATCCTGGCAATTCTGACCATTTGACCTTTAACAATGTTTTTCTTAACACGTCCAGGGTAAGAACTCCTGAAGTCCAAATAATCGTTGGAAAAAGTTTGCTTCCTATAGATTTTAGATCTGAAAATTTTATTAACCAAATCTTTAGTCAATGTTACATCCAAATAGTCCATTCTCACCTCTGAATGGTTGGACGTGAATTGAAAGTAATTTAAAGTAATCGCAAATACAGTTAACATAATCCAAAAACTGTTCCTGCAAACCTGGAACCTTCCATAAAATAAAATAGTCATCAAGGAACCTAGAGTAAGAATACCAATGTTCATGAAAGGGGCTCACCAAAATGTGTCTCTTTTCCCAAGAGTACATTACCAGGTTTACAAACAGTGGGGCACAGCTAGCCCCCATTGCAACACCCTGAACTTGTCTAAAGTATTCCCATTCAAAAACAAAGTAATTGTGCTTTAAAATAACTTCCATGGACGACATGGCAGAATTTAAAATTGAACCCCTTAGAGAAGTTTTATCCATTAAGGCTTCCTGGAACAATTCCAACCCTTCCAGGTGAGGAATGAGGGTGAAAAGGACTACAACATCTATCGTGGAAAACCAGATCATATCAGAGTAATAGTCCCCCTTTATTCTAGAAAGAAAGTCCTAGGAGTCTCTTAGAATATGTTCAATTTCCATCACAGAGTTCCTAATCAGCCTATCCACAACTATCCCCAAAGGGTAAGTGGAGCTGTTGTGAGAAATCAGAGTAAGTCTGTAAGGGGGATTTTCAATGTCTTTATGTACCTTCAGGATTCTGAATATCATTGAGATGGTAGGATGTTCAATAATTAAAAAAATGGCACATTTCTTCATTGATACTATCTTGAAATAAAGAATCCCCTAAAAGGAGTTGAATTTTCCTATGAGCTATGTTCACCTCATTCCGTGACACTGCTTCATTTTTATCTTCACAATGTAAGGTAGTAAACATTTGATTGATGTCCATCTTTTCTACAATGACCTTCCCACCCTCTTTATCTGGCTTCATGAACCGTAGGTTGGTAGTGACCCTAAGTTCATTCAATAGTCTCACTTCTTCACATGTTAGTTTGTAATACCTTCCCTTATGGGTATGGAAACATCAAATAATCTCCTGAGTACATACTTGCTGAAAAGTGGTGATAGTGGGTTGCAGGGGAGGACTGAAACAACTTTTCTTTCTAAATAAAGTTCCACTATCAATGTAACTGTTGTCTAAAATCCTTAAACATGAATATAAAATTCAACTTTCGAGTATATAACTTTAACTCGGTTTGAGTTTTTGCTACATCAGTCTTCTTTGCTGGCACAAATTTGATACCTTTATGCATAAGTAACCTTCAGTAGCTGGCTAAACACAGTAGCATCACACATCTTACTAAGGAAATACCATGTATGATGCCAATATGCAATTTACCCAGTTACCTCTACTAGTGTATAGAGACAATAAAGTCATAACTCTGCCTAACTAACAGCACTGCAGTTACTTAGCTCCGTAACTAATCCTTTACTGAATCTCAGCATGTGCTGAAAAAAAAAAAAAACACTTCTACTTTCTCCTGCAAGGAATTCATAGAGAAACAAGGCACTGACACGCACAAACACACACACGCGCGTGTGCGCACACGCACACACACACGCACACACAGCAATTTACATATACTGTAATGAATGAAACACCTCAACCCCCTATGGATATCAGTGAGGATGAACATAACCGAATTTATTTGTCCCATACTATGGTTACATACAACAAATTGTACAACTCTTTTCATACTTTGTGTCAGTATTCCCAATCTTCTTCTTTTCCATGGCTGTAAAGTCTGAAAATGTAATACAGGTGTAAAGCACAATACAAAGACACTTTATTAGTAGAAGTTAAGTTGTGTTTCATAAGCCAGCATGATGTTACTACTGAAATGTTTGGATTTTCAAATAAGCCTGTTGTTCTACACTCTGCTAATCTGCCTTGCCATACCACAGTCATTTGTCAACAGAATTTCAATAATTATGTCCACCAGCCATTAAGTCAATCCAACTCTGTCTAAATTTTCATTTCCCAAAAATGGATACTAATAAGAAATTACAGTATTGCTGCACATCTATGTCTTCACAGTTCCTTTCACATAATAGCACCATAGCTGTGAAGGATTTTAATTACATTTTTATCAGTACACGATATACCCATGTAAAGTCATGCACTCCTTTCATATGCTACTAGTAACTTTAAAATTCCCAACAGCTTGGAATGCATCATGAACCCTTCTTATACCTTGCGTACCTCCTCTTTCACATTTTTTAAAAATTAAAAAAAGAAAAAGTGTTTTAATAAGAAGTCCGCCTAATATATAGTTTGCCTATGTACTGTAAAAAATCAGGGTTTGCAGTACCCAAGTGATGCTCGATTATTGCTGGCACATGGTACTGCTTCATTATTATATATATGTGCATCTTTCACTTGCTAATGCTATCTGTATGGGCATGCCCTGTCAGTGAAAGACAACTCTCAATAAGTCCACTGTCTCTCTTACTCCATGCCAAATGTATGACTCACGAAATACCAGCAATTCTGGTTTCACAGTAGCAATCTCAGTTCTCATTTTCTTGTACACCATTTTTCATTATGAATATTCCAGTAAAACCTAGTGCAGGTAGTTCAAAATAAATCACTTTACAGCAATTCTCTCTCACATTAATGTGCACACAGTTACACGTTTCAAATGGTTCACCTTAATCTGCTCAGTTACTATGGTAATGTGCTGAAAGGCAATCACTGCATTTACCATAGGTACGAATGTTTTCTACATCTCTCCTTACTAGAAGTACACTAACTTGTGTTTGACTGGCTCAGAAGCAGCACACTTTCACTTGGGCAACATGGTGCATCCCCACAGTTACCCCTTTATAAAGTAATTCCTTCATTCACCACTTGGGAACTGATGAATGTGTCAACCATCACAACAGCTGTGAACAATTTGCAAGTCTAATTGTACCTGCAGAACCAAGGCAGGGGGCAGTTAAATGTGGTTCACTACTTCTGTCAGGGGATAATTAAATGAGATGCAGTACTTCTGCCTACAAGTGCACAACTTGTGTACCAAATTTAAACTGAAATAGGTTCTGAGGGACATTAAAATATGTACTTTCACTCTGGAACCAGGATTGCACTGAACTTAGTACGGTACAGTCTATTAACTGACCACATAAAAGAGATGCTCAATAACCAAGAAAAACCTTGTGAAACCCTCACTCCTTTATCTTCTCCACTGGCAGCTGAAGTTGACCTTAGGCACTCATCAGTTTGCTAATCTGCAACATTTGTCATTGTCTTGCTTCAATAGTAAACCATTTTTGACTGCAAGGCCAGAGCAATGAATGATGGACCTACGTATGACAGCGAGACAGACCATTGCCATTCATGGATAGCCAATGTTAGCATAATTTTATCACACTGTCCTCCCTTGGCACACCCTTCATACTGACATTGACACACACAAATTTCAATCAATAACCTACTGGATGGGATTCAATTATGTTTCACACAGATGCACATTTTGACTTTCCAACTTGAGACCTCCCTGAACAACTGATCTGCAATGTTTGACTTCTGTTTTTCCTCAGCCAAAAACTGGCAGATCTATCTTCTTGCCCTGAAAACCACCACCCACACACCAACGTTAAACCCATTTCCTTGAGTGCAGCTCATCTGAATGTAATAGTATAGGTCGTCACCTTATCACAACATGTTCGGAAACAAACCTTGAATATATGTGAAGCACAACATCTTGGCATCAAAGGAGTATTCCACCTTAGTATCCAACACTCTTCCCAGATTAACATATTTTTCATTCTCATGCATTTCAAGATGCATATAGATGATCAAAGTACACTATATGTTTACAATCCAGCATTACTACAAAGCACTCTGTTGTGATGAACAATACACTGAAATTAAGATACTAATTTGTCCCATGCTACATAACTACTACCAGTTAAAACCCATCTAACTACAGTCAATTTTCCCATGAATGACCCATCTCTGCAAGTGTTCAAACTTATTTCCTATACACCCATATTACTACTGCAGGCACATGAACCCCAGATCAAACTGGAGACTACATCAATCTTCTTCATCTTCTTTCGGCTTTTCCCAGTTAGGGATCACCACAGTGGATCACCTGTCCGCTCATGATTGGCAGTGGAGTTTTATAGTATCAAGTTGCCAGCCCGGTGCCCAACCTTCCACAGAAGGCACACACATGCACGCACTCACACCTAGGGCCAATTGAGAGTGTCCAGTCTACCTACAGCATGTCTTTGGGATGTGGGAGGAAACTGGAGCACCCGGAGGAAACCCATGTGACCACAGGGAGGACATGCATACTCCACACAGGAGGCACCCCAGCCGAGAATCGAACATGAGAACCTCTTGCTGTGAGGTGACAATGCTAACCGCTGCACCACCGACTACATCACTGATACTGACTAGATCTAATATTACATTCTTCATTTGTAAAGCGCTTGAAGAATTAAAAATTAAAAGCAAAGGTCAGCAACAGGCGCAGTCACATACATTCTTACAGGATCATAGGCAAGTCATAGATTGGCTGTTTGTTCAGGCCATTTCATGTGCAGCAAAGTGACCATTTCAAGGGCTAATAAACTAATCCCATTGGAATAGTTTTTATCCTTAGATATTGGACAAATGATAACTGTTCACTAACACTTTTGATAACAAACTGGGATCATATCATCAAGAATTTGATATTTCTAAAATTTGACAGTTAAATGAAACTTTGTCTACACAAATTTTTCTTCATCTGTTTCTCCACCGGGAAAAAAAATATCTTAGTTCATGTTAAACAAAATATTTTAATTTTGAGCACAACCCACTGTGTATTTTCAGAAAACAACAAAACTGTAACATTAGACATAGAGAAGTATTACTTAGAATATTTGCATACACATACATAATAATAACCATGTAAATAACTATATGTATGTTTATTTATCTCTCTCTCTCTCTAGACACACACATAGTTTTGTATACCGTGTGCATGTGTGTGTGTGTGTGTGTGTGTGTGTGTGTGTGTGTGTGTGTGTGTATATATATATATATATATATATATATATATATATATATATATATATATATATATATATTGTTTGTGTCTTTCAGCTTTTCCCGGTTAGGGGTCGCCACAGCGGAACTTCGGTCCGCTAATGATTGGCAGTTGATTTTTACATACCGGCTTGCAAGGCCTGATGCACAACCTTCAACAAAGGCGAATTCACGCATGTCTCCACGCAGAAGATGCTCTAGCTGAGAATCGAACCGGGCAACGTCTTACTGTGAGGCGATAACACTACCGCAGCACCACCACCGCGGGTTATTTATATATATATATATATATATATATATATATATATATATATATATATATATATATATACATGTACACACACACACACACACACACACACACACACACACACACACACACACAGGTATACCCACACATATATACATGTATGCATATATCTATATACATATATGAAACAATATCTATATACTTGCCACTTGATGGTGTGTGATATCAGCTAATTTGATTGTACCACAGGGCATCTCATCATTTCCTGTCAATCTGATACCGAGGAAAACTTATTTGCATTGATAGAATAGAAATGCACAGTAACTTTCTTTAACTGTAATGGAAAGTAGGAAAAGTGAATTTTAGCCACAGGAAGTCCTACAGCTTGCTTGATTTTTTCATTGTAACCCCAACAAATAAATTGCATAATGCAAAAGTTGATAATGTGAAGCAAGGTAAGGCATAATCAGTCAAATCCAAATAAACTTTCAGCATAGTTTCACAAATATTGTTTGCCAACAGTTCATGAAGTTATATACTTCAGTAAAAAATAAAAAACAAAACACAAGTAGCAATGGACAACTGCGGATGTTAGAGTACATCAGCAGCCAGGCAACAGTTATTGAGATCAGTCTCCACCCACTTACCAATGTAGTATTACCCTGATGAGACCCACACAGACATCATTCAAAGTCAGTAAATGGTCCAACAACCAATAAGGTATTAACAATGCCCAAGTGGCTAAATTACTCAGTGAAATCTACATCCATTGCTACTTTCTACAGCACAAAGAAATTCAATAGCAGCTGTGATAGTGAAACATTTATCGCAATTTGATCAAGAAGACATTCCATAGTCATTGTAGGCAATCCAATGCTTGACTAATACATAGGGTTGCCATCTTTCTACTGTGCCATTTCCTGACAAACAAGCCCCGCCCCATGCACAATCAAGCCACACCCATTCCGTTTAATAGCCACACCCCTTTACTCTAGCATCCTTCAGCATGTCTTTAATATCACATACAGTTACCAATAAGTAGAAAAATGTGCAACGAGTCAAAAGTAAATTAAAAAAACTTTATTTAGCAATACTTCAAAAGGTTCACTACATACAACAGTACATCACACACAAGCATGGGAAAACTAAGCCCAAATCTCATATCACAGGTAGTACTAAAATGGAAATACAATTAGATATTAAAAACACCAGTTCATTCAAAGCAGTACATTAAGGGTTCACCACACACAATAGTAAAAGAAAACCAACTGTTTAAAGTATCTTCAGTTTTGCTAGAAATCATTGCTTATACTTGAAGCTATATTTGGCATTTGATCTAGCAGCCTCAAGTAATGGCTGGTTATTTCTCACAAATGAATAAAATTGCGAACAACTCATGTTAAAGTTTAGCTTGACCTGCAACTCTGCCTTCACAAGTGACACAAGCATTTTATTTCTTACATCAGTCCACGCATTCCCCATAAGTGAAAAAACCCTTTCCACAAAGCTATTGCTGGGGGGGATTGAAAGAGCAAACTGCACCAATCTGTATAGTGGCTTGCAGTCTGGAGCTTTACTAATAAAAGTCACCCAGCGATCACTTACAGATGCCTCTGTCATCTGTAACAGGGCTGGCAATGCAGCAGTTAAAGTACAGTAGTCTGAGTAAAGTGCTTCAATGTCCACATCCAATTTGAAAAGGTCTGCAACTGTACGCAGTTCTGGCCAAGTTACAGGATGTTGGAGGCTGAGGACCTGCATAGCTTTAAAGGGACTATTATCATAGTCAAATCACTTCTGTAGGTAACAAAGTGCTTTACTGTAAAAATCACAGAAGGTCCTACAGACCTGCTGTGCGACAGCTGGAGTAAAGTGCTGTAAGGCAGATGAAACTTTAGTACCAAAGAACTGGTCATCTAGCCTTCTCTGCAACTCATCTTTTAGACTTTTCATCACGGTGTACAACTCTTGGAGCAGAGAGAGTGTTACTTTCAAGTTTTGCTATAGACTTGTGGAATACCTGCAGGATGTAGTGCATGAAATGTATGTAGCAATCTGCCTCAGACACATCCCCACTGATGCCATCCTCATCGGCCTCCACAAATTTCCAGATAAGGGGGTGACAGTCCTCAGGCCCTTGACTAATAAAATAACTTTTAATAGCAGGCCAACATTCTACCAGCCTTGCCACAGCTGGGAACAAAGACAGCCACCTTGTTACAACATGTTGCATTATTTCCTTAAAGTCCTGGTCTGGGAAGGAATAGAAGACTTTCAACAGTGCCATTTTTTTAGCAGATGCTGAAAACTCACTATGTACTTTCAAAACCAGAGTCTCCACATCAAACTTTGCAAGGGCCTTGCTTGCATGCTTGGCAAAGTTATGTATTACATGGCATAAACAGTTTGCTGCAATGATGTGAGACACCTCAGATTTCAAACTTTTAAAAACAGACCTGTGCTTTCCATAATTGACTGAGGCATTGTCTGCAGCATAGCTAGCAATGTTTTGTACTTTGAGTCCTTTATGCACAGGGATGTCCTTTATTCTAGTAAAGATATATTCAGAACTTTCGTTATGATCCTCATAGAAATCAAGGAGTTTCTGTTGTGTGCCATGGGTGTGAGTAAAGTACTGAATAACTAAAGGGAACATTTTTCTGTTCCCTTTATTGGATGCATCTGATCCCACTGAGAAATAGGAATTGCCAAGTTCCTGCAGAAGGAGCTCCTCTGAATGAGGTGCAAGAACATTCATGACAATACTCTCAGATTTTGTCTTCCCACAGGTGAATTTGCCAAAGTAGAATCAGGGAAGACTGTCGGTGCCAGCTTACCTCCACAATCTATAGATACATATGAGTGACCATGTTTCACTCCATGATAGACTGCTGTCACTTCAGCTGCAGTGACTTTGGAAGCTTCACTGGTTACACTACGTGGCTGAATAAACTTGGTCATTATGAGGTTCTGCCTCTGGAGCTGAAGGCTTTGATGATGTTTGTCTGACTTCTGATAGCTTTTCAATGCCTTTTCCCCATCCCATTTTACAGTGAAAGTTGTTCCACAGGATGTGCACTTTGCCATGGCATCTGCATTTGGAACAGGTCGCACCCATGAGTAGCTTTGCTCCCATACCTTATTATAACTGCAGAAAAACCTCTTAGGAGATGCCAGCCTCTTCTTGATGATCCATTGACCTTTTCCTGAACATGATTCCTGTAGGATCCTTGCTCAACACTACAATAAACCAAAACAGCTATTAATAGAAAATCAAAACACTTGTGACCAACACCAGTGCCTGGTGGGGCCTGTGTCAGTCAGTAGCCACTAGCCAGAGTTCACATTCACATGTGAATCTCCAGACTTTCACACCCTAGTAATACCAAGTTGGTATAGGGAAAAAATGAGACTCCTCATGAAAAATTACAGTGAAGGTAAAGCAATGAAAGGCAGAAGCAACTCCTGTCTGAGGGACTTTCTGCAGCTGTTACACATGAACCTGGTGTGACAGCAGAATATGCACAGAAGGCATTCAACTGTGTGTAAAACACATGGGTCAGACACTACAGCAATGCACCAAATTAAGACCCTCTACTTTTATGTAGAACCCAGTGCAGACGTTATCCAGCTGAGTCTGAACACAGCAAGAAAGTTCAGGCATACTGTGGACTGACAAGATAAAGATGAAATACATGGCAGCTCAGCAATCATACCCTCTGGCTACAATTGTAATAACTTGCATAAAGACAAACAGGACATAGTGTGGGCCAACACAATGATAAACATGAAATATGTAACTCAGCAATCATAATACCCTCTGGCTGCAACAGTAATAACTTGCATAATGATAAGAGACCGTATTGGCAGACAAAGATGAATTCCGTAGCCCCACAATTCCAGATGCAACACCCCATATTAAGTGCAATTTGTCTTAAAAGCACAGAGACCAGTCAACGTGGGGCTGGTTTCTCCCCTTTTCCACTCCAGATCCTCACCACCACCTCCTCCCACTGGCACAGTTAGAGTTGAGCATAGTGGCCAAGTGAAGACCTCCAGCACCCTATTTATCAAACAGTGCTTTGGGCCCCTGCTAAAGCAGTTGAGACACACTTGAGGTCTGATTTATATACACAAGGGAAAGGCTGGCACAAGTTTACTAACTATGCCCCCCTTCCCAGACTACAACATAATCAGCCAGCTACTCCTTATAAGCAACTTTAAGGCCCTAACAAAGTGTGTTCAGTCTTACTGTGCAATAGTAATAAACATTGCTAGTTTGACCAATGCCAAGGTAGTGGCCCATTGTCACTAAATAAATATTTAAGTAGTCTCAAAACTTAAATATCTACACAACAAAACGTTAGAAAATATCCCGTGTATATTCACTGTAACAAGCTCAAAACCACGTGAGATATTTCACATTGACAGTCCCAAAGAAAAGCAACTACATTAAGCCTTGCTATATACCCAAGACACCTAGGAAGAAAAACAGGTCAAGGTAAACATCATGGTGATGATAGACTAGAAAAGACAGTTCTACAGTCCAAGCATCCTATACAAATCATGTAGTCATATATTCACTGTAACATCAAATGAGCTAAGCTTTGGTATAGACGGTATACCCTAGAAAACACAGATAAAAGGTAAACAGTTGTAGTTGTGATGACAAACTAGACAAAAAAGCTACATTTAAGCCTCACTATACTACGAAGACTGTACACCCTAGGAAGACACCCTAGGAAGAAACGCAGGTCAAGGTAAACATCACGGTGATGACAGACTAGAAAGACAGATCTACAGTCCAAGCATCTTATACAAATCATGTAATCATATATTCACTGTAACATCAAATGAGCTAAGCTTTGGTATAGACGGTATACCCTAGAAAACACAGATAAAAGGTAAACAGTTGTGATGACAAACTAGACAAAAAGCTACATTTAAGCCTCACTATAATATGAAGATTGTACGACATAGACACCCTAGGAAGAAACACAGGTCAAGGTAAACATCACGGTGATGACAGACTAGAAAAGACAGATCTACAGTCCAAGCATCTTATACAAATCATGAAGTCATTATATATTCACTGCAACCAAGTCCAAAACCAGATTAGAAACTGTTCTAGTTAATAATCACCACATGTTGAACATCTAGATACAGTTACACACATCTTGTCACCATCAATGAATGAGATAGTGCCAGCACAGCTAATGAATTAATATACATTTAATATTTAAAAAATTCACTAGTAGCTGTGCTGGCAATATTTCATTCCCCTTGTCACACTAATCTTTGAAAATCTACCTTAATTCCAAAGAATTCATCCATTAAAAAAATTCCACTTACCTCCAGAAAAATCAGCAGCAGGGCTACTTAAACAAGCTCTCAGCGGCAGAAGAGAACAGGCAGCTAAAGGGCCAGCAAGCAGGGGAACACAACACCACCCAGTCGGCCAGTCCACAGCACTTCTCCAGGGCAAGACTCCAGCAAGCAAGGCAAGCAGCAGGGCTAGGCAATCCTTCCAGGGAGCAGGGCTAGGGCAATCCTTCCAGGCAGCAGGGCTAGGGCAATCCTTCCAGGCAGCAGCAGCAAACGAACCAGCAATCCAAGACGTCCAAGAAATTTCAAATCTTAAGCACCTTTTACAGTAGAGAGTAAAAGGTAAAATTAGTAGCTGAAGCGCCGCTTTGTATGCACTAATTTTCGGATTTGACTTGTTGATTGGCTGCTTGCTGCACGAGCCTCATCTGCAGCAAGCAACCAATCAACCGAGAGTCCAAGACGGGAATGTTAATTTTTTTACCATAAGCCTGATGTCGCCATTTCCAGACTCCGAGAGCAAGAACCAGAGAACCGGAGTGCCCTACTGATTTCCGGGCACTCCGGAAAAAAACAGAGGGGTGGCAACGCTACTAATACAAATTCCAACAAATCAGATTTACGTAACTTTGCAGTAGTGGAAATTCCATCAGCAATCTGTCTTCCTTCCATCTAAAATGAAACCAAAGTCTCTTTGAAAGTGACTGACTGCTGCAGAAATATTGAGTAGTGTTTATCTTCCAACTGTCTAGTGTCTGGTGGCGGATAAAGGGCAATTGTGGCCTGTATGTTTCATGGATCATCATAAGATAGTTTGGCTCGTTCATGTAGTCTGGTGTTGTCTGTTAATCTATGTTGTAAAATGTTTTCTTTTAAAGGTATGAGGTATTTGTAATCTTTCCTTACTTTCCAATGCACCACTGTCCAACGTCCGCTTTTCTTGTTAAATTTTCTATGATATCTAAACATAAAGTAGAAAGCACTTCACGATTCTGTGAAAGGCAAGTAACACCATTTTTTACAAAGCAATGCTTTGCATAACAGAACAGCGTTGAAAAAGTACAATGTATAAACTATGTTTGACTTAATTTCTTACACTCATAGCACAATTACTCATCCATTCTTGTAGGTCCATACAAGAATCTTGTCTAGACACATGTCACCTCAGGTAAATTGACCAAATATGAGTATTAGCAGTCATTAACAATACAATGGCCAGAAGTGGATCAGTGGTGCTTCTTCTACATGGATCAATCATGATTTATCTGTTTTCATTAAGATACAATAGTTCTTACATTTAACACATGCATCTGTGTTTATCTTCACGTGCGCATGAAATGCAGATTGCCATAGAATGTCAAATACATCCATTCTTAACTTTAAAGTAGAAAACACGAACTTAGTTCCAAATTCACTGAGGTTATTACTGTTGGCCATTTTATCGGTATACACATTTATGTCATATGTCCTGACTTGTGTACACAGTAGCAAACACAGTTAGAAATAATATAACTATATTGCTATGACTGTACTGGCTTGTGAATTACTTTCTTTTCTTACATGTGTCTGCCTTCTTGTTTCACTGATAAGGGTGACCTTGGTGGCTGTTATGGTCTATCGCAGCTAGAAAATCCCGAGCACAAAATGCAGGGAAAGTATAGGACTGCCATTTAGAAGCATACTTTAATATGAGCTGGTGGAACTGTTCTAATTCCGCAGTTGTTCTAAACAAAGAAGAATATTAAAAATCACACATCAGGTATTCATGTCTACATGCACGTGAGTGTTGAAAAATGGTACCCCAAAATAAAAGTAATTTACCTATAGCTCAAGTAATGCCTTATTGTCTCCACAAAATTTGCATCCAGAACAATCTCCCTTAACTTTTCATGGGCTGGGATGTCAGGATCTAACCATGGAGCCGTATGCTCTGCCCAAGAGAGTCATGCTCACACTGGCCAACCGGTTCTTCATCATCATCATCATGAATCCGCTACCCCACTCATGTTGGTTTACAACATGGCACTCCAACGGTTCTGTGGTTAAAAATGAAAGAAAAAACTGCTATGGCTACTTATATTACATCATATAAAGCAACAATACAACTGAACTGATGAATTTCCATGCCATGAAATCATCCGCAGTCTGAGTGCTGACAGCAATGCTGGAAGTGACTCCTGATTTCCTTGGTCCACTGGCACAGAATTCTGCAGCCAAGCTGCTCTCCAGCCTGTTTGTTAATACCAAACAATGAACAGGTAGACACCTAGTGTATTTTTGTAAATGGATACAGGTACTCCAACACTTAGGATCGTATTACCATTTCCAAGACTTTCTGCAATATGTAACATGCCAAACATTGCTTTTCAGAAAGGTTAAGTTTGGTGTAGAAACTGTACTGCTAAGTGCTATTGCATAGACCAATGTTATCCCATTGAGGTAATTTAGATAGTTTGCAAAAAATTGGATGTCGAGAAAGATAAGGCATTGGCCAGTTTTGAATAGGAAGGATAAACAACCTTGACAATTGCATAGTTCTGCTGCATATGATTATATAATGTGGATGAAAGATTAAATACAGGAAAAGCATGGCAGCAGGATAACTGATGAGAAAGTGTAGGAATACAAATATCTGGAAACTCTGAATAGTACTGTTGGACTGAAGGGGAGGGAAACATAGATCATTTTTGACTACTCCGCCAGTTAATCTAAATTCATCACTGGAAGTAATGAGGAGCACTGTGGTTAGAGGGTCGACTCTTCACTGGCTTCTCACCTCAGCAGCTAATGATCACTCAGTGCAACTGGTTACACTGGCTAAAATACCGTTCACCACTCCACTCTACTGCACCAAGGTCAGGATCAAACCACAATTTTATTAAGGTTGAGCGCTTTCTTCCCCTAAGAGGGACTTCATCAGAACAAAATCACAATTCAAACCCAGCCCTTTTATATACATCCCACATTAACTCAATTAAACAATTAAACCATTAAGCTCTGCTTTATTATTAACATCTTAAAATCCACAAATAAAAACAATATTAAAACAATGTAATATTATATGACTTGTACAAAAATACACTAAAATGCAGCAGCCAAATTCAACAAAAGCCACCATAAAAAAAATCCTAACCCTGAATGTGTTTCAGTTTCAGTAAACATGCAATATTTATGCTTTCATTGATTCCCGGGTACTGTGTGGCATTTAACTTTAGCTGCCACTTAAGCTCAGAAACATCTAAATGTGCATCCACATCCCTACACTGAGAATCTTTAATCAACTGCTGCAAAACAATAAATTTGAAAACATGATCCTTATACTCATGAACATGTGTAAAAAGTGTATTAGTCATTTTATTATTTCTAATATCGAGCAAGTGCTCACTAATTCTTTCTTAACCGCCTACAAGTTTTACCCACATAATATGTGGGATAGTTTAAGCACTTGGCCAAATAGACTACATTCTTACTATTGCAAAGTGCCCAGTTAAATAAATGATTTTACCACTCAAGTTCAAATGATCCTCAGTTACTAAAGTATTTTTACAGCAGGACCCCATCCCACACTTGAAATTGCCACTGATTGTAGAATCAACCATGGCATTATGGAATGTACTCTATTCCAAAATGTTCTTAAAGGATCTGCCTTTTTTGTATACTATTACAGGGGCCCTACCCACCTTTTGAGCTATTTGACAATCCAGTTGTAAAATTTCCCAGTTATGCCTAATAATATCAACAACTGCTTTCAAATCCAAATTAAATGTGGTGATGAAACTAAGCTTGTGGTTTGAACCTGACCTTAGTGTTGTGGAGTGGCGTGGTGAATGGGGTTTTGGTTTGGTAGCCTTTTGGTTCCTACACTGGCTAAAATACTGCTTATGATGTGTAATCTCCACATAATGAAATAGGTTCCAATTTTCAAATCAATGGGGTGCCTATGTCAGGAGAGTTTTTTCATCACTTAAAACAGAAATGCACACAATCAATGCTTTGATACTTATACAAGCCCTGTATACTTTGCACAGTACTTAACAATCTGTTGCTTTCCTTAGAAAATGCCTGCTGGAAAACAGTATAGCAAAAGTAAAAATGTATGCCTCAAACAGAAAGTGAAGAAACAGGGGTGTAGCAAGCAAATTCCATGTTGTACTCAAAAGTTCTTGGTGCTAACTTCCTTGGACATCTATCACATAAAAATGGACACGTGTCACCAATGACGATCAATCAATCAATGTCAGCATGTAATAAATGTGATTTTTTTCAGCTTTTCTCCCTTAATACTTTTGGAAATATTGTTTTCAAATTAGCAAGCTGTCACCTGTTCTTAAAGGCAGTAATTTATACAGTTCTGCAGGTAATTGGACCAGTAAATAAGCCATAGCTCTATCGAGGTCACAAAAAATGTAAGCAGTAGATTAATCTCTGTATGCCTGGCTACACCTTTGTGATGAACACATCCACAGTGGTATTGCAAACAACTTAACTATTCAGAAATATTACGTTATTTACAACATTTTTCTCCACACATATACATGCTTATGTACTTCCGGGAATTTGTCAGCATTATGCTTTGTAGCATTTCTGAAAGACGTTCATTTGATCAATTAAAGAATGTAACTTCAACTACAGTTAAGTACTGTTACCTTGTTAATTTATTTGCAAAGATTTTTAGCTCCAAGTCACATATCGAAAGTGTGCTTGATTGATGCATGCCTAGTTCTTGTAAAGGAAAAACATGGCTTCATAATTGAAGAAACACTATTTTGAATGGAAGTATGATAGCACATGCAGACAGCAGTCTTACTCATCAGTTTGACAATCTGCAGACGTGCATCAGTCACCACCTCATCTATGCTGACATGGGAATGCTGAACAGTTTTCACGCACCTCTCAGACACCATTCTTGGAAAACTCAGTTCTGTCTGTTTTGTCAACCATGTGTACTAGCAGAATCTCTTTGGTTTTCTCATCCATGAATGTGTACATGCAGCACTGTGCAGAGTGTCCAGGAGTATCCATAAGACCATCACCTTCAGACAAACAAGAGCTCATATGAGTCCCAAACAAAGAGAGAGCACCACTACATTGCATGAAATGGACCTATAAATGAAGAAGGCGCTCGCCCATAATTGTCACTTCCATGTGTTTATGACTTGACAACATCTGGCTCACCATCTCATTCCAATAGACTATCATTACTGGGACTATATATCTTCTCTGTAACCAGTAATAACTAGCTTGGTTGTGAATGCTAAACCAAGACACTTTGCTTGCAAGGCAATCTTACCATAGTAGTTTCCAGTCAGGAAGATTGCAGCTGCTATCACAAGATCAACATTTAAACCCTTCCTTACTGTCTGCTGACTTGACCACTGGTAAGCGACATGGCCATTGCAGCCCACCTAAAAGAAAGAGAGTATTAGCAACTTAACATGTCAACTATTATTCCAGCAGAGTATGTCATGTATGGTAGCCCTGTAATACCAACCTATCATAGCATGATGCATGATCCTTTCACTTTATTTGACAGTGACACACCTTCTTTATACATAACACGCCATTGTATCATGCATTTCTCTGCTAGCTGTAGGAGATTATTCTTGTACACCAGTACAACAGTTTCCCTTGAAAGTGAGTTGGCACAATATCTCACATCTGTTGACAATGACAATACACTGGGTGACCCATCTCCTTCTAAAGACTCTTCTTGCTGTGTTGTGCAAGAGAGTCCCAGTCGCTGTCTTCCAGTCTGTCTTTATGATGCATACACATGCCAGCATTGCTGCTCAAAAGTGATCCCAGGAAACACTGCATAACAGCAACATAACAGACGTTAGAGACAAAGTGAAGCAAAATTAAGTGGATGCAACCCAAGACTGATACATCTGTAAATGATCCACATTTAGTAAAGCTAATACCTGTTAGGAGAATCGTCACCAGCAGATGATCTCATGCTGATTAGGTCATCGATGAATGATGACGTCTTTCATGTTGGATGTAGTGAGAAAAAGAATTCTGTTCATATACAATGTTGGATTGTTACCAATTAAAATCTGTCCTTCACAATGTAATCTGACTGATTTTTCTTGCTGTTGTCATTCCTGCTGGCGATGTGCTCGAACGTATGTCATACAGGTCCAGATGTAACATGTCAGTGTTGCCTCTAATGTCTTAAAGAGGGAATATATCTGACATGCTGTCATTCTCAACTTGTATCATGTGCCTGAAAAATAAATGACATGCTGATTGTTATCCACATTTTAACAACTGAGCACAGCTGGTTCTGTCCACACATAGGAGATTAGATAACCATGCAATCTACTGGACATTTGAGGGTTTGTCGTGCAATTTTACCACCTACTGTTTGAAAATAGATTTGGAGCTGACAGTATACTAGAGGTATTTACTCTGGTTGACATTGGTGTGACCTGAAGTGGTGGCAATGATGACTGCACTGGATCCACGGATGACTGGTGACTCTGCTTGTCATAGCTGCAATCAGGTACATATGCTTGCATTAGTAAATTGTCTGACTGCACTTTATATCACTTCTATCCTCTTGTGATTATATGCAAGTTTTAATCAGTACTACCATGCCATAGTAGGGCACAGTGTAAACATTCTTGCTGACACTACAGCAACTGCATCTCCTACATATTTTGCACATCTGCATGCACACTTCATTTATCTTTCAGACAGACATTCTATTGATAGATGATTATTTGAATAATGTAGATTGCACATTAATTATTCTTCTGCAAGTATAATAACTTGGCTGATAATGACCAGTCGCTGTACTGCTCCATGGCACAGTGCTGACACCTTGAACAAACTGTCTAATTCAGTTGTGCAAAGTAGCTGTAAGTGCATTTCTCTTCCTTCTAACACACTGTCCTGTGTGTTAACACTGGAAATAATAAGTCTGTGAAATTGCCTGCAATCATACAAGGACACACTTTTGATGAGAAGAGAAGTGCCTCGTGTTCATATAGCTACTCCCCAGTCCACCCTTCTGTGTGATATGTAAGCTTTTCTATAAACTGAGCGTAGTACGTATTTTTTGCATGACATAAAGAAGTCACACACAGGTGTAATGTGCTCTCACCTTTCTGGGGTTTTTACTCTATGTTCACTTTGCTGGAAATGGGTAATATCAGAGTTGTAGTAATGATGCATTCATTGTCATGTACAGCTAACTGGACACAGGTACAGCGATATCCCTTGACATCAAATGTTTAGGCCAGATATAGGGCTAATAGGTTTGAAAACAAGCATAAGTGTGACAGATGACAACATGTGATTTGTGAAACTGGCAATCAACTCATAATGAAGGTGATTTATAGTCCAGCATAACACAGTGGCATATTTTCAAAAACTGGAAAATTCAGGTTATTTTTTTTCTGCATTATTGAAATACTTGTACGTAATACTTTCTATTATGGCCTGTAAAAGCATGCCTGCACTAGTCAATGTAATTTGCCACACATACATATTAAGCTAAGTACTGAAACAAGCAAGTCAGATGTGAACTAATCAACTTATGTAATAATGAGATGCAGTACGGCATGTATTTAACACCCAGTATGACCATATTATAAAAGGCGATTGTCCTAGTGAAAACCAGGAATACAAATAAATTAAACTATATTCTAACAACAGCACTACTTAGTATGTGATAAGAAAAATGCAGATTAATCAGACCAAAAGACTTTCATGTAAAGTAGAAAATGAGCCACTTTCTCATGCGATTTGACTTGTAGATGCTGCTTAAGAGCCATCCAGCGATCAAATTCACTACCAATGGCAATCTGTGTCCATCCATGCTTAGAATCCAGAGCTTTCTAAACAAAAAAACTTTCACCAAAAATGAAAATAGCAGCCCAAACTGGATTTTAAATATCTTTACTTCAGTTCTGGTACCTCGGCTTTCGCCTTCAAATGGAATAACTTACAATCTCAAAAACCAGTTTATATACCCCAGCCATCATATCAATGATTAACAACAATTAATCAATTAACATTTTTTTCAAAAGTTAAAGCCATATGAAACATCACTTTAACATTAAATTCACAGTTTATAACAAATATCTTAATACACATCATATATAAACTATCTATCTTTTTACATTTCTAAATTCATTCCTTTTGGATACAAAGTATTAAAATTAATAATAAAATTTGATTCCATATTTAATAATCTTTTTTGAAAATTGTGATCTGCCCCCCCTACACCATGAGGTTTAGCTAAAACACTAAATATCAAATCTGTAGTTACACCCCCATGCTGTTGGTGAAAGTGACTAGCCACCGGACTATCAAGCCTCCCATTCCTAATGCCTCCTAGAAGTTCCATTATTCTTAATTTTACCTTGCGTTTAGTTTGTCCTATATATCATTTCCGTTCCTGACAATTGTATCCTAATATATAAATGACCCCAAAAGAATTGCAATCAAAATGATCAATGGCATTATATAAAATGCCATTGATTCTAGTACCATCTAAAATTTTATGTTATTGCATGCCTCACACCTACCACATGGATAGGCACCTGCATTGGTCACCCTCTCTCTTTTACCTTTATATCTAACTAGCTCCTTCAAATTATGATATCTTCCATATGAAAAAACTACATTGTTGGGAATTATCTCTTTCAAGGTCTCATCATTAGTAATAATGGGCCACAAATCCAGCACCAATTTTCTTAGGATAGGAGAAAAGGCCGAAAATCTATTTACAAAACATATTTTATTTTTCTCATTAAATTCTGTTCTATTTTGATTTATCCCTTTTCTATTTTTCCTACCCACAGTATCAATGCTTTTACATTGATATTCATAATAAACCAAACCCAGTTCCTTTTCCACTTTAGCTCTATGTGGCTTAACTCTTTCCCAAGGGTATCCTCTACTGTTTAACTTTTCACAGATTAAATCAAACTCCACTTAATATTCTCTTTCTCCGAAGTATTCCCAGCTCTCCATTTAAATTCCCCAAATGATAAAGAATCAATTAGATGAACATTATGCATACTTGATGCATGTAAAAAATTATTCACTGCAGTGGTTTTATGATAGGGTTTATGCTGTATCTTTCCATCTAATCCCACATAAAACTCCACATCTAAATACTGAATATTTTTTTCACCCAAATTAAAAGTGAAATCTAAACCACAGGGATTTAACTTTAAACTAGAAATAAATTCCTTAAACTCTACAGGATCTCCCTTACACAAAAACAAAAGGTCATCAATAAATCTTTTGTATGTAACCACATTATTCTGATAAAAACTATTTGAATAAACAAATAAATTTTCAAAATACCCCATAAAAATGATAGCATAAGAAGGAGCAAAGCTGGCACCCATCGCAGTGCCTTCCTTTTGCAAAAAATACTTCTTATCAAATTCAAAATAATTATGTGTAAGGCAAAATTCTAATAGGCATACGATAAACAAAGTCCTAGGTCCTTCTCCCAAAAGTTTACTTACTGCTTGTAGTCCCCATTTGGTACTAATACAGGTATATAAGGATTTCACGTCTACACTGGCCCAGTAGAAATTATCCTGCTAAAGTCATTCCTGTAAAACAATCACAAACCTCCCTGGTGTTTTTAACATGTGAGGAAATTCCCTGCAAATAATATTTCAATACTGAATCCAAAAATATACCAACCTTTTGTAAAAAGGCACCTCTCCCTGAAATAATCAGACGCCCTGGTGGATTTCTTAAATCCTTGTGTATTTTTGGTATAATAAAAATTTTGCATATTTTGGATTTTTTATATACAATTTTTTAATATCCCCAGATGTAAAAAAGCCAAGGCGTTCACCCCTTTCCAAAAGATCATGAAAGGTATTATTGAATTCTGCCCTAGGGTTCATAGGAAGGTATATGTAGGTATTGCTATCAAACAACAAATCTAAAACTAACGAATTATATTTTTCCTTTGTTAAAATAACCCAATTTCCACCCTTGTCAGATTCCAAAAAAACATGCTCATCACTACATTTTCTGATTTCAAATCAACCTTGCCATTCCTCCTTGGATAAATTATACACTCTAGGTCATTTTTTAAACAAGCTATATTCCTTGTTAATTTGTTTACTTAAAGTCCTCTCAAAAATGTTAATACTATTGTTCACTTTTGGTGGAGTAAATTCACTAGTGTAAGGCAGTGGCGGCTGGTGACTTCAAATCAAAGGGGGCTGCAGGAGACAGCTGAATGGGTGGGGTCAAGGGGAATGGGGTGTGGTCAACTAGAAAGGGGAGGAGCTATGCTCAAAACCACAAAAACTAACTTTAATTAAATACGCTGCCCTGGGTGGCAAACCATCATTATGAGAGTCCAATCAAGACAAAAATAAGTGTAGAAGAATAAAAATATTTCAATGCATTGGCTGCGTGACAGCTTACTTAATATCTAGATGGAAACAAAAGGTTGTGAGGCATGAAAAAATAAATTACTTTTAAATACATTACTGGAATGCCAGTCAAAATCAAGTATAAGAAAACCAGAAGCACTCAACTCAAACCACTTCTCCTTGCACTGCAGTTCTAATTATAATTTATATTCAGCTTTATTAAAGTACCAAGTAACATGCTGAAAGTAGAAATCTCTGTGATGCCCCCACTTGTAAAAATGTTTCTTATCCAAAAAAGACCTGCTGCCTGACAACTATCTACTTGTTTCATGGGGAAAACATGAAAGTAAAAAATGAAAAGCAAACAAGAAACAAGCTCAAGATACATTGCTTAAAGGATTACTGTACAGGTTATGGACCACACATGATTGGCATTCTGTTTAGTTTACGGGTAAAGTCTGTAGAGATGACTGGAAGTCTCCAACAAGTGTAATGAGCTTTTTAAAATAATGGAATCTTGTCCTTTAATACCCAAGGCTTATACATTATCTAGTCAAGTATTCTCTGCATTGCAACAACAGAAAGGCTTTCAATGTTGGCAATTCTTTAACAGTATGCTTATTAAAGCTTACTTGCATCTTACAATCTCAGACAAGCTTACCTTATAGTCATTAAAGCATTGCTACTTAAACACAGAGCAACAGGCACTTTGAGTAATAAGCATAAATCAACAGTACAAAAATATGATAGAAACCAGACCGTTCTGCAAAATCAAGGACAGATGAAAAGCCACTGTAGTACTTGTGTCTACCTTGGATGGGGGACACTGCACATTTACACTGCATAACTACTCCTTGCCTTGCTTGGACACATCCAGAGTCACTACATGGTGGAGTGGGGTGCAACAAGTATGTCACAATTTGAAATGTCTCTGGCTGACTGTGATGGCCCTGACACATTTGTCATACCTCTCAACCTCAGAGCAAGAAATCTGGACAAAGCCATACACAGAAGTGGGACAAAGGCCCAAAAATAAGGACAATTTTTAAATATTGCTCTAATAAACTTAGAAAGATAATAGAATAGGTCTTGCATTAGTATGACTTTTCTGAAGGGTATAAAATCTGAAACTCAAATGTCTGTCATTATTTTCTAACTTCAGTCTTTAGTGATGTGTCACTAATTTGCCAAAAAACACAATTTTATGAAAAATGGACCAAATGTGATGCAAAAATATAAAATAGCCACACAATACAGCTGGGAACCTGTCAAAGAAGGGACACTTTAATATTAGTACTGCTAACTTGAGCAGCTGACAAAATAAAATAATCTACATGCATTTCAAGTAATCTATAACTTTGATTATTACAGTTATTTATTAATTGTAAACCCTCCATGTTTTCTTCCAAAATTGCTATTTTGCGGAGGGATTATTAGGGGGAAGAGCAACATTTTGAGCCAAAATCGGGGACAGTTGAGAGATTGGCTATGCCTAATTCTATAAAGCAATTTATTTGCATGTACCTCTCAACCTGTTAATGAAGTAAATCTGAACAAGGCCAAATATATTGGGGGAACATATAAACAGTACTAAAAATTGCTCTTGTATAAATTGAGACAGTTGATAGAATAACAGTTCTTACTTTAGCATGCAATTTTCTGAAGGTTATGAAGTCTGAAACTCAGTGTATCATTATTTAGTGACTTAATTTCTAAATGATTTGCCAGAAAACTACAAATTTTATGAAGAACAAACCAAAAATAAGAAGCAAAAATCTATTCATTCTTTGAAAATCTGGACAGTTGGGAGGTATAGTTCAGCTGGGCCTGTCTGAGTTTGCTGCCCTTCCCCCCTGACAAAATCATGGTTGAATGGAGCCTCTGCAGCCATTCCAATAAACCATTACTTAGCTATTTCACTCCATTTACCATAAACACTAATGTGCAAACTGCTTTACTTCTATGATGAGTTGGACTTCATTTGAAAGTTTTATTTTGTATTTTACAGCATAAACACTAAGTCATCTACTAAACAAAGCAATGCAGTCTCACAATGAAAACTTAGCATTAAAACTTCTTTGCCCTTGAAACTCACATTCATTGAAACAGCATTGAAACCCACATTCAAAGAAAATACATTTTGCCAGTGGCAGATAAAGATTAATTTTGGTCTGTTTTCAAATCATAGGCCCCTTGCATATGAAGCATACATGTGGTCTTTGATGCACCTTCCTCATTGTACTAAATTATATTCCTTGTATAATATATTACAGTTGTTAGAGGGCATTTTAAATTTGTTTTGAACATTTTTCCAGTAAGCAATGAAACAAAACGCATGCACCCATAATGGCAAAACTGCCCAGTTCAGAACATTTATCATAAAAGTCTACTCAGACTTCCATTATTAGTAAATATGCACAATTCTACAGTCCACCATTATCAGTAAATATGCACAATTCTACAGTCCACCATTATCAGTAAATATGCACAATTCTACAGTCCACCATTATCAGTAAATATGCACAATTCTACAGTCCACCATTATCAGTAAATATGCACAATTCTACAGTCCATTATCAGTAAATATGCACTATCTTTGAAGAAGTAAAAGTAATCTAAATAATCCCACATTAAAGAAGTCTGTAACTAATGAAGAGGTTGCTGGTAGCAAGCACCTTTATATTTCATGGTTTCATCGAAAAATAAAGTGTCTGTTGCCCCTCAGGAATAAATTGCCTATACTACATTAAAAAAATGATAAGCTAGTAATATTGCAAGAGGAAATGGATGGCAAACTGATAACGGACTCATAGTTAGTATCTTCACCAAGGAGAACATTCTCAGTACGGCAGCATCCACCCCTTGTGGGAGTAGAACCCACAGCCTTCTGCATCAAAAGCAAGTACACAACCTGTTGTGCTATTAACAAGGCAAACCAATTTCACTTAAGCAACACTAAACTTCTGTTCCCCTGCAGCTCTCAGCTCCTTGTAAAATCTACTCAATACTCAACTTCGCAGCACAAAAAAACTGGAAAAAGCCAAAATGTATTGGGGGGTGGTCAAAAGCCCAAAAATCAGGGACACAAACATTGCTTGTATAATCTTGGAAAGTTGCTAGAACCATACATTTTACTGCCAAGGTCCCTGTGCAAAACAGTCAGAGCAACATACCACTATGCCAAATCAGCTGCTTTGTAAAATAGGAAGACTGAAACTTAAATGGTTATCATTTAGTGAATTCAGTTCTCACCATAGCTGTCAACCTCTTAGTACAAAACACCTGGACAAACTCAGCAATGAGGGAATACAGCCCTCAAACATATTCAGTGAATTCAGTTCTTGCCATAGCTGTCAACCTTAGCACAAAAAACCTGGACTAAGCCAATAATGGGGGAATACAGTCCCAAAAATAGGGACAAATTTCAAATATTCATCTTATAAACTTAGAAAATTGCTAGAATAAAAGGTTGTGTTACGGTTGTGTTACTATGTATTTTCTGAAGAACATGAAGTCTGAAATTCAAATGCCTGTCAATTTTACTGCTGACAGAAAAAAAACAATTTTCAGCAGAGACCCAGGGAGAAATACTGCAGACATGTCTTTGTAAAATGACAGGGCACCAGAGCAAATCCACACAAACACAGGGAGGAGATGCAGACTCCACACAGAAGGCACCCCAGCCAAGAATCAAACCAGAAAACCTATATCTGTGAGGCAACAATACTACGACTGCACCATCAAATATGCAAGGAATTAAACATTTAGAAACCTGAAGTCTGAAATTCAAATGCATGTCAATTTTATTTAACATTTGTTAATCAGGACAGTCTGACTTGGAACAAAAAAAAATGTCAGCAGAGGCCCAGGAAGAAATAATGCAGACATGTCTTTGTAACATGGGAGGACACAAAAGCAAACCCACACAAACACAGGGAGAAGATACAGACCCCACAAAGAAGGCACCCCCAGCCAAGAAGCAAACCTGAGAACCTGCAACTGTGAGGCAACAATGCTACCACTGCACCATCAAATATCAAGCATTGCAACATTTACAAACCACAGATATTATGAGGAACAGATCAGATCAAATATGAGGCAAAAATTTGCAATTTTTTTTTACAAATGGTGGTGGGTAGGGAATTTAGGTCTGTAACACCTGCATACAAGGTACAGGGTTCAAGCCTAAGGTATTCCTTACCACACACACACACACACACACACACACACACACACACACACACCTGTAGTAGCAAACCACAAAAACTAAATATACTGCACTGGGTGCCAAACGGTCATTATGAGAGTCCAATCAAGACAAAATGAAGTGTAGAAGAATAAAAATATTTCAATGCATTGGCTGCATGACAGCTTAATATCTAGATGGAAACAAAAAAGGTTGTGAGGCATGAAAAAGAAATTACTTTTTTAAAATACATTAATGGAATGCCAGTCAAAATCAAGTATAAGAAAAACAAGCAGCACTCAACTCAAACCACTTCTTGCACTGCAGTTCTAATTATAATTTATATTCAGCTTTATTAAAGTAACAAGTAACATGCTGAAAGTAGAAATCTCTGATGCGCCCACTTGTAAAAATGTTCCTTATCCAAAAAAGACCTGCTGCCTGACATCTACTTGTTTCATGGGGAAAACATGATCAAAGTAAAAAAATGAAAAGCAAACAAGAAATAAGCTCAAGATACATTGCTTACAAGGATTACTGTACAGGTTATGGACCACGCGATTGGCATTCGGTTTACGGGTAAAGCCTGCAGAGATGACTGAAAGTCTCCAAGTGTAATGCGACTCTTAAAATAATGTAATTCAGCCCTTTATTACAAATACTGGCATATGCATTTCAATACCCAAGGCTTATACATTATCTAGTTAGGAATTCTCTACATGGCAACAGAAAGGCTTTCAATGTTGGCAATTCTTTAACGGTATGCTTATTAAAGCTTACTTGCATCTTGCAATCTCAGCCAAGCTTACCTGATGGTCATTAAAGTATTGCTACTTAAACACAGAGCAACAGGCACTTTGAGTAATAAGCATAAATCAACAGTACAAAAAATATGACAGAAACCAGACCATTCTGTAAAAATCAAGGACAGATGAAAAGCCACTCTAGTACTTGTGTCTACCTTGGATGGGTGGGATTCTCTGCACATTTACACTGCATAACTACTCCTTGCCTTGCTTCAACACATCCAGAGTCACTACATGGGGGATTGGGGTGTAACAAGTATGTCACAGTTTGAAATGTCTCTGGCTGACTTGTGATGGCCCTGACACATTTGTCATACCTCTCAACCTCAGAGCAAGAAATCTGGACAAAGCCATACAAAGAAATGGGACAAAGGCCCAAAAATAAGGACAATTTTTAAAATATTGCTCTTATAAACTTAGAAAGCTAACAGAGGTCTTGCATTAGTATGAATTTTCTGAATGGTATGAAATCTGAAACTCAAATGTCTGTTATTATTTTCTAACTTCAATCTTTAATTTTTTGTCACTAATTTGCCAAAAAACACAATTTTATGTAAAATGGACCAAAAATGTGATGTAAATATATAAAATAGCAACACAATACAGCTGGGAACCTGTCAAAGAAGGGACACTTTAATATTAGTACTGCTAACTTGAGCAGCTGACAAAATACAATAATCTACATGCATTTCTGAAATAAAAGTAATCTGATTATTACAGTTATTTCTTAATTATAAACCCTCCATGTTTTCTTCCAAAATTGCTATTTTGCGGAGGGATCATTAGGGGAAGAACAACATTTTGAGCCAAAATCAGAGACAGTTCAGAGGTTTGGCTATGCCTAATTCTATAAAGCAATTTATTTGCATGTACCTCTCAACCTGTTAATGCAATAAATCTGGACAAGGCCAAATATATTGGGGGAACATATAAACAGTACTAAAAATTGCTCTTGTATAAACTGGGACATAAATCTGGACAAGGCCAAATATATTGGGGGAACATATAAACATCCCCTTTGGCAAAAATAAAGTGCCCACAAATTACCACATAGGTGGTAATCCATTAAGTACAGAAGAAGTAATTAGGGACCTGGGGACCCAAGTTGATAGCAATCTCTCATTTGACAACCACGTGGCCAAAGTGGTTAGAAAAACATTTTATATAGCCCACCTAATCATGAAGGGATTCACATCTAGATCAGGGGAGGTCATCGTGCCTCTTTACTCATCCCTCATCAGGCCCATAATTGAGTACAATGCCCCTTTTGGGATGTACCTTACCAGACACCTGCAGCAACTGGAAAGACCCCAAAAGTACCTCACCAAGAGGATCAAAGGGCTCAAACAGATGCCATATGCTGCCCGGTTAAAGAAACTCCAGCTCTACTCAGTGGCATACCGCCTGTTCAGAGGCGATCTGTGCCTGACGATAAAGCCATGTCCAACCCGGAATTAATGGAAATGCTGCACCTCAGAAAATCCAAATCCCATAGAGCTACGCCGAGAGACTTGAACCTCAGCACTGAAATAAATAGGACATGCTGGAGGGACAGATTCATAACCCAGAGGCTCCCTTCACTCTGGAATAAAATCCCAGTCCAGGTTAGGCAGAGTCCCTCATTGACTCTCTTCAAGAGGAATCTTGATGAGTGGATGGGAGATCGTAGGTTTACCCCGGGTATCACTTCTGTGCCACTGTTAGACAGAGGCACAGTATACTAACCTCGAAAAAGGGCATAGCAAAATAAATTTAAAATGGGTGGCGAAAGCCAAACACATTCTGGCTAGGCTTATAAATGCCCTAGGGCAGATAGCTTAGTATGAACCTATGAACCTATGAACAGTACTAAAAATTGCTCTTGTATAAACTGGGACAGTTGATAGAACAGGTCTTTCTTTAGCATGCATTTTTCTGAAGGTTATGAAGTCTGAAACTAGTGTGTCATTATTTAGTGACTTAATTCCTAAATGATTTGCCAGAAAACCACAAATTTTATGAGGAACAAACCAAAAATAAGAAGCAAAAAATCTATTCATTCTTTGAAAATCTGGACAGCTGGGAGGTATAGTTCAGCTGGGGCTGTCTAAGTTTGCCGCCCTTCCCCCTCACAAAACCATGGTCGAATGGAGCCTCCCCCTGCAGCCATTCCAATGATCCATTACTTTGCTATTTCACTCCATTTACCATAAACACTAATGTGCATACTGATTTACTTCTATGATGATTTGAACTTCATTTGAAAGTTTTATTTTGCATTTTACAGCACAAACACTAAGACATCTGCTAAACAAACTTGACATTAAAACTTCTCTGCCCTTGAAACTCACATTCATTGAAACAACATTAAAACCCACATTCAAAGAAAATACATTTTACCTGTGGCAGATAAAAATGAATTCTGGGCTGTTTTCAAATCATAGGCCCCTTGCATATAAAACATACATGTGCTCTTTGATACACCTTCCTATTGCTTTGAACATTTTTCCAGTAAACAATGAAACAAAACTGCCCAATTCAGAACATTTCCATCATAAAAGTCTACTCAAACTTCTACAGTCCACTATTATCAGTACATATGCACAATTCTACAGTCCACCATTATCAGTAAATATGCACAATCTCTGAAGTAGTAAAAAAGGCATCTAAATAATTCCATTTTAAATAAATCTGTAATGAAGAGGTTGCTGCTAGCAATCACCTTTATATTTCATGGTTTCATCGAAAAATAAAGTGTCTGATGCCCCTGAGGAATAAATTGCCTAAATTACATTAAAAATAATCTAGTAATATTGCAATAGGAAATGGATGGCAAACTGATAACAGGCTCATAGTTAGTATCTTAACTTTCAGTACGGCAGCATTCACCCCTTATGGAAGTAGAACCAACAACCTTCTGCATCAAAAGCAAGTACACAACCTGTTGTGCTATTAGCAATGTGAGCTGGCTTAGCATAATCAGCACTAAACTTCTCTTCACCTGCAGCTCTCAGCTCATTGTAAAATCTACTCAATACTCAACTACATCTCAACTTCGCAGCACAAGAAGTCCGGAAAAAGCCAAATTTATTGGGGTGGGTCAAAAGGGCAAAAACCAGGGACACATTAAACATTGCTTGTATAATCTTGGAAAGCTGCTAGAATAAAATGCTGTGTTACCACCATACATTTTACTGCCAAGGTCCCTGTGCAAAACAGCCAAGAGCAACATACCACTACGCCAAATCAGCTGCTTTGTGAAAGAGAGGAAGACTGAAACTTAAATGGCTATCACTTAATGAATTCAGTTCTCACCATAGCTGTCAACCTCTTAGCACAAAACACCTGGACAAACCCAGTAATGAGGGAATACAGCCCTCAAACATATTCAGTGAATTCAGTTCTTGCCATAGCTGTCAACCTTAGCACAAAAAACCTGGACAAAGCCACTAACAGGGTATTACAGTCCCAAAAATAAGGACAAATTTCAAATAGCCATCTTATAAACTTACAAAATTGCTATAATAAAAGGTTGTGTTACTATATATTTATTGCTAGAATAAAAAGTTGCTTTACTATGTATTTTCTGAAGAATATGAAGTATGAAATTCAAATGCCTGTCAATTTTACTTCTGATGGAACAAAAACAATTTTCAGTAGAGGCCCAGGGAGAAATACTGTAGACACATGTCTTTGTAAAATGGCAGGACACCAGAGCAAATCCACACAAACACAGAGATAAGATGCAGACTCCACACAGAAGGCACCCCAGCCAAGAATCAAACCAGAAAACCTATAGCTGTGAGGCAACAATACTACCACTGCACCATCAAATATGTAAGAAGTAAACATTCAGAAACCTGAAGTCTGAAATTCAAATGCCTGTCAATTTTATTTAACATTTGTTAATCAGGACAGTCTGACTTGGAACAAAAAACAATTCTCAGCAGAGGCCCAGGAAGAAATAATGCAGACATGTCTTTGTAACATGGGAGGACACAAAAGCAAAGCCACACAAACACAGGGAGAAGATACAGACCCCCCCCACAAAGAAGGCACCCCAGCCAAGAATCAAACCCAAAAACCTGCAGCTGTGAGGCAACAATGCTACCACTGCACCATCAAATATCAAGCATTGCAATATTTACAAACCACAGATATTATGAGGAATAGATCAGATCAAATATGAGGCAAAAATCTGCAATTTTTTACAAATGGTGGTGGGTAGGGAATTCAGGTCTTTAACACCTGCATACAAGGTACAGGGTTCAAGCCTGAGGTATTCCCTACCACACCACCATGAGTGTAACCACCAGTATATTGCACCTGGGGCATTTTCACACACACACACACACACACACACACACCTTGTACATCCAAATCCCTGTCCACTTACCTAGTCCTGTAGTAAATCCAAAGCCACCATAAATCCCTGTCCGCAAAACCACCATACATCCTATGAAACCCATCTTCCCCTGACGAGACTGCAGCTGAAAACCTGTGCAAATCTGACCCTGCCCGTCGCGAGATCTTCCCCTGCAGCAAACTCCAATCCAGACCCGAGATCGTACTGCTGATGTTGCAGTCTGACCCCGACGCATTTCCCCAGGCAGTCTATGCAGTTTAAAACTGCATAGACTTGTAGGAGCACTCCTGTCCATGTTTCTCAATCAGGACTGCTGCTGAGACAATCTGCGCATGCTCCATTTATTTCTTTTTATTATTTTAGTTTGAAGTTGAGGGGGCTGCAGTCCGGCAGTCCAATAGCATGGGCCGCCCCTGGTGTAAGGTACTTTAGGAATGTCAAACTTTCCATATCCTGTATTATATTCAAAACCTGAAAAGGAATTAGAACACCCTTCTGAATCAGCATAAATATCTATCATTTCATTTTCATGTAAGGACAAATCCATCAGAGAACTTTCTAACAAAGAATCATTATTCATTTCATCCACAGGAGAGACTACCTTATCATACTTGTTGGAAAAGAAAACTTTAAGATATAGTTTTCTACAAAATTCTTTAACCTCTAACAGTATTTATGAATTTAAATTTTTGAGTTCCTTAAATGTATGCTGATTTTGACTACATAGTTGATTTAAATGTATATTTGTATGTGTAAGTCTTTATTAACAATTTGTCAATCTGTCTTGTTTATGTTATGTGTGGAGCTTTTCTCCCCGGGCCTCTACTGAAAATGGACATATATCCAGCTAGACTAGCCCGGTCAACAAATGTAAAATAAATAAAATAAAAATAAATATTTCTGCCAGAGATGGAATGTGAGTTGGTACAAATTTAGTTCCCTTACATAGAACACTTTTCATACTGTCAGTAACTACTAGGTCCGATAAATTAATAACATTTAAATCCACACTTGTATGACAATCAGTAAACTCATTATTACAAACTATACACACATCTACTTTGTCATGTTCACCAACAGAAAGTTTATATTTGCTTTTACCAGTTCTGGGTAAATTAGATCCCCAGTCATTTTCTTCCTCCCCTGGGTTGAAAACGCCAATTGCGCCCTTTTCTTTGATTTGCTCTATCTTTCACAGACACATTTGTTTCTTGGATGTCATTGGAGCCCGATATATCATCTGCATTTAATTCTTAACAGGAAACACTTTTTCTTCCCGCCGAACAGGTCTCCGCAGAGGAAATGGAAGTGTCTCTAAGGTCGCGGGATCTGCTTCTATTGTTTTTATTAGCAGATCTACCACGCCCTCTTTTAAAGTTATACTGCCAAGAAAAAATCTTGCCCATGCTGTAATCATTTACATCTCGTACAAACTTTTTCTTCGTACGCTGGACCACCTGCTGCTCAATTTTGGACACTCTTATTTTAATGTCCACAATGTTATGTTCAAACTGTGATTCTGAGGGACTAGTTAACAAAGTTTTTTGCATTTCTACAATGTTAGAACGTACTTTATTAAGTGCTCTTTCATTGCGTTTAATCAGCACTTTAAGCCAATTTAAAGTACACTGCAATGATATTTCTTTCCACTCCTCAAAGAGATCCGAATCCTCCTCAGAGAATTCATATGCAGGCAAACGGTCTATTCTAAGACCCCTTGGAGTAATGTTGGAACTAACATATTTTTCCAACAGTCTGATATCATAAAAAATAGTTTCTTCCTTTATCATCAGCTTTTCCAACTCTTCAAACTTCAGGGAAAAATCATTGGAATCACATACCCATGGGTCACTGGAGGCAAATCTTTTTTCTCTGTCCTTCCAAATGGAAGAAAAGTCAAAATTAGTGAGGTTGCTCCTTGCAACCCCCGGTGTTCCTGCTGCTTCGTTGTTGGTCATAATCATCAAAAAACACACTACTAACTGTGACCAGCTTATTAAACAAAAAAACTTTCACCAAAAATAAAAATAGCAGCCCAAACTGGATTTTAAATATCTTTACTTCAATGTTTAGGCCAGATATAGGGCTAATAGGTTTGAAAACAAGCATAAGTGTGACAGATGACAACATGTGATTTGTGAAACTGGCAATCAACTCATAATGAAGGTGATTTATAGTCCAGCATAACACAGTGGCATATTTTCAAAAACTGGAAAATTCAGGTTATTTTTTTGCATTATTGAAATACTTGTACGTAATACTTTCTATTATGGCCTGTAAAAGCATGCCTGCACTAGTCAATGTAATTTGCCACACATACATATTAAGCTAAGTACTGAAACAAGCAAGTCAGATGTGAACTAATCAACTTATGTAATAATGAGATGCAGTACGGCATGTATTTAACACCCAGTATGACCATATTATAAAAGGTGATTGTCCTAGTGAAAACCAGGAATACAAATACATTAAACTATATTCTAACAACAGCACTACTTAGTATGTGATAAGAAAAATGCAGATTAATCAGACCAAAAGACTTTCATGTAAAGTAGAAAATGAGCCACTTTCTCATGCGATTTGACTTGTTAGATGCTGCTTAAGAGCCATCCAGCAATCAAATTCACTACCAATGGCAATCTGTGTCCATCCATGCTTAGAATCCAGAGCTTTCCTCAGTCATTTCTGAGCTGACAGTGTTACTGACTTTTTGATTCCTTTTGTCTTGCCACAGTTGGTGGACATGGTTGACATGACGTACCTACCAATTATCCAAACTGTGGAAGAATCGACATTATATGTCAATATTAATTTATCATACCTCCCCTAACAGAGATTTCATTGTTCTTCACATTCGCTAGAGTTAGTCGCTTACATACTAATATCAATTATTTGAAGTAATGCTGTTGGAATTGCAATGATAAAATCATGTTAGCAGTAGAGCACCTCAACAAAAGGCATCTGGTCAGAGACACTGATTTGGCAGTGGCCAGCTTTGGTAATCATATACTGCCAGCCATGCAAGAACTCATTACCATCAAATGACTCTTAATGCGTGGAACTGATGGACTTTGACAGATGTATAGCAGAGGAATGGAAAATGATAAACATGATCACGTTAACTCACACAACTACATGTACTGCACTGCATACTGAAGTCAGTTGTGCTGTGACCCGGATACACTGCCTGATGGCCATTATACCAGTTTTGCTTATCTGGCAAACAAAAAGCGCTTAAAACAAAAACTACCTGTGTATCATTAAACTACTTGGTTTTACTTTGACAGCTTGCCGTGGCAGAGTTTTCTGACATTTAGAATTCCTTCTACTCAACTGGATATTGACCACTGTTAATCATCTCCTAAATGCACATTTTAGCACAATAGTGTTGGCTGTCTGATATGTATCACTGCACCCAAGTTCTGCATTTATTAACTAAAACTAACCGACAGTACTGTGTCCCACACATTGTATAGATTTCATAGGCATTATGCTCAAATGTAATGGGAAGTTAAGTTGCAGCTGATAAGCAAAGGCAGAAATCAGGCACACTTGGTTTGTGACGGATTGGATGTCAGTTGCTTTGCTGTACCCCTAGTCAAAAATGAACACATAATGAGATGCAACTGAGTTGTACGTGAATAACTAGTAATTATGCCATTATAATTAACTGGGAACTTTTGCATCTACTTTTCGCTGGCTGGAGGGGCAAAAGGTGGCTCCATGGTTAAGTACTTCACTTGCTTGGGTATGGTGTAAAGTGCTAATGCGAGGTATGTAGATACCATTAGCTGGAATTTAAACAGATTTATTTTGTTTGCTTATTTCAGGTAGAAGATGAATCAGGATTAGGATATTGCCTCAGAAGACAAAAGCAATGCCTGATAGCTAATCTTTTCAGATGGTAGACAGACGTAAATAGTAAAGTTGGCATGTGGGAATGGAAATGCTGAGTACAGGTGTAATATAGGAGAAAAAATGCTGTAGAATAAACAAGCATCTGTTTGCAGCTGGACACTCAATAGTGTGATATGCATAACACCCACATGGGAAAAAAAGATGGAAAAATGGGAAACTGGCTTCACATTAGAGAAATACCATTATCAGCACAAAGTCCACAGGGCAAAAAAAAACCAAGGTAAATGTTGTGACTAGAGTAAACCGAATCAGTTAAGTTATGTAGCCTGAAGTAATTTAAATGTTGTGGGTGAACAAAGAAGAGAACAAAGGTGATTCACAGTCAAATTGTGGAAACATTCACCTACTTGATATGCACTGCATTCCAAGTTTTTGTTGACCCAGCTGATAACCTGAGTCAAAACAATGGATGGGTTTATCAATGAAGAAATTTATTGAAACCACAAGTAAGTGTTCTTGTAACCAAGAGCTGATGACTTCTTTATGAAACTCTTTGGATTTTGTTTTCTTTAAATTGTTTGAGATTTACTTTTAAATGTCATATAACTGCTATTTTAACCTTGGAGCTTTTCTCCCCAGGCCTCCATTGAAAATGGGTTCATTCTTGCCCAGTGGACTTTACCAGTAAACAAATGTCAATAAAGAATAAATAAATAAATAAGTGTGGCCACTGATGTTATGATGATTACACAGGGAAAGGAGACATACTGCATGCAGTGGCTAACTTTCATATGCGGATGTAATACACATACCTAATGCAACTGTCTGGAGTGTTTCCTTGGATCAGAGTGGACAGGAATGGTGATTCAAACACATGACTAACAAGATATTGATACAACTCTGTGCTCAGTGTTATGACCCTCATGACCTCATCCCTTGCATGATATTGAACATTGTGTTCTGGAGTGGGGCATGGATGTGAAAATGTACTGTCAGAGAATGTGTGAGTAACCGTGTTTCCTTACTTTAGTGTGTCCTTGTCTCTCAAAAATGGAGAAGAAAACTTCTGAGTCATTCTTTATCAAGTGGTCAAGTCACATTGAGTATTTGTGTGGTCTTCAGTCGTTTCACCCTGAGTGTATCACAAGGTATATAATATATTAAAGCATTATTGAAATACAGATAGGAAGGTGAAGACATGTTCCACACAGGAATATATAGCTCTGAATAAATTTTGTGATATACTTGGTAACAGTGCAAAGTAACTTATAAGAAAAAAAAAGTCCATTATACTAAGCATTTAACAAATGGAGAGCCTATGTAGCATGAAGAGAGGGTGGATGAGTTATTGAAGAATGTGGAAACTTCTGTATGGAGTGGTGCCAACACCAGAATGTTATGCATAACATCAGTTATAAACTATTTCAGTTCTCTGTTTTCCCATAGGACTCCCATGCAAGCCTTTCAAGTATTGAATTTACATTAATTAGACTCGTGAAAGTGGCTGACATTTACAAAGAATGTAGGCGTCACGCTGGTACAATGCATATTCTTCTGTGTAATGTCTGGAGCTGACTATAGTGGTTCTTGTGAAAAGAGAGGAAAGGCCATTCAGATGAAAAATGCATTTAAAGTAAAAAAAAAAAAAAAAAAAAAAAACTGAAACCAGTTACTTGTGAAATAGACTTTGATCTGCATGCATGCCTATGCACAGCACTTCTCACCTATTCTTTCTGAAAATACATAAAATTATGTTTATTTAATTACAAGAAAGGGGGCATTTTAATGTTCCAATAGCATAGCCATATCTTAGGTTTATAGTAATGTCTACACTGTATTAGCGTTGTTAAGGCTTTGTTAGCGGAACACATTAGGTTCTTAAAACCTGATTTTATTTGCATCATTTTTAACTGATGACTGTTTATTGTACAGCCGTTCTTAGGTTTATAGTACTGTCAACCGTGTACTAGCATTGTTAAGGCTTTCTTAGCTGAACACATTAGGTTCCTAAAACCTGATTTTATGTGTATCATTTTTAACTGACGACTGTTTGTTGTACATAGTCTACTTTTTACTGCTTGTTCTATCTCTGTTTGTTGAATTCTGCACTGTTTGTCCTTGTAAACTGGATGTTTTTAATAATGCTTAAGTTAATACCAGTATAATTATAGTACTTATCCCATAATATTTTTCTCTCTCTCTATCTTACTCAGCTTTTTTCCACCTTGTTAGCTGTGTACTCCTCTGCAATCCCGACCAGCTGGCTACCTACAAACTAGAATTATACAAATAATTAAAGTTAATCTTCACAAACACTCCAACCTCAGCACAGGGAAGAACCTAAACCACCTACTGTGTTGTATTATTTAAGGAAACAAGTTAAGCATTGCAAAGTATGTACTATCTGTTCATTACCTCCTGTAATTTTAACTAGTTTTTACCCCAGATCATGGTATATGATATTTAAGCTTACTCCAGCCAGGACTACCAGCAGCCTTACTCTACTACTTTGCTCCTTATATTTTAATACTTAACTTAGGCCCTAGTTTCTCCCACTTTGCCCATTTTTCTTTTCGCTCTGTCCCATTTGTTTTTCTCATTGAGATATCTCTGCTGCTACCATAGTGTTCTCCCACTAGATGGCAGCACTTGCCCACTAATCTGCTAACTGTATTCTCAACTAGCAGCAAAGTGCTTCTACCAGCTACTTACCTGTTTCTCCCACACTCTACATATCCCAATATCACTGTATTGCCATCCTTACCTTCTCCCCCTCCAGCAACTTATTGTCCCTTATCTTCAGACTACCTACCTGGAATCTACATTCCACTTCCCATGATTGTCTTCCCAGTCTCGCTCTTGTCCTTGGTCTGCCCCGCTCCATTCACCCTGCGGGCTCACTCTGCTGCTCTACCCTACCCCAATTCCCACCCACCCCAGCACACCTAGAATTATACTTCCAAACCACACCCCTTTCTCTCTCAAAACCAATCATATCCTTCACCTACTTTAATCAACCAACTACTTCTCTCTAACTGGATCTATCCTAACTCCTCCCCTTACTAACTACACCTCTACCTCAAATCACTTAAGATGCAAACACCAGCTTCCCCACCACATATTCAACTATTACTTATTATCACTCTTTTACCTTTCTTAACTGCATCTTACCTACTAACCTTCTATGAACACTCTAATTACTTACAATTCTACTACCCTAACAAGCAAACAAGTATTATACCACCAACAACATCCCAAACACCTATAAATATTACATCTCTACCTATCTACATACTTCCAAAGTATCACAGATTAACCCATATTAAATATATCCACCTAAAACCTAGACAACCTTTCAACCAACTTAATGTACTCCATTACCCTTGTCCAAAACCTCAATTACTTACCAGTGGTGACATCCATCCCAACCCTGGCCCAAAACACTCTGATAATATTGAACTCCAAAGCCCCAATCACTCAAATCTTATCCCACCTAGACTTCCTAATTCACTTTCTATAGCTCACCTAAATATACGTAGCTTAAATAACAAAGCTTGCCTACCTCCATGCTCTCCTGGATGCCCACTTTTGACATACTATGTTTGTCTGAAACATGGTTAAAACCTTTAACTACTGATAATGAAATCTTACCACCTGGCTACAATATCCTAAGAGCAGACAGCAAAAATCAAAAAGGGAGGGGGAGTTGCTATACTCTTTAAAAAAGGGTTACAAATCCCCACACTAGACTTCCATCTAACTCTTCATAATAATGTAGAAATTCTTGCCACCAAACTTCAACTCAACACTAGTAAATCAATAATCATCATCTGAATCTACCTATCTCCTGGTAATAATACTTGTATCCTTGAAGACACCCTTTCTGGATTATCTTCATCTTTCCCTCAAGAGACTATAATTCTAGGTGACTTTAATATTGATTGCAAAACCTGCACACATAATCAGCCAACTTCCATATTAACCTACACGGATTTTCACAAATGATCAACTTCCCAACCAGAATTAACAAACCCAATAATAAAGAGAGTATATTAGATTGAATACTCATAAACAATCACCAACCAATGCATAAGGCTGGAACCCTTCCTGCAGATGTAAGTGACCACTCACTCATTTATATCATTAGGCATAAGACAACTACTCCTAACCCAACCACACTTAGAACAATTAAAACCAATAAAAACTTTAATCCTGATTATTTCCAAAGTGAACTTAGAGCATGCGATTGGACACCCATTAAACACCTCCCTCTAGACGATGCAGTGAATTATTTAATTCAAAATTCTTAACAATCCTAGACTATCATGCACCTAAGCGTACTATCAAAACCAAGTCTAAGCCAGCCCCATGGCTCACTAAGGAAACCAGACAGAAAATCCTACTTAGAAACAAATTCTGTGCTCTATGGAGATCTACTAAGCAACCCACAGACCAACTTAAATTTAAACAAATGAGAAATGATACAAAAAAAGCCATTCTCTTGGACAAAAAAAAACTTTTATTGTCATCTCCAGCAAACAAACCAAATGAATCCACAAAAGTTTTGGGCCAGTATTAACAAACTTCTTCACCCTGGTCACTCCACTACACCACCCCCTACAGGAGCCAACCCCAAAGATTCCAAACAAACGGCAAAAGCCTTTAATACCTTCTTCACGGAGGCCATCCAATCACTGGCCAATCAAATAACAACACAGGACTCTAGTCACCCAAATCCTGTAACAAATTCACTCCCTGTATTCCACTGGCAACCAGTCCCAACTCACCTTATCTGTAATCTTCTACAAAAACTTAAACCATCAACCCCATCAGCCGATAAACTATCAGCAGAATATCTCCAAAAAGCTGCCAAAGCTATAGCCTATCCAATATCAATCCTGATAAATAGAACCTTACAAGAGGGAAATATTCCTGCCATCTGGAAAATCTCACACATCATCCCCCTACATAAAGGTGGCAATTCTAACGAATATTCCAACTACCGTTCAATTGCATTACTTTCTCCTTTAGCTAAAATAATGGAAAGCTGTATCCATAAACAACTACTAGATCACTTACTGCAAAACAATCTACTTTCAAATTGCCAACATGGCTTCAGACCATTTCATAGTACTATCACTGCTCTTCTATCCTTCTCTGATAGTATCAATCATAACAAAATTAACAACATCCTCTCCTCAGCACTCTTTATTGTCCTTTCCAAAGCTTTTGATATGGTCAACCACCATTTACTTATAAATGTACTAAGATCTCTTTCCCTAAATTCACTGGTTATTCAATGGTTCCAGTCGTACCTTAATAACAGACAACAAGCTGTGCTTTGGGACAATAACTTATCTTCACATCTCCCCATTACACTAGGTGTCCCTCAGGGCTCAATTCTTGGTCCCCTCTCATTCTCAATCTATATAAATGACCTTCACCTAGCAATTACTCATGCTACCTGTATTCAATATGCAGATGATTCTACAATCATCTGCTCAGCTAAATCTTCATCTGAACTACAGTCCTTAACCCAGAAAATGTTTACTATAGTAGAAAACTGTTTTTTACAATGATGCCTCCTCCTGAACCCCAAAAAGACAAAACTATTGCTCTTCGCACCCACCCGCAAGTCCAGCCCAATTAACTTCTCAGTCCTATCCAATAACAGTACCATTATATCGCCAGACCTAACCACTAAACTTCTAGTTATAACAACAGATAACAACCTTACCTATGGAACTCACATTAACAATACTATAAAAACTCTAAACAGGAAACTGGGCTCCCTGTATAGGATAAAGCCATTCCTTACTCCACAAGCCAGAACTTCTATTGCACATACCCATTTAATTCTCCACGCTCCTTTATGCTTCATCCATATATACAAATCTGACTAAAAACAACCTCAACAAACTGTCAAACTCTTATAATAACATAGCTAGATTTGCCACAGCCTCCTCTTTCAGGACCCACCACTGTCATAATCTGAAACAACTAGGCTGGCTTGAACTACACAACCAACTCCATTATAACCAACTTACCATTGCCCATAATACCCTCTTCCAACCAACTAAAACTCCAATACTATCCAACCTTTTTACCTCATACAAAAACCTTAATATCTTATGCTCATCCAATAAATTACTAGTATCCACAAGTATATCCAACAATATCTCTGGTGACTATGTTCTCTAATGCTGTTGGAAAATACTGGAACCAACTTCCAAATGAACTGACATCACTGTCCTCTTTAACACTATTTAAACAAAAATTGAAACTTTACATTAAAAACATACTGGTTATGCCCCTGTACAAACCCAGACTAATCAAAAATGGCATTGCTATCATCAGCACTGCTGACTCAGTATTTCTCAACCATTACTTTTACTTTCATAGACTAATCCATATCTGTTCCTTACTCTATCCAAAAAAAAAAAAAAAATTCCTTGTGAATAGAGTTTCTAGCAAATTTATATAATGTTCTGTAATAATTTTTGTATTCAACGATTGAAATGTTATGTAATAATCTGCTATTACTTTTTGTACATTCATTTATATGTTAACCATTTTATGTTTATCTTTTTGTTAATCTTTTCAAGTGGAGCTTATCTCCCCAGGCCTCTGCTGAAAATGGACATGCATCCAGTTAGACTAGCCCGGTCAACAAATGTACAATAATAAAAAAAAAAAAATAATAAATAAAAGACATGTCTGAGTAGTCCTACATTACAAAGCCAAGTAAAGAAAAAAACTTAGCAGGCCGAGTTCAGTGTGAAACCATGGCCTACTGACTATGATCTGGCTGCATACTTCTCCCCAGCAGTCATGTTTTGATCTTTTCAATTTTTACTCTTTCTATGTCTAAAGAAGGAATGCTAGACAATAAACTCCCCACAAAATACACCAAAGAGGATAGCGTACTCTCTTCACTTTCTCATGTTACTATATGCATCCAACATTTTTCTTCCTTTTTTACCTCTGATAATGCTGTGTGTGATTGCCTTGCACTCTAATTGCAATTATAATAAAAGTATGCTTGTCAATTCACTGTACAGAGATTTTAAGTACAGTAATAGTATTCAATGCTGCTAAAGCAGATGTGGGGAAAAAACGGCTGTTACACTATCCATTGTTGGAAAAAACAATGTACCAGCTAGCTCGAAAGAATTTTCCAAATTCACATACAAGAATTTTCTACTACAGTTAAACAGTGAGTTACTGGAAATAGTCTGTAACTTAGGTTGTCCTTCCCTAGTCCAAAATTACATAAGTAAATGACCACAATAAGTCCTTTAGAAAAGACAATTGGATAAGACAGACTTAAATCTGGCTATGCATGGCGATACTGTCTCCTGGTTGGTTGAATATTCGGCTCCAAAACTGGGAGATTGGAGCCTTGATTCAACTGAAATCTGTAAGAAGAGTGAACCTGAAAGAGGGAGTAGTTGTCATTTACAACCTATCTCAAACACTAACCAGATAGGCTTAACCACCCAATATAGCTTGCAACTTAGGTACTCATTCTGTAGATGTCAGAGAAAATCACGTTCTATGGGCACTTGAAAACACACACACACACACACACACACACACACACACACACACACACACACACACACACACACACACATACACGCATGCATAATGTAATGAAAAATGTAACAGTCGACCCATAAATGTTGAAGTGCTAAAACGTTGAAAAGTTAATAAAAAGAAAAAAACCTACCCAAACAAACCATTTAAACACTGTAAGCAGACACCCCCACTACTTAAATATACCAACTCCAAGATTGCACTACAGTGCAGACAATGGAAAACTTCCATTTCCGCACTGTACGGTGATCTCTGTTGAAACATTCAAGGTTCTAGCACTTCGACATTTACAGGTCAACTATTACGTTTTCGATTACGTTAGTATTCAATAACATAATATAGACCCGCATAAAGAAACTTAGACACATATATGCATATAGACAAACATACATAGATCCAGTTCCTACATTTTCTGTATCCATGACCTCCCAGTCGTAGCAGTCACAGTCACATGAGGTAGCTTTTATTCACCCCCCCACACACACACAAACCAACAGAGTAGCATGCATGCACAGACTACCAAACATAGACACACACATGACCATAGAAATAAGTATAGTATGTTTAGTCATCCATTAACATTGAGAAATATTTCACTGAAAAAAAAAACATTAATAGGCAGGTACAGTCCCACTTAAAAAAAGAGAGAGAAATGTCAGCTCTGAGACTGCACAACAGTGTGGAACAGGAGAAATTTCCTTACCCCACTGTTTAAACAGTCTCACATTAGAAGTAATTTCCTGTGATCATAAAGCACTCATGAAAACGGAATTGAATCCAACAGGTTGAAAATTCCCTTTTGATGAACATACTTTACAAGAAGTAGTACTGTAATTATAGATTCAGATGTACATACAGATTATGACTTTAGATGTAGATAATAGATTATCATGGTTGTTTTCTTCAAGTCTTGCATCTCGAGATTGATTCATGTAAAACTTTTAAATTAGCAAACCCAAAAGAAGGTATTAACATGGTCCCAAAAGACAAACAAATCCTACTGCCCCTAGTCCCAGTAATTGAGAAGCCATTATCTGATTAATTCTGAGCCTATATCAAACTGATGTCAGTGATATGCATAACATATGTACTGTGGTGTGTGTGTGTGTGAATGTGTTTAAACATTTAGCATTTAACACACAGGTTTTAAATGAAACTAAAACATAAATTCCAAATGGACAAAACCCTAGCTGCAATAAGTTGCAAAGTTTCTAAAGACTTCTAGTTAACTTGTTGTAGGAAGAACTTCAAAAGAGAATAAGTCCCCTGCAACTTCCCTAATTTCAAAAGAATTTCCAGACCGAGGAAAAAAAATAAACAGAACAAAAACTATCACGTGCTCTGCTAATGCAGTCTGTCATTGTGAAGATTGCATGTTAGTTATGATCTCATGTTCTCTTCATTTATTTCCCCAAATATACACACACAGTGTTGGCAGCAAATTACAATATATAGGTAGTACAGGTTTAAAGCAAATATATTTGCTTCAGCAATGAGGACAAAAAATACAAGTACTCTGGTCTGACATGTTTTTGCAGAATGCCTGTCACAAGTTAAATTAAATATTTTGTAATGAAGTTCAGAAGTATGATTCAGATCTGTAGTCACTTTAGTTTTTATGCATATGTGTGGGTGGTGGTGGTGGTGTGTGTGCACGTGTGTGTGTGTCTGTGTGCATGCAGAGATATTTGGGGAATTATGTGGCTGAAATTAGGTAAATATATGAATTAAGACAATTTATTTTATTTCTCAGTGGAATATTAACAGAAATGTCAATGATTCTGAGGGCCTTCTGAATCGTATAAACTCTGCTAGTTCTGGTTCTACAAACCTTCAGAATTTAGCCCTAAAAAGAGTCTCATATTTTGGACTGAGTGAATAGTTTACAAATTCATAGTCCATTGTGCAAGTGATTTCAGGACTGCAGTGTTTACAATTCCAAACTATGATGCAGTTTCCAGTTTCTGGCATCTCTTACACAGTTGAAGGAGGAGGCATGTTCAATTGTTTCTCCTAATGGATTAGTGTCAGACATTTGAAATATATTAGAAGTATTATCATATAGCTTTAGACTTCTTCAAATTGTTTTAGCAGTTCCTTTATACAAAATATATTCCTTAGTAGTGAGTAGTCGGTTTCATCTTAGAAGAAATCGTTTGCTCATTTTCTGCTGACCTATAAATCACCAAGTCGTGTGCAGAAAATACTGGAATATTACAGTAGGCAGATCATTCAGATGAACTGAGAATAATAAAGTGCCAGGTGTCAATGTTTGATGGAGATATTACTTATTTTTTTTTTTTTGGGGGGGGGGGTTACTTTTGTAATGTGTATCTGTTGATAATGTAAAACCAACTTGATTTGTAATAACCTATCATTAAATTAATCCATAAACCAAGTGCATATACGTTGTGTAGAGTTGGCATTGCGTCACCAAAACTGGACATGATTCTATATCAAGTGCCTTTAGCACCTATCAGAAATCTTGACTGGTTATAATCCATCAAAGCTTTGCTGCGGTCAATAAACCGGACTTCTCTTCACTCTTTCAAAAGGCTGGGTTTATTAAAATGTTAACCATAAAAGGTGAAGCAGTTTTAATAAAAACAAAATTTTGTTAAGCTCTTTAGTCCAGTCCCAACAGGACTTCCTCAGAACACCTACTAGTGCTTACACAGTCACTTAAATGCACCATTAATCAGCAATTAATTAACTAAAATTAAAATTAATTAAACTCTTTCTATTTAAAAATTTCACAAATATAACAATTTTTAAAAACAACCCACTTGTAAAAGTTAATGGGCATATTCTGCCCTCCTATTTAAAACAAGTTGCAAGGAAACAATCATTCATGCCCAGGGGTTAAAAAGCCCAAAATTTTAGTTGCCATTTGAATTATTTTTCCATAAGCAAGGTTTTAAAGTTACCCCCCTCTAGGATTAACATGTATCTGGTCCAAGATAACACATTTAAAAGCAGAACAACTTGGACTTGCACTTAAATGTTTATACAAATCAGCATTTAAATTCCTTTTCTTTATGTCGACTGTATGTTCATGTAGCCTTTTCCTGAGGGGTCTGTCTGTTTTGCCCACAGAAAACACTGTTATATGAATGGATGAAAGCACTTAACTAAGTACTGACCGCAGCAAAACTTTGGTGGATTATATTGTGTTCTTTTTGTTTCATCACACTTACCTGGTTTTTAATCCTGACTGGTTGTTATAATAGTACTGGTGAGTATCAGCCTGCTCCTCTTTGGTAAGGCTAGACTGATACTGAAAAAGGAGGACATATTTGTCGGAACAGCAATTGTTTGAAAATTATTAACTCTTCATCTCTTGATTTTGGTCATGTATTTTTCTCTGTGACACTTAGAACAATTAGATGTTTTTATTCATTTTCAAGTGAGATAAATATATACACAGTACTACAAGCAACTTTAATAGGCTTTAACATGTAGCAAAAAATCTTGCTGATTCTCATTTCTACACAGTAAGAACAGTAGTGTAATTCATGGCCCCTTTTACAAGCTATTCTAAGTCTTCTCCTTTAAGGGTGGTAATAGTTTTCAGTTAGTATTCACAAGTCAGATACACCTCATTGGCCACTGCTATCTAATTAGCTTTATGGCTTATACTCATTAGTCACTACCTTTACTTTTTTCTCAATTATTTTTATTAATTGTTTTACAGGCAATATATCAAAACAGAAAAATATTAAAACAAATAAAAAATATTTACAAAGGTGTCTACTACACAAAAAGTACTATAAAAAAGATCAATTACTGACAATTATTTAGAAGTTAAAATCTGTTTATCTAGCAGTTCTTTAAATTTCACCCAGGTATAGTAGGAAGAGGTAACTGGTTGTTCTTGTTCTTGATTCTAATAAGTTCAAATTGACATACCTCAGATGCAATGTTTATGCATTATTTCATTTTTGGGGTAGATTCACTCTTCCAATTTTGAATTACTTTTTGTGCTTTTGTTAAGATACTCCATAATAGAGGGTACTTTTTTCTTACTACACAAGCAGAAATAGGTATGTTAAATAAAATTAAAGCTTTAGTTATAAATGTATACTTGAATACAGCTTGTAAAAGAAAACTTGTTATCCCAAAAAGATTTGGGAATTACAGAATCTAAAACATATGCTGCCGGTCAGCTTTGACTTTTAATTTTCATCTCCTACATCCTAGAAGTTATTTCTACATTAGTTCTACTCTGTATAGTGTAATAACAGTTATATGCTTGAATTTACAAGAATACAATCTCCAGTTAGGAGAGGAAGTAGTTTGTTATGATGATTGCAGCATTCATTTTGTCATCCTCACTTGGATAACTATTAAGTCTGAAATAGTCCCAACAATTTTTTCACAAGTATTCTGTTGCATTTTTATCCCCTTTATATATTCTAGATACAAGTCATTTCCAATTATATTCTGTTGTGTTTAAAACAATTATAAAATCAATAAACAGGAATATAATTTTTTACTCGTAGTTGCATTAAGTTAATGTTATGTTCAACTGATTGCCTATAAATTAGATTATCTAACCATATTTCTGTATTTAAATCAAATTAATACAATCTATAGACTGTAACTTACCACCATCTATCAACTGATACCAATATATCCTTTTTTTTCTTTAAAACCAATCATTGTTATATTAAATGTAGTAATGTTATTTTGAGTATAAACTATAGGTGGAATATTAACAGAAGGAGAATTTGTGCATTATATTTTGGATTCTTATAAAGTTTTTAATAGTAGTCAATATGACTAGTAATATAAGAAGAATTAATTGATTTATTTTTACTTTCAGAGAAATAATCTTTTAAAAGCCCATAAAGATTGTTGGTTAATATTTTATGATATGATTTTATCAGACTAGATTTTAAACAAATATTCTCTTGTTTCTTTCCACTTGGTGTTATAGTTATTCAGCTAAAAATATATTGTCTTAATGATTGATGATATAGATTGGTCTTTAGGTGTTATTAGTTTGTCACACTTGGAAATATATTCTCAAAGAGGATGATTTAAATCTAATCTGGGTTTGTTAGGAAACCAAAGAAATCTCAGAATTCAAGAATTAAACTTTTTATGCTATCTTTAGGGGAAGGAAGAGGTAAAGGTTACATTAAGAAAAAAATTTTGGAAAAATAAAAATTTTGATTAAGAAAAGTCTCTCTTCCATAGATGTATTCTGTTTATTGATAAGATTCTTTATAGAACTTGAACTATTATTGTAACTTAAATTTATTATATTTTGATGTTATTTGTTACAAATAGCCCTAAATTATTAATTTTTATATACTAATATATATTTAGATAGTCTTTCTTACATTTTATAAGTATTACAATTAATGGGTAAGCACTTTGTTTTACTTTAAAACTAAATCCTGATTTGAATTTTTTTCTATCTCATTAAATACAACAGAGAGAGAAAAATTACAATAATTTAGCGTCATAAGAATGCAATCTGCAAACAATTAGATTTTGGTATTTAAATTATTTATTTGCATGCCTTTAATATCTGAATTTGCTCTTATATGATTTGCAAATGGTTCCATAATTAAAGTAAAAAGCAATGGTGACAGAAGACAGCCCTGTTTAGTACCTTTAAAAATCATAACAGACTCGGAAGTGTATGATCCTATTTTTATATAAGCAAAGGAATATTTATAAAGAAGTTTAAGTTGTAAACATTTTTTTTGAAAAACTGCATTCTTCTAGAACTAATGCAAGATATTCCCAATTAACTGAGTCAAATGCATTATTAATATCCAAACTAACTAAAGTTAGTTTATCTTTTGAATGAGTAGCATAGTCTATTATTGTTAATATTCTTTTAATATTCTCAAAGGAATTTGTATTTATTATGAAACCAGTTTGATCACTATTTACTAACACTGGGAGAAATATTTATTCTACAAACATAGATGGCTATACATATCTTGTAGTCCATATTTAATAGCTAGACTGTCCTATATGAGGAATATTTCTGTTGGGCTTTTATCAACTTTTAAAGTTGGAGAAATGAGTATATTTTCAGGGGTTGTGGGACTTTCATTAAACCTTGAACTATTGAAAATACTTTGAGCAAAACACATTTTTTGGGCATTCATTTATATAATTCTGGTATTATGCCATCACCACCAGGAGCTTTATTAGATTTTAACTTGTATATTTGAGATTTGAGCTCAGGTATTAAGATAGGCCTATCAGTTAATCTCATCTGATCTTCAGATAATTTATTCTTAGTATTAATTGCTTATAGCAAATAATAAAACAAAGTTTTAATTACATGTTGTGAATCCATTGTTGGATTATATTGATTAATTTTATTAAAGTGTGCTATAAAGTCTGCTAGAATATCAATTTCAGTAATATTTGTTTTATTATTGGGATAATATATCTCTTTAATATGATTTGATTTAATAGTCATTTTTGTTGTTGTGACTAATTTATGCATAGATTTAGGATTTATGGAATAATTTAATTTAATCTTTTCTAGGTTATTCATTGTCTTATGATTTAATGTTTCTAAGTATTTACTACTTCATTTAATTTCATCTGACAAGATATTTTTCCATTTTGACTATATAATTTTTATAATTTTAACTTATCTATTTTTCTTTAATTCTATAAGATCTTTATTCCATTGCTTTCTCTTTTCAACATACCAGTTTGTAACTCTACCAAATAAATATGGCTTTAAAGCATCATATATATATATATATATATATATATATATATATATATATATATATACACAAACAAACTTCATGACACAAAAGCATTAAAAATTAATTGAAGAGAAAACACTGAAAACTCATGTATTATTTAGCACTTTCGTCTTCTTTATTATCGAGACTTCTTCAGAAAGACATGTTTCATTATTATAAGCAACCATTTTAGCATTGTTTAAATACAATATTTCGAGCTTTTTCTTTAAATTACCAACACAGTTCTTAACCAATAATACCGTGAGACCAGTGGTCCTACAAGGTGCTGTGTGCATCTTCATTATAAAATAATTTAATTCAGTTATCCAGAGGGGAACCTGTAGTGCCATGTGTATACAAGGGTCGTGTGCTTCCCGTATACCTGAAACAGACACTCCTATTAGGTGTTGTGTGCATACCGGGCAACTGTGTGTACCACGAATGCTTTGCCATACCTAACATAACACCTGTGGTGTAAACAAAGTTGACCCGTGAAGTCTAGTGTTATTACCAAGAAATATTCATCCCAAGCGGGACGATCCAAAAATTAAAAGTGATTCTTTGGGGTAACTCATGTCTCGAAAGGTAGACATGGGTGGGTTCCTATGTGCATGGACTATAGCGTGTGGAAGACTGAAGATACTTGAGTCGGGACAACGTACAAGATGGGTCTCGAGGAGTGGAGGGTGGGCAATGTGTGGTTGCTATGGGCCAGCAACTGGAGAAAGGATGGTTGCTGCATGTGTGGAGCTGGGGGGGGGGACTTTGGGTAAAAAAAATATGGGTCCAGGAGAGACTGGGTTGGATGGGCCTGCACTGATTGGCCCACCATGTGGGTAATGGAGAGGGAAAAAAAACACATCTCTAATGCACCCTGTCAGGTCACATTTCAACAATAACAGATACTGTATGACTACCTTCTGATTAGATCAAGACCAGTTACATTTCAAATCTTTCAATCTGTATACCATTTTAGGGCACATTTAATGTTTAGGCTTACATTAAGACCCGGGTTAGCATCTACTCTAAGTTCGATCTGCCTTTTTAGCTCTCGGACCTGTAAGAATGTGTTAATGTCTCCTACAAGCTCAGTTACTCTTTCCAATGCCATGAATTTAAACCCTGTGAAATTCAGGCAGATTGTGCTATGTTTGGCTAAGGCATTCAAACTGTCCCGCTTGTGGATTGCTGTGGTGTGTTCCTTTATGCAGTCACTCAGCTTTCTGTTGATTTTCCCCATATAGAAACTGCCACAGCATTCACAAATAGCACAGTAAACCACATTTTTAGAGTTACAGTCAAAAGTGGTCATGGAGTCGGACTGTTTTGTTGCAGTGCGAGAAGGAGATGAAGTTGCCTTTACATACAAAAACATAGGCAATGTATTTTCCACAATTATACATCCAAGGGTTTGTTTCTATTCCATCTTGGGGTGATGGGCATTTGTTTTTCTCAAAAGAACCTCCTAGGGAAGAGGTTTGTTTAAAGCAAATGTTCGGGGAAGCCCCAAGTATAGTTGTTAAGCATTTCTCCCCCTCGAGGATGTCCCAGTTGTTAAGGACTCCTCTGATTCCAAACATATCCATGGGCATAGGTAGGGGGAAACTTGCCACCCAGTCCTTTTTGTTCGACCAGTTCAGTGATCTTGCTGTGAAGCCCGTTTCCAGGATGGGTGGGTACCTGGAATGCCTGTGCTTTAAAACTTCCTGGAAGAGCTTGTCCACTAAGTGCTCTGGGTATTTTTGTTCTAGGAACAAATTTCTAAGGTAAAATCCTTTTGTCAAGAAAACCTCGTCATTGTACATGAGTCTGGATAGCTGGATAAATTGCCCCTTCACAATATTTTTTTTCATGAAATGTGGATGTTGACTGACGTACTCCAGATAATTATTTCTAAAGGTGGGTTTACGGTATATATTGGAGTCAAAATGGGACACTCTGTGGATCTACTGTAAGGTGGATGTCCAGAAACTGGGTTGACGTACCAATGTGTCCTATTGTGAGGGTCAGGAAGTCCAGACTGTGGAAGAGGGATCCCAGAGAAGGTCTGTCTCCCTTCCAGGCAAAAAAGACATCATCAATATAACGTCTATACATAATGGTGTTGTTGAAACCTGGAACCGTTTCAACCTTATCCATTTCCCAGACACTGAGGACCAAGTTCGCATAGGCTGGGGCCATCTTAAACCCCATGGCTACTCCTTTCTGCTGGTGGTAAATTTTCCCATTGAACTGAAAGAAGTTATTCTTTAAAACTGCTTCTGTGAGTCTGCATACAGTATTAATCTTAGTCTCACTCAGGTTGGAGTGTCTGGTCAGGTACTGTCTGGTGAGGGTTAGTCCTCTGGTGTGGGGGATGTTCATGGAGAGATCTGCAACATCCAAGGTAACCAGCAAGTATTCCCCAGTGTCCAGTCTGAGTTTGGAGATATCGTTCAAGAATGCCACAGAGTCCTTAGTTTAGTATTTGCTGCTTTGTACAATTGGGTTGAGGATGTGGTCGACATACTGGGATACCTTTTCAGTTTTTGTCCTCTGGTTCGAGACCATGTGGTGGAAAGGTGGGTCGTCAGGATTCTTGTGTACCTTAGGGATTCCGAAGAATTTCCCAAGGCTGGGTTTTGTGACTAGCATAAAATCTTTTTCATCTTGTGTGATCTCATCCCTGAGGTACAGTTCTAGAAAGAGGTCATCGATTTGTTTATATATATATATATATATATATATATATATATATATGGGTCTACTTCATAAGATCTACAGACCATTTGATCGACATTCATTTGGTCAACAGCTCATTTGATCGACAACCAGTATTCAAGGCACTTAACAGGGATTTGCCCCCCTCCCCAATGTTGTGCGACCCTGGAGTTGGTATATATAGTTAGGGGGGTGTGGGGGGCAAAGCCCCCACCTATTTCCGTTTAAAACATGAAAATACAACAAAATTACACATTTTAAAGAAAATAGGTAGAGGGAGTTCACCCCCCACACCCCCAATGTGGGGGGCTGTGCCCCCCCACACCCCCCTAACTATATATACCAACTCCAGGGTCTCACAACATTGGGGAGGGGGGCAAATCCCAAGTTTTTGCCTTGAATACTGGTTATTGATCAAATGAGCTGTCGATCAAATGGTCTGTTGATCTTATGAAGTAGACACACACGTGTATATATATATATATATATATATATATATATATATATATATATATATATACACACACAAACACACACACACACACACACACACACACACACACACACACACACGCGCACACACATATATATATAAACACCACAAACAAAAAAATATCCTGCATTCATCTAAATATCTCTGAAGTCCATTATAATGCAGCATCATGCAATGAGAGCCCTTTTCCAAATGCTGATAGTTGTCAAACAGAAAATTTGTATAAAAACGTAGCCAGAACGTTCCTTTTAAATGTCCTAATAAATGTAAACCATCTTCAGTGTACTTACTCTTTTCAAACAGTTAATTCAGCATGAAACAATATATCCAGAAGCTTCCTTTTAAATTTCTCAGTTTTAATCTCACCAGTGCACAAAATACATTAGAATGACATCCTTATACGAAATGGTTACATTTTAAAATAACACACATCAAACTATAAAAAACAGTACTGTTAAGTGCTCCTGAGGTGGAAAAACCTATCAACAGACCAGTTTCATCTCATTAGCATCATCAGTGCATGACAGGGAACACTGTGATGATGCATTAATGCAAAGTGAACAAGGAAGAACACTAAAGTTCAAATTTAAAGCAACAGAACACCCTATAGTAAAAAAAGCAGCAACACTGAAAATTAAACATGTTCATTAAGTCCCAGTTTTAACAGAGATCCTAAATTAACAATCCATAATCTCACTTTTTGATCCATAACATTGTTTACCAAAATCAGACAAATTTTCACCCAATACTTTGTCAATACCCACAAATATAAAATGGGCACCTTGATGCTCCAGACTGTACAAAGCACTTCTAGTACATCTACAATTCATATAACTAACATGAAGGGTTATTCTGTGCTTAAAGGGCCTAGATGTCTGACCTACATAAAAGGCCCCCCATTAGCACAGTCATATAAATCACCCACTCAGTGTTAGAAGTAACAAGAGAACAAATTTCAAAAAGTTTGGTAGTATTCACAGAAGTACATGATTTTATCTTTGAGACAATCTTACAGTATTAACAATTACCACAAAAAATACTACCCTTCATTATATTCACCAATTCATGCCCACCAAAATGACCCTTTTTAAACCCAGATACATGTTCACCTATATTCTTACCCTTCTATACACAAAGGGGGCAAGGCTCATCCACTATATGTTCAAAAAAAGTATCAGCCTTTAGAATATGCCAATTCCGTTGAATTATTTTCTTCATTTTAAATGTATTACAGCCATATGTGGTAATAAATCTTATACCATCAGAATTATTTCATCTAACTGTGCTCATTGTTCAAAAGAGAATTCTAGATTGTCTCGTGCTTTTTTTACTAATATGCTGTTAATAACCATTCCTCAAAAATCTATTCTGTATCTTAGCTTCCACATTAAAAGATAGATACAGATATATACTTGAGGTATTATCTGTATGATTAATATCAAAGGTTTGGATTTCTTTATTTAAAAAAACTTTACATTCTATCATATTGGTTATATAAGCAGTTATCCTTTTAGTAGTAATATTCTTGTTAAATTTAGAATAAGTTCAAATGTTATAGCATTATAATCTGAAAGTAGACAGGAAACTATGACTTAGTGTATTAGTTAGATCATTAGAAACATATACTCTATTCTCAAGTATGATCCATGTCTATGTGAGAAATGATTAAAAAAGCGAGTCTGACTCAGAAAAATCATTGTCTTTAATATTGATCAAATCTATAAATTCTAATAAAGCTTTTGCTGAAGCATGGTTTCTCCATTTACTAGTAGAATTAAAATCTTTATCTTGTAGTATGCAATTAAAGTCTCTTGCTAGAATAATTTGTTTTGAAAATTGAGTAATTTGTTCTAACTGTTGCTTAACAGGTTTTACTCTTAATCCAGGAATGCAGTAAATATAAACAAGAGTATATAATTTTCTTTTGATTTTCTAGGGTTACTGTACAAAACATTCCCTTCTCATTATGTGTATTTAAGATTTTTGGAAATGGTATAGAGTTCTTCCATGATATAGCTACCCCTCTTTTTTTCTGTTTATATTGAAAACTAGCTAAAACAGAATAATACTTTTTATTAAGTCTGTCTATATCTTGTATCAAGTGTGTTTTGTGTAAAAAATAGCTTGAAAATTAAATACCTTTCGGAATTTGTTTAAGCTACCCCTCTTGCAACCATTATTCAGTCCATTAATATTGATGGATATGTCATGTTGTATGTAAGAAAAAGACTGTAATAGTGTTATAAATTCAGAGATATAATCTTGCCAATAAACCTCTTCTACATGTCTTGAGCTGCTTATTAATGAATATATATATAACAGTTTTAAAATTAACTATGAACTTAATCCTAGACACCAGTAAAAAACAAAATATAATACAAAACACTAAATATAAATTTCCATTTTCCATCTTCCCTCTCATGGAGTGTAAAACTCACAGTTTGAATAGCAAACCTACCCAAGCAGTCCCATCCATCTACAAGTCAGGGTCAAGTCTTCTTCTACTATCTTAACAATATATAATAAATGAAAAGTAGTAACTAATATGTATTAAACAATATGTCTGTTCTACTCTGAATACCCCCTAGTAATATAATTGTTAAAATCATTTGTATCTATTTAGAAGAACATAGATGTATATAATATATAAACAGTAATCAAACATATTTAATATATTAAATTCATTACTAAAATTTCTTGTTTCAAAAACATGCAGACATTTAAAATAAAAAAGCTATCACAATGATTCCTTATTTAAATACATTTGAGAAACAAAATTAACATGCATTTACTTTATATAAATCAGTCTGAATGCACTGTTTATAAAATATTTACAGTATGTTTCCCTTAGATCAATGCACTTACTCATAGAAGACAACTATTAAGTCTGAACTAACATAGAATCTATGAAATCAGCAAGAATATTTAGCTGTTATTAACTTATTATTCCTTAATAGAAAATTATTATTGTGATAACATTGTGAGTATACAGCTCAGCAAGCTCCTGCCTGGTGCCCTGCAGAGTTCTACAGCAGCAGAGAGACAAAAGAAAGACTTTGGAGTGATTAAGTATAATTTTTCTGCATTTTCTTGTTGCCTTTAGCTAATTCTATATAAAACGCTGATTTTCTAGAGATTCTGTGATTTAAAAAGCTTGTTTCAGCTACATATTGTACTTACTTTACTGCCTGTACTTTAACAGTCATTTTTGTTTAAATTACCTGTTTAACTGTTGTAGGCTACACACCCAAGTGTGATAGCCATTTCTGTGCATTTAAAGTGTTTTTTTTATTGTATCTGCTTTATTTTCTGAAAAAAAAAACAACAAAAAAAATACTTGTTTTCCTGCCTTTCTAAGCTAGTATAGTCCAGTTTTTAGATAAATGTTGAATTCAGGGCTGTGTTACAAGTTTCTGTGTTTGCCTATACCTTACTTGGATAGAAGGAAGTTTCTCTGTTCACTGTGAGAGAGGAAGCTTTGAGCAGCCTATCTGTCCCTGGAGGAGTGGTTTCAGCCCAGAAATTAGTAGTTTATTGGGCATTTTGGGCTAATTTCTATCTCTTTCATTTCTCTGCTATAAAACCCGCATTTGTGCGCCGGGCAGCGCCGGTTAGCTAGGGTGTAACTATTCCCGGCTCCACAAAGTGTACTCTTCAAATTTTCCCTTGGAACTAGGCAAACTTTCAACTTAAGCACTCAAACCATTCACTTATCATCCTGGCACTTGCTCAAAACTCATAGCAAGCACTAATAAACCTCAGCACTAGACCCCCTATACTGTAGAGAAGGACAAGGCTCTCTATTTGACCTTACCAGCTAATCGGTAAAACAGTTCACTGTACCTATCCAGGCATGTCCAATGGGCAGTTTCAGGTGTACTCTCAGGTCCAACTGGTGAATCTGGACATTTTGAAGCAATGTTACAATTGCCTCATGTACACAGACAACCCTTTCCTTCTTCCACCAAATACTAATACATGTGAGCGATGCAATTATACAGCCAAACTGGAGGCTAAGCTCTGTCAACCCAAGACTGGACCAGGCAGTCAACAGGAGAAGGGAATTACTTGCATCACACCACCAGTCTCACATAGACCTATGAAACCAGCACTGGCAAAAAACACACATAAATAGACAAAATATACTCAGAGGCTCTAAATAAAAATCTGCAAAAGTAACAGAGATTTCCAAAGCAGACACCCAAACAACCTGCACTCCCCAACACAAACCATGAAACACATACTTCACAAAACCAGTGTGCCATGCAATCACAGTCCTTAAGGCAAAGTAACATACCCAACACACTAGTAATAGGTGACTCTATAGTCAGGCACACTGACGGCCCACTCATTAGGCTGAACAAGGAGAAGGTTACTGTTAGCTACCTGTCGAGTGCCAGGATCTGCCACATAACAGAAGCACTCAAGTCACTCCAGAACAAGTACAAATATGACTCTGTCATTGTCCATGTTGGTGTGAATGACCTGAGCCAAACCTCCCTGGACAAAATGAAAAGAGACGTGGAGGAGCTCTCTGATCACGTAGCCCAGGCCGGTATGACCCTGACCCTGAGTAGCATCCTGCCCTCACCAAGAATGATATCACGGTATAGAGACAAAAATTATCAATTTCAACAATTGGCTAAGCTTCTGTTGTCATTCAAAGGGGATCCAGTGTCTGTTAACCTGGGATGACATGCTTGACAAGACACGCTGCTTTGCTAAAGACAGCTTGCACCTGTCACCCTTAGGCTTTCAAATACTGGCCAAGGCTCTTGCCACCCCGATAGTGCCAAATTCAGGCAAGGCTCAAAAGACAAACCCACCGCTGTAAATAGCACAAGTAACAAAAAACTGAGGGTAATGCTACTCAAAGAGGGAAGTCTAAACCTCAAAATGCACGCACTCGAGGCACTCCTCAGTATGGAGAAAATAGATATATGTGCAGTAACAGAAACCTGGTTTTAGGCTCCAGATAGCACCCCAGCACTACCAGGCTACAACTCATACCATACATTTCGGCCACAAAACCTGGACCGAAATACAAAAGGTGGGGGAGTATCCATATTCATCAAGGATACCCACACCTCCAGGTTAGTGGCACAGCACTATGCTTCAGAGATCATCCATGTGCAACTAACAATGGGCAAAACTGCTATTCAAATTATAGCTTGCTACAGATCAAACACCATGTCCCAGGAATCCCACTCCACATTCCTGGAAACACTGGGAAACATAAAGGTCCTACCAAACACCCTGATATTGGGTGATTTCAATTACCCAAACATTAACTGGGAGAACTACTCAAGTACAAACTCCCTTGCCCAACATTTCCTAGAATTTATAAACTCAAATGCCCTGGATCAACTGGTCAACACCCACACCAGAGGTGACAACATATTGGACCTGGTCATCACCAACATGAGTGACCAGTGTTCCACACTGGACGTCAACCCCTCGTTGGTTAGATCTGACCATAAACTAATCACTCTAGATATCCACATTCCGCCACCACCCACGGTCAAAGAAACCACCGTGAAAAACTTTTCAAAAGCAAACTTCACGTTACTTAAGACCGAGGTGGGAAGTTTCAAAGCCCCATGCTAAAGGATAATGCCGTCCAAGCTGCAAAATCCTTTATAAATGCACAATACAGGCACCTACAAGAATGCATAGATCATGCTATCCCAAACAAAACCAAGACTAACTCCTCCAAGAAAAGGAAACCAGTCTGGTGGACCCCTGCCATAAACAAGCTATACAATAGAAGGAGGAAACTAGTACAGAAAAGAGTAAAATCCCAAGAAGAGAAGACATCCCTGATCAGTATCAGTAAGAAACTACGTTCCCTCATAAAATCATCCAAGGCTAGCTTCAAAAGAAAATTGCCATGGACTCCAAAGATAACCACAAGGCATTCTTTAGCTATGTCAAGAGTCTAAGTGGCAATTCTCAGATCTGCTCATAGTTGGTGCAGAATGGCACAAAATACATTGAACCTACTGATATCGCCAACATCCTGGCAGACAGGTTCAGTGCAAACTTCACCCCCCCCTTCACCTCCAAAAGGGCCCATAACTATACCAGAAGAATTAAGTGCTCCTGAAATCACAGACACTCAGGTTAAAACAGCCCTCTCCAAAACCAAAAGCACAGCATCAATTGGACCAGACAGTGCCCCAGCCTGCGTCCTACACAAGCTCAAACCTCTCACCTAAACACACTTTAAACTCAGTCTTTCCACAGGCTATGTGCCTACATAGTGGTGCACAGCAATGGTTATTCCGCTCCACAAAGATGGAGCCACAACGGACTCCGGAAACAATTGCCCTATAAGCCTGACTAGCTTGGTCTGCAAAGCTATGGAGTGCATCATCATGGATCTCATTAACAGAGACATTGGGAACCTTCAAACACTGGACCCTACCCAGTTCGACTTTGTTAAGGGCAGATCATGCCTCCTAAACCTGGTGGACTTCTTTGAGACAGTTACCAAGGCTGTAGACGAGGGAAATGTGGTCCACACAGCCTACCTAGACCTTGAAAAGGCCTTCAACACCATTCCCCACTCACATATTATAGACAAGCTCACCAGCCTGAACATAAACCCCTATGCCACGAGATGGGTTCCCAACTGGCTCATGGACAGAGCCCACATTGTAAGAGTTGCAGGAGGTAGGTCTGACTCTAAACCGGCTACAAGTGACGTTCCCAAGGGCTCAGTCCTAGGACACCTCCTGTTCGGCATATACTTCTCAGAGGTACAGGCAAGCACAGGAGGACTATGGCTGACTAAGTTAGCAGATGACTGCAAACTAGGGGTATAATTTACTCTCTGGCTGACACAAACATCCTCCAAAAGGGTCTCACTGAGACAGATACCTGGTGTCAAAACCATGGCCTCAAGCTAAATGCCAAAAAGTGCATAGTCATCCTCTTTGGAAAAACAAAGTACCCACAAACTATCACATAGGTGGTAGCCCCCTAAATATGGAAGACGTAATAAGGGATCTGGGGACCCAAGTAGATAGTAACCTCTCCTTTGATAATCCCATTGACAAAGTGGCTAGAAAATCCTTCTATGTGGCCCACCTAATCACAAAAGGGTTTGCATCCAGATCGAAAGAGGTCATTGGGCCCCTCTACGCATCACTAATCAGATCCATCATAAAGTACAATGTCCCATTTGGGATGTACTTTACAAGACACCTGCAACAACTGGAAAGACCACAGAAGTACCTCACCAAGAGGATCATTGGTCTCAAGCAGATGCCCTATACAGCTCGACTGAAGAAACTCCAACTGTACTCAGTTGCATACCGTCTACTCAGAGGTGATCTCTGCCTGACATACAAGGCCATGTCCAACCCAGAATTGATGGACATGCTCCACCTAAAGAAAACCATATCCCCTTGAGCCAAATGCTCCAGGGGTCTAAACCTCACCACAACAATAAATAGGACATGCTGGAGGGATAGATTCCTGTCCCAGAGACTTCCCGTGCTCTGGAAGAATATTCCAATGTAAATTAGGCAGAGCTCCTTGCTAACCCTCTTCAAGAGGAACCTTGACGAGTGAATGGGAAACAGAAAGTTTACCCCATGGATCACTTCAATGGCTCTGCTGGACAGAGGCACAGGGAACTAATCTAAGGGAGTGGCAAAAGCCAACACATTTCGGCTAGGCTTATAAATGCCTTCGGGCAGATAGCCTAGTACCTACCTATGAACCTATGAACATGTTTACATAACAAAAACAGATTCCATAAATTTGTAGGCTGATTTTCTTATAGGAATATGAACTAAATAACTCAGATCCCACAGTCACAATACACTATTACAAACATTTTATCCAAGTCCCCATTTTAATATAAAAGTATAAAAGAACTAAAGATTCAAAGAAACTTTATTGTCATTTAGGAAACAGAAGTATTACCTAAATGAAATTTTGAGTGTCAGCTCTTTTACAGGAGAAAACAAGCACAAAGAAGACAGACATGATAGGTATTAAAGAATAAATAATAACTATAGTACAAAACTAAATATCTACATAGCTGCTGCACATGCTTGTATACTGTTTATTACATTGGACAACACTGACTACTAGGTAATTAACACATGAAAAGAAAAAGTACACTATACACAGAGTTGAGATTTGGGTAATACTGCACATAAGGAAGTAACTGGAATTGCACTTAAATGAGAATATATTAATTTTAGTTTGCAATAAATAGAATTAATGTGTGGGGAAAAAAAGAAAAAGAATGAGAGTGTAACAGTCTGTTATAGTTTTGATACAGCCAGATTTATGTCTGCATTAATTATTGCAGTGGGATATAAACTGATTATGAATCTGGAGGTTCTGCAGCAGATACCCTGTAACCTACTACCAGAAGCAAGTTTACTGAACCCACTATATGCTGGATGAGAAGTGTCACTCAGTATTTTACAGGTCCTCTTTTTACATCTCAGTTCAAAGCTCCTGTAAGGTAGAAATACCAGTGGCCATGATCTTTTCTGCTGGTCTTATTTGTTGCAGCTTCTTCCTTTTGGGCATTGTGCTGTTACCAAACGATACAGTGCAGTTGCCGGTCTTAATGCTCTTGATGGCTCCTCTATAGAAGCTAATTAGAGCATTCATAGACACTTTGCTTTTCTCAGCTTTCTTAAGAAGTGTAGTCACTGTTTGGCTTTAATTAGCTGGCTTGTCTTTGTACTCCAGGAAAGATCCTCTGATATATGTACCCCAGGAACTTTGTAGTTTGGACTCTCTCCACTTCTTCAGCATTGATCTTGAGGGCCAGGCTCACGGCAGAGCTATTGCTGAAGTCAATAATATTTTTTTATTTTATTGACGTTCATGTTCAAATTGTTATTGCACTATTCAGTCAGGGACTTGACCTCGACCTCATTCCTATAACCACTCTCATCACCACCACTTATGAGTCCTACCACTGACGTGGTTGTTGCTAGCTTTCACAGAGCAGTCATGGGTGTAACGACTGTGAACAGTAGAGAACTCAGCATACAGCCTTGGGGTACTCCGGTGTTGATTTTAATACTACCTGAAGTGTTGTTACCATCACATGTCTTTTATTGTGTTTTAGTCAGGAAATTGAGGATCCAGTTGCATAGCTCTTTCTGTATACCAAGGTTGATTAGCTTTTCTATAACTTGCATAGGAATCATGGTATTGAATGAAATCTATGAACAGCCTTTCATAGTTCTCTTCAAGATGCTCCAATGTGAGGTAAAGTGCCACTGAAATGGCATCAGCAGTTGATCTGTTTGCCTGGTAGGCAAATTGCAGTGGGCCAAAGAATTGGAGTAGTACTGTAGTCAAATGCCTTTTAACTAGTCCTTTGAAGTATTTCATTACATTTGATGTAAGGGCCACTGGCCTGTAATCATTTAGGTTCATAGGTAGGTAGTAGGCTATCAGCCCTGGGGCCTATACAAGCCCATCCAAAAAGGTACCCTGGCTTTTGCCACCCAAGAAAATTATTTTCCTGTGCCACTGTCAAGCAGAGCCACAGAAGTGATCCTCGGGGTGAATTTCCTATTTCCCATCCAATCATCAAGATTTTTCTTGAAGAGTGCTAATGAGGAGCTTTGTTTGATATATATAGGTAGTTTATTCCAGAGTATGGGAAGTCTCTGGGACAGGAATCTATCCCTCTGGCATGTTCTGTTTATTGTGGTGACAAGGTTTAGGTCCCTAGCGCGTGTAGCTCAGAGGGATTGGGATTTCATTAAGTGGAGCATGTCCAACAGCTCTGGGTTTGACATAGCTTTGTATGTTAGGCAGAGATCACCTCTGAGTAGGCGATATGCAACGGAGTAAAGTTGGAGTTTTTTGAGACGGTCTGTGTAGGGCATCTGTTTGAGGCCGGTAATCCTCTTTGTGAGGTATTTCTGTGGTCTTTCCAGTTGTTGTAGATGTCTTGTGAGGTACATACCAAAAGGGGCGATGTACTCTATAATGAGTCTAATGAGTGATAAGTAGAGGGGAACAATGACCTCTTTTTTTCTGGATGAGAAACCTTTTGTGATGAGGTGTGTGATGTAGAAGGATTTCCTGACTACTGTGGCGATGTGATTATCAAAGGAGAGACTACTGTCCACCTGTGTCCCAAGGTCTTTTATCACACTTTTGGTATTAAGTATACTACTGCCTATGTTGTAGTTCATGGGTACAGATTTTTTACCAAAGGGGATAACAATGCACTTTTTGCCATTGAGCTTGAGGCCATGGCTTTGACACCAGGCATCTGTCTCAGTGAGGCCCTTTTGTAGGATGTCCACATTGTTAGGAGTTTCAATTATGGCTCCTAGTTTGCAGTCGCCTGCGATCTTCATTAGCCAAAGAACTTCTGTATTAGCCTGTACTTCAGAGAAGTAGATACCAAACAAGAGAGGACCCAGGACTGAACCCTGTGGTACTCCACTTATCACTGGTCTAAAGACGGATTTGGAGTCCTCTACTTTCACAGTGTGGGTTCTGTCAGTGAGCCAGTTGGCAACCCATCTTGTGACATAGGGATTTATACCTAGTTTAGTGAGTTTATCTATAATTCCAGAGTGGGGGAGGGTGTCAAAAGCCTTGGCAAGATCTAGATAGGTTGTGTGAACCACCTTACCCTAGTCTACGGCTTTGGTGACTGCTTCAAAGAAGTCTATCAGGTTTAGGAGACATGATCTGCCTTTTGCAAACCCGAACTGGGTGGGGTCCAGAGTTTGGAGATTACTAATGTCTTTGTTTATAAGTTCCATGGCCTTGCAGACCAGGCTCATTAGGCTAATGGGGCGGTAGTTCCCGGGGTCCATGGTGGCTCCCCCCTTGTGGAGTGGGATAACTGTCGCTGTGCGTCATTCAGCAGGCACAAAGCCAGAGGTGAGGCTATGATTGAACATGGTACTTGCCAGTTCGTTCTGTAGTTCATGTAGAATGCAGCCTGGGATGTCATGGATGCTGTGTTCTTGGCTTTGGAGATTGTGGTTTTTACCTGTGCAGCTGTGATTACAGGAACTTTGCATTCTTCCGGTATAGAGATGGGCTCTTTAGGGGGTGAGAGGGGGGTAAAGTTAGCACTGAACCTGTCTGCCAGGATGTTGGCAATATCAGTTGGGTCTGTATATTTAGTGCCATTGTGCTGTAACTTAGAGTAGATCTGAGTGTTGCCGTTGAGATCCTTGACATAGCTATAGAATGCTTTGTGGTTGTCTTTAGAATCAGTGGTAATTTTGTTTTTGTTACTAGCTTTGGAGGATTTTATCAAGGATCACAGCTTCTTACTGAGGCTGACTAGGGAGCTCCTCCACTCATGGGATTTTACTCTCTCTTGCAAAAGTCTCTTCCTTCTATTGTACAGTTTGTTTATGGCAGGCGACCACCAGATTGGCTTCCTTTTTTTGGAGGATAGTGTCTTGGTTCTGTTTGGGATAGCACGATCCATGCAAACGTGTAAGTGCTTATAAAGTGCAATTGTGTAAGATTCAGTAGTCGTAACTGTATTGTCCATCTGCATGGGTGTCATGAAGTTCACCACTTCTGTCTTAAGAAGCATGAAGTTGGCTTTGTAGAAATTTTTTACCATGGGTTCCTTAATGAGGGGTGGGGGCAGGATGTGGATATCTAGGGTAATTAGCTTATGGTTGTATCGGACCAATGAGGCACTGACTTCAGGTGTAGAACACCGGTCACTCATGTTGGTAATTACTAGATCTAGGATATTGTTGCCCTGGTGGGGGTGTGGATAAGTTGATCCAGGGCATTGGAGTTTATGAATTCCAGAAAGCGTTGAGCGAAGGAGTTGGTACATGAGTAGTTTTCCCAGTTAATGGTGGGGTAGTTGAAATCGCCCATTATTAGGGTGTTTTGTTGAACCCTAATATTTTCCAGTACTTCAAGAAAAGAGGAGTGGGAATCCTGCGGCATGGTGGTGGATCTGTAGTAAGCTTCAATTTGGAATGCAGTTTTGCCCAGAGTTAGTTGCACTTGGATAACCTCGGCTGCATTATGCTGAGCAACTAGCATGGAGGTGTGGATATCCTTAATGAATATGGACACACCTCTGCCTTTGGTTTTCTGGTCCAGGTTACACGGCCGAAAAGTGTGGTATGAGTTATAGCCTGGAAGTGCAGGGGTGCTCTCTGGAGCCTTGAGCCAGGTCTCAGTCACTGCACAGATATCGATGTTCTCCATTTTAAGGAGTGCCTCGAGTGAGTGCATTCTGAGATTTAGACTTCTAGCAATGAGTAGCATCACCCTCAGTTTTTGCTTGCCTGTTCCTGTTATGGTGGTAAATTTGTCATTTGAACCTTGCCTAAAAAAGGCACTATAGAGGTGGCAAGAACCTTAGCCAGTATCCAAAATCCCAGGGGTGACAGGTGCAGGCCATCTCTGGCAAAGCATTGTGGTCTGTAGGCCATGTCATCCCAGGCAGACAGATACTGGATCCCTTTAGAATGACACCAGAAGCTTAGCCAATTGTTTAAGTCAATCATTTTGTCCTTGTACTGCAGCATCATTCTGGGTGATGGCAGAATGCTACTCAGGGCTAGGGTTATACCTGCCTGGGCTACAAGATCGGAGAACTCTTCCATGTCTCTCTTCATGTAGTCCAGGGAGGTACATCACAGGTCATTCACACTAACATGGACAATGACAGAGTCATATTTGTATTTGTTGTGGAGTGACCTGAGTGTGTGGGTTATGTGGTGGATCCTGGCAACCGACAGGCTGCTGATAGTAACCTCCTTGTTTAGCCTGCTAAGTGGGGATATCAGTGTGCCCTGACTATAGAGTCACCTATGACTAGTGTGTTGGGTACGTTGTTTTGCCTTATTGGCTGTGGTTGACTGGCACACTGAGTCTGCAGGCTATGTGTCATTTGGCTTGTGTTGGGGGTGGAGGTTGCTTGCATTTCTGCTTTGGAGGTCAATGAGTGTGGTGTGGTGCAAGTGTTTACCTTCTCCTCTTGACTGTCAAGTTTAGTCTTGGTTGGAGAGAGCTTTATCGCCAGTTTGGCTAGATAAGTGCATCTCTCACAGATTGTAGTGCTGGGTGGTTGTAGGAGAGGGTTTTCTGTGTACATTACCCCAAGATGTCCACATTCATCAGATAGGAGAGAACACTGGGAGCTGACCCTTGGACATGCCTGAATACAAAATTATTTTCCTCTAGATAAGTGAGGAAAGTGAGTACAAGAGCTGTTTTTCTCTAAGCAAGTGAGGAAAGTAAGTACCAAAACTGTTTTCCTCTAGGTAATGAGGAAGGTTGAGTGCTGTAGTAATTGGTAGGTAATTTAGTGCTTACAACAAGTTCTGAACAAGTGCTGATCACGAATAAGCAAATTCAAGTGCTAAAATTAAGAATCTGTATCTGGACTAAACTAGTTACAGGAAAGGGGGGAAACAAGTGCAAATGTGGGCTTTTAAATCAGAAAGTTGAGAGAGATGGAAAAACTGCCCAAACGGCCAATAATTAGAATTTCTGGGCCAGAACCACTCCTTATGTGGTAGATAAGTTACCTAGTGCTTACCACTCCCACTGATAAGTTAGAAGGCTTCCCTCCAACACAGAAATCTTGGGGGGGGGGCTCAGAAGCTTGCATACAGTCCTGGATACAGCAAATCTGAATATGGACTACACTAGTTATAGGAAAGGTAGGAAACAGGCTTATATTTTTTTATATCTACAGAAAAGTAGCTAAAACAGCAGTAAAAACAATTCAAATGCAGTGCAAGCTAGCACACTTGAGTATGTGGCAATGTTAGACCAAACAGTTTAAAAAAATGCAATTAAATTAAAAATGACTAAAAACAAGTGCAGAAGGAGTCTATTAGGTAGAATGAGTTAAAGAGATGGGACTTGGGGGAGTGTCCCAGATCAAATCTACAGTGGGGGCGGGCAACTGCAAAAGCCTCCAAATTTAACAAGACAGGAATAGGGAGGGTGGTTAGGGGAAAAACAACACCTTCAGCAGAGATCTGAGAAACTATACAGTGAAGCAAAAATAACAGTGCACAACTCTGAAGTCAGCCAGCAATGATATAAAATTAGTCAAACAACAATTAACAGTACACAACTCTGAAGTTCCAGAAAAATATACTTAGCTCTGTATATCTCCAGATAGTTTGAAGAGCACTCTGTCAGGATACAGGAAGGCTCCAGCAATGATATCAGGCATTACATTACATATAGGCAGGTGGGGTTGGCTTTTTTGGGCAGAGGGATTATGTTGGTAACTTTGAAGCATGCTGATACTTTTTCCCTGGATAAGTGAGGTATTGAAGATGTCCGTCATGGCTATGCTCATTTGGTCTGCACAACCTTTCAACACTTCCCTAGAATGTTATCAGGGCCAGCAGCCTTCCGACGGTTCACATTTCTCAGTTTGTTCCTTATATTCACAGCACTGAACAACTGAACTGAACAGACTAACTTTAACACATGGGTGTCTACACTGAAAAAAGAAAAAAAATTGGACAATACTAAAGATGAGGAGAAGATTTAGCCTATAATTATGAACAAACATCGAACATTGCTCCAATAAGCCCGTAAAACTGTCAGAATAAAGGTCCTTATATTACTATGTATTTTCAGCAAGACACAAGATCAGGACAAATGTCTACCTTTATCTGTAGAATTCATTTCTTACTAGCCCATCAAAAAAATTGAAGAAACAAGAAATCTAACAAGGAGCAGACCAAGAAAATTGGTCTTAATCTGGACATTCCATGAAATCTGGGCTATTAAAGGACATGCTTAAACATAATTTTTATATGGCCACAAAATTATGCAGTTTCCCAAAATAAGTATTTGTATTAAAGTTTATAATATTTTGCTTTTTTAATTGAATTCCTCTTAATTGTTCACACATTAATTTACAGGATCATTAAAAGACAGATTGGAATATCAAGTAAGGAGTCTCCATCGGTTTTAAAATGTAAAAAAGGGGCTTGACACCCAAATTAGCTTTAATCTTTTAGATCAGACTATAAAAAAGGAAGACATAATAAATATTTATCACAAGTTGAATTAATTTCTTATTTTATCATTTGACTCCTATATTAAATTATTGTCAGCAAAGGAACCATTAAATCTGTGCACTTTATGCACTTTGACCTTTCATGCTGCAAGTTAGTGGTGCAAGCTTTCTGACATAGAACAACTAGTCCATCACCTTCTTCTACTGCTTGCCTTTTTTTCTTTCCTTCCCTTTTAAAAGATTCAGATAGCTCACAACTTCAGTGGGAATTTCCATCTACTTTGAGCTGTTTCAGAAGATCAGAAAGCCAAAGAGCAGCTTAAAACTGTCAAAGTATTTGCTTTAGTCACTGTACTTGTATTATAACAGAACAATTAAAACAGCTGCTTTTCAATAAAAATAAAAAAAAAAAAAAAACAAAGGAAATAAATGCTTAAAGCAAGTACCCATTTCATCCACAGACCAAATTTCAATAACATTAATAAGGCACTAAAAGATACTATTCAAAAACAAAAAGTGAAACTGCTTCCCGACCAAAACGCAAGCATCAGATTCAGCACTGAGTGCCAGAGAAGTAAACCAAAGCATCCACAAGCAAAACAAGTATCTCAAAACTCAACTAACACGAGCAACATATTGAGGACACAAAAATCTATTACCACCCCACCCCTCAGATAATGCCATTAACTTTATTAATATTAACATATAAAAATAAAAATAAATATGCCCAGAGAAGAAAAAAGGAAACTTTGCCTGTGTATGGCAGTGCAAGTCTAAATAGAATAAATAAGAGATATACAACAACTTTCATGTAACCCCAGATTCAAAATAAGACATTCAATATTATATCTAGTGGAAAAAAACAAAAGAAAAGGGAGAAACAAACATATCACATTATGAATATTTGTGATATATATTTTATTATTACATAATTATAAACATGGAAATATAAAAGAAACCTGGATATATATAGAAGGTAGTAATTGACTGTAATGAGAGATTTATTGCTTATATGTTTACTCAGTTAAAAAAACATGTATTAATTATCTGTAGTTATATGCTAATAATTGAGATTATATATATATGTGTATATATATATATATATATAGTGAAAAATAGAAAACATAGATTTAAGATTTATTTACCTTATAAAAGTGTTTCAATGTTTGCATATTTTCCTTTTAAGATTAATAGTAACAAAAATGAATAAACTGTGTTAAAAGCACTTGAATATTAATATACTGATGAATAATATTAAAGCATACTAAGTTATGTTATTTTCCCTTTAATTTCTTCTTCTTTTCATTAAGTTTCCATCCATTTCTCTCAGCTTGTCTTTTCAAGAAGATATTGCTCCAATCCATTTCTTCACCTTTTTCTATTATTTTATTAGTTTTCAGAAATAAACATAGCACAGTCCAAGTCTTCAAAAGATTTGGTTTCATCAGGAAGAAATATTTTGTGTCTAGTAGGGAACTGCAAGTAGATTTTTATCTGTCTTTGAGTTATTTTTTCAGTGGTAGAAAACCTTTTCCTTTAGGCATCACAATAGAAGAATAGTCATTGTCAAACCGTATTATTCTTTCTATTTTGATAGGAGATTTGGACTAAGCTGTTTTAAGTATTAGTTCTTTGTCTTAAGATGAAAATAATTTAATAATAGTAGATCTCAGGGAAGAATTATTTTTTGAAGATGATGCAACCAGAGATCTGTGTCTTCCCTCAATACCATGTGATATAGCTTCAGGTAAACTTAGTTTTAAAGGAGCCAGGATGTTAGAAAATTTACCGTGCTTTCCCCTTCTATTTCTTCGGGCAATCCAAAAATACAAATATTTTTCTGAGATCTGTTTTCCAGGTTGTGTATTTTACTCGGTAGTAAAGTATTTTGTCTCAATAGGAATTCAACATTGTTTTCATCTTCCTGTGATATTCCTTCCGTATTATTTAATGCATCTTCTATTCTGGATATTTGAGCTTTCTGTTTTAAAGTCTCATGTTTTTGCTCCATTTGTTTTGATCCTTTTTTATTTCAAGTTGTGTAATTTATTGTCAATTTTGTCCATTTTCAAAGAAAGTTATTGTATGTTAGAACAGACTGCAGTTATTTTTTTCAAAGATAAATCCTGTGAGTTTGCTTTTGAGAGACTCATTCTAAGTTTACAAGACTAGGAACCTTTCAGATCAAAACTTTGGCAGGAAAATAACATTTTGAAGGATACTATTAAAAAATAGTTCTATATCTTAAGTACATCTTCTCAAAAACATGATAGCTTAGAATTATAATTTCCTATCAAAATTATAAAACAAAGAGTAGCAGAGCAGAAGATATCTGCTGTTTGCCTGTCAGCATCATGGCCATGCCCTTAGTCACTACCTTTCTTAACAACTCAAATTGCTGTTTGGAAGGAAGCACATATTTACAGCAGCAAATGCTGTGTCTACATGCAGTGTTACATAAAGCCTGAATCTATTAAAGGGCGTTTCATCAGGACATCTACCTGAAAGGAATTAGAGTACTTAAGCATTCATATTTTACTGACATTGAGGGGCATGGTGTCTGTCTATGCCACTGGTGACTTAGGGGCATTTAGGAACCTGGAAAGCAGTAAGTTTGATTCAGAAGGACGGCTCAAGGTTCGAACAGCCAATGTCAAGCTCACTTATAATGCAGAAAGGTAAAAGGGAATTGTTCATTATTATTTAACTCTCTGGTGGAGATCATAAACAACATGGGTAAAGAATACATGGATTTGGATTTCTGTCTTAGCATTACACATATGGCAGAATAGTAGAGGTACAGAAATCTCGCTAAACATTCTACATCCATACGGATTAAGGCTCAACTGCAAAAATCCCTTTAGGCAGTCTTGATCACATTATACCAGCTCTGATCTCCACTATGCTCAACCAGTAAAATAGCTAAATGTATTCCATAGCCATATAAGGGATGACACGTGACCCCAGTGTGAGAGATGAGCCAATTGGTTAGGCATAACAGGTGGCTCATTAGATTAGGAAACTGAGAAGAGGGCATATGATGTGGCTTAGAGTCAGCTGCTGAAGGGAAGAATAAGAAGTGTTTCCTCAATATTCTCTTGTCAGCAACTTTTTTATTCAACTTCCTAGCTGCTTACCTTATTAATAGCAAAGTTATTATGATAAACTGATTTCTTATAATGTCCATAAACACTAATGCATTACATTGTACTGCTGGCAGAGGAAGATAATCTGAAGTTGATTTAAGCGTCTACCTCTCTACCATCATGCCTTGCATTCTAAACTAGGAGAAAAACTCAAGATAAAAACAAAAAAAAAATCAGGCCCATACTTAAGTATAATCATGCAGTTTTACATTCATTTGTATTTTCTGAAGAAAATCTAATATGTTATTATTTTATATTAGTTTACCCTTCTAATCCACAAGACTCGGCCACAGACAGATATAGACATTTTATGAAGAACAGTAAACATGACAAGCAAGAATCAGATATATCCTGTAAAGTACAAGATATTTGTGAGTTATTATTAATGCCTAGCATGACTTAACACTGAATTTCATTTACACCTGCTGTTATCCTACCAGCACAGCAGACATCTGACTGTCATCTTTGTTTTGTGCTTTTCTTTTGAAACAACAAATGCTTGGTGTCTCTTGGAATCAAGGTGTACAACAACAACTGCAGAAATGATACCAAAGAGGTATGCCCTAGGTAAGATAAACCAAAGTGCTAATAAACTGAAGTAGGTTAAAGGCAGCGGCTCTGAAGTCAGGAGGTTTATACAGCTGGTTAGACTATGTTGATTAAATATGGAAAAAAATCTGCTAACATTCAAAATTCTTAATGTCACAACATCAAGAATTACTTCAAGAATCCAGAATGCTGTGGATGCCTTCTCTAAGGATGCCAAGAATCATGCAGTAGGCCATAAATCACCTTTATTCACCACCACATGCATTCTGGAACATTATTAGCAGTATCTGTGTGGAGTCTGCATGTCCTCCCCGTGGTCGAGTGGCCTCCAAAAGACATGCGTGAATGGGCGTGCCTTCATTGAAGGTTGGATGTTGGGCTGGCCACTTGGCGCCATAAAAATCTACTGCCAATCATTAGCGGACCGGAGTTCCGCTGTGGTGACCCCTAACTGGAAAAAGCCGAAAAGACAAACAACATTAGCAGTAGCTAGACTGACAAGTGAGGGCTATGTCCATCTGGGTCTGTGCCACCAGTAATGAAGGAGATGAGGTCTTTATGAAAACAAAAACATGTTTTCAGAAATATAAATTTGTTTTATCAATATTAGTAATAAAAGTTGCAAAGGATCTAACTTCATTTTGCAACTCCTGTGTGTGCTGTCCTTCATATGACACATTAAACCAAGATCTCATTTGCTTGAGTGGGTGGTAGCTCAGGTGGATGTAAAAGATCCCATGGCACCTATTGAAATGAATAGGGGAAGTTCCCCGAAAAACTGGCTAAAATTTCTCTAGTAATATAAAGACCACCTCAAGTCTCTCCCCTCCTCCCAAAGAATCTAGTACCTAGTAGACTAACCCAGTCAAAAAATAGTAAATAAAATAAACTTTAAAAGAGGTCAGGGTCACATACATGCTGCAGTATTTCACATTATGGACAATAGTGAGTCTTATTAATAAAGTACAATTATATAACTCTATAACCAAAAGGGAGAACCCCTTGCTATTATACCTGCATGGACCAGTGCTTCTCAGATACATTATAGCATTGGCGCTGATAATATGTCTGAGTCCCATAAATGTCTGTTTGTATTTTTCCTTAAATATCATAGCTGCAAGCCTGGGCTCATAGAAACTATGGGGTGATGTGATATAGCAGTTTAGACCATCTCTTAGTAAATGTTTGAAAAGTAGCTTGGATAATTTATCCAGACACCATTTTCGTTTCCTTTCCTTTCTGACATGCATGTACATCAGAGAACAACATGCCTATAACTGGCTCTCAGACAGGCATTTGAAACCTTAATGTGTCATTCTATGATAGTGTGTGATGACACCCTAAAAAACTCAGTGGCATGTCTTCAGTGAGGTACACAGTAATTTAGTAATGGTTGTTTGAAGTATGTTCCTCTTGGGAAGTTTTAATAATATCAGATTGAATGCACTATGATACCTACTATTAGTAAAGCGAATTTCCTAGTAATTCTCCATGTCTTGTTTTATTCAATATATTTGGTGTGGTAATGAAGCCGTAGCTCTCAACTCTTTAGAACAAGAAATCTGGAAAAAGCATAAAATAATGGGGGAAAAGTTCCCCAAACTGGAACATATTTTAAATATTGCTGTTATATACTTAGGATGGTGTTGGAATTTGTGTTAGCGTGTATTTTCTAAAGGATATGAAGTCTGAAACTAATGTACATCATTATTTTGTGACTTCAGTCCTCTGTGATTTGCCTGAAAACCATAAACTTTATGAGGAACAGACTAAAAATATTAAGCAAAAATCTGGACATAGTGAAAATCTGGACAGTTGAGAGGTATGAATGAAGCTAAAATACACATTTCCTTGTTGTAAAAAAGAAAACCACAAGCCTTACTTTGCTGAAAACCCTAATAGATTAAATTTTTTTAATAAAACTGACATTTTTCTTAATGTATATTTCTTGTTCTGTATATTTGGTCAAAAGAGAAGTGAAAAATCACATGGTATGTACTTCCATGTGTATGTGATTGGGTCTACTTTGTTTTGTTGAATCTCATTTCACTGAATTTCATTTCACCACGACCACTTCTCTGAAAACTCATTACTGAAAACTCGTTTCACTGAACTACAGTTAGTATATATTTCACTGTGTAGAGTACTGTAAGGCAAGTAAAAGGTATATGTCCTTTTCCCCACTGTAGTGCAAGCCAGGCATTAGTATGTATAGTTGGGGGTGTGTGGTGGGTGTAGCCCCCCAGTTAGAGTGACTACATATTGTCTTCTAGAGAGAGTTAGTCATTGGTGTTGCAACTATGCATGTCTGTTGTTTAAAATGTATTGTTTTGAAGTTTTTGGTAAAATGGAATATAAAACAAACAAGGTTGTGCCCCCCACATCCCCCTAACTATATATACTAACTCCAAGATCGCACTATAGTGGGAAAAAGGGCATATACCGTTTATTTGCCTTACAGTACTCTATACAGTGCCATATATACTAAGTTCAGTTCAGTGAAATGAATTTTCAGTAATTTCTGTTTTCAGCGATGTGGTCGGGGTGAAATGAAATTCAGTGAAATAAGATTCAACGAAACAAAGTAGATCGATGTGATTGCAATAGAAAAAGATCTCCAATAGTATTACCTTCAAATCTAATAAATGTATTTTCTGTATCAAAGAAAGGCGCAGCAATATTCTGCAGGTTTACTATGAAAATTGCGAATGGAGATGCTTCGCAGATCGAACACTCAAAACTTGGATTTTTGAATGTCCATCTTGCTGAGCATCTCCGTATAGAAAGTTCATATCAGGGAATGCACTGTACTTTCACTAGCATTCACTATGGAAATTAGCCTTTCAACCATTCCCAGTTTGCGTGAATGCCGTCTGAAATTTTGATAGTAAATCTATATATAGATATAGATACTTAGAGTTTTTACTACCATATACTACGAGCCTGTATAATCTTGGAACATAAGTGAATTGTAATCCCAAATACATGGTTTATATTGTACTGTGTCAAAACCACTGCATCACATCACCTGATAGTTTCTGTACCTGATAGTTTCTGTGAGCCAAGTGCCCTCATTCCAGACTTAAAGCTAAGATATTTACATAAAAATACAAACTGAAGGGTTATGGGACTCAGGCATATTGGCAAAGCTAGAATTCATGCAGTTGTCCTAAAATTCAAACTTGGAGTTTTAATGCTAGTGATCCACTATTTGTTTTATATAGAGCAACATATAATGTCACTTATAACCACCTGTAAATCAACATGCTGTCAGCCATGTTTGGGAATGAATATGCATGGTGCACAGCAATGTTAACTTTCACTGTTTTTCTGTAAAGAAAATAAATAGCCATCGGAGTACAAATTTCAATTAAGATAGGAGCTTGGATGCAGCCACTATATGTTGTGTTATACCCCCAGTCTGATATCACAGGGCTAGGTAGCTGTCAGAGAATAGCTCTGGTAGCTCTGGTTTCATGTGATACTAAACTGCATAATCTCACTGTAATTGGTGATCTGCAAATGTACAAACCTGCTGGAGATTTGCAAATGTGCAGGAATACATTTATTATTTATACTACTAAATTAAATTATATATTTTCAAAGAATGTTCAACTTGACACAAATACAGAGCTTGAAATTCAAGCATATAAATGGCTGATTGTTTCTAGTGAAAAGAAAAATGACAAACCTGCATTTATTTGTCTTCCCATGTTTCCTTTCCATGGGCTAGGAATGGTTTGTTTCAATGAATACACTTCCCCATAATGCATACGATATGGCATGTCTTCATCTTTTTCTGGATGCACAACTGACTCATGTATGGACAACCAGGAAATGAAATTCAACCACTAAAGAATTAATTTGTTGATTTGGTAAGTAGCACGTTATCACCTGCGGGTTTCTGACAGTGTAATTGTTTGTAATGGAAATAATGATTGTGTTAACTCATTCCCTCTTGAGCAGCAGGAGGCTACATAATGCTATCACTAAAGTTATGCATTCTTGAATTAGGGCACTTTATTTATTTATTAATTAATTAATTAACAGTGTTGGTCCAGTTGAGCACAGGCCCATTTTCAGTGGAGACCCGAGGAGAAAAAGCTCCATCTAAATGTACACGTAATTCAGTTTATGCAATTTTCACAATATTGCGTAATAGTTATACAAAAATCACAAACCTGAGTAACAGAAAGCAGAGAAAGTAACAAAGTAAAATAAGTAAAAATAAGATGCGTCGTAAAGTTTGTTTGCTATTTACATTATCTACATAGAGGACTTGTAACATAACAATACAGGAGAAACATTCATACATGTTAGGTAAAAATGTAGTGAGACAATATCATCATCTGCTTTATAATTTTTTGTTAGTTATGAGATGTCATATGCTTAAGGCATAAGCTGAAAGAAGGTGATTCTATTCAGTGAAAAGAGTGGTAGAGCTATTTAAGCAGGTTCCTGACAGGGGCATAGCCATGACTTAGAGGGAAATTCTTAATTCTTTTCTGAAACTTAGTGTTTGGGATGTTATGTAAGGTGAAAGGGAGATTGCTCCAGAAGTGAGACACGGAGGATTTATATAAAATTTTGCCATTTGTTTTGTTGGATTTATATGTTTGTAGAAGGAATTTATCAGTACTTCTTAGTGGGCATGGGGGTGTATAGAAATTCACAATATTGGAGAGGGAGGGGCAGGCATTGAGTTTGTTGAGTAGAAATTGAGTTAGTTGGAGTTGTGAGTTTGAGATGGTGCAGAAATTCCATCCAATGAAGTTTTTTATTGCAATATAGTGGTGAAAAGGTATTAGGTAGGTTAGTTGCAAATTTAGCAACTTTGTTTTAAGTCTGTTGAAGTTTGGTAAGTAGAGAGGATTGGAGATTTGTAAGAACTGGAGCTGCATAGAGAAGGGTTGAAAGTAAGTAGGCTTGGGCCTAAAGTGAGTAGTTAGGAATTCCTTGTTCTGATACAGGAGATGTTTTTTTTTTTTTTTTGATGGATTGTTGTACGTGTAGATCAAATTTTAGTTGATCGTCTATTATCATTAAAAGTAATTTTGTGTGGTGCACTACTGTAATGATGGTTTTGTTAGAAGAAGAAATATTGAAAGTTTGTTTGAGATGAGTACTAGATTTAGGGAGAAACAGGAAAAGTTTAGTGCTTTTTATCCAATTTTCTACAGAAAAGAAAGATTCTTGTGTGAATGACTGAAGTTGTGACACTGTGTCAGAGGTGGTGATAAGTGTAGAATCATCAGCATATTGTATAAGGGTGAAATGAAAGATTGAAGTATGGAGGTTATTGGTGAAGATATTAAAAAGAATGGGTCCCAGGATGGAGCCCTGGGAAATGCCTGTATGAATGGGTAGAAAGATAGAGCAGGAAGACTGCCATCTGACTGATGGTTGTCTGTCTGTAACATAGCTGGAGAACCATTTGATGGGGGTGGGAGATAGATGTAGGCTGGCAAGTTTGGCTAGATGTATGGAGTGGAATACCATATCGAAGGCTTTTTAACAGATCTAAGACTACACTTGAGACCATTTTGTTGTTGTCATGAGCTTCTGCAATGGTGTAAATGAAAGATAGGAGTGCTGTAGAGGTACTATGGTTTGACCAGAAGCCATGGTTGAGTAGGAGTCAGGAGATTATTATGGATGAGAAATTTGAGCAATTGGGAATGTACACATTTTTCTAGGATTTTAGATAGGCAGGAAAAGGATAGCAATGGGTCTATAGTTGGAAGGATCAGTGGAGTTACCTCCTTCGTGAAAGGGTATTATAAAGAAGGATTTCCATATATCAGGTATAGTAGTTTCTTTAATGTATCTACTGATGAGTATAGTGACTGGATCAGCAATCAGTTTGGCTGCAAGCTTGAGAAAGAGAGGGGGTAGGTTGTCAGCAGAAGGGGAACAAGGTTTAAGTTTTAGGATTAGGATTAGAAATTTAATGTAAGATATTGAGATAGAATTGAGAGAGGAGTGCCTCCTTTGCTTCAGGTTGTGGTGGAGAAATGGGGTATGAGTTTTGGTTGGTGGTAGTTCAGTGATGGTGTCAATAGAGAACTGGTTAAGGAGAGAGGCGGTGTCTTGTGGGGAGAGGTTGGGATAATGACTAGGGGTTTGAGGTTTTCCAGGGTGAAGGATAGCATTGATGTTTGTCCAGAAGTTTTTGGGGTTGGACTGATGGGTGAATTGGGCAGTTGCTTTTTACTAGAACTTTTTCTTGTCATTGTTGAACAGCTGATGGCGAGTAGGAGATTTGGATTTTTGACATATTTTCCAGGCGGAGTCTCATACTAGGCTAATGGCCCAGGAACCTATATAAGCCTAGCCCAAGAAGATTCCCTGGCATCATGCCACCCAGTGTTAGTTCCCAGTGCCCCTGTCAAGCAAGGCCACTGAAGTGATCCCCAGGGTGAACTTCCTATTGCCCATCCACTCAAGATTCCTCTTAAAAAGTGCCAGTGAAGTGCTCTGCTTGACATGAATGGGAAGTTTGTTTCAGAGTATGAGAAGTCTCTGGGTTAGGAACCTGTCCCTCCAATATGTTCTGTTTATTGTGGTAATGATGTTTAGGTCCCTGGAGCATGTGGCATGGAGGGATTGGGATTTACTTAGGTGTAGCATATCTAGCAGCTCTGAGTCAGACATGGCCTTGTAGGTCAAGCAGAGATAGTCTCTAAGTAGGCGATAAGAGGCAGATTATATCTGGAGTTTTTTGAGCCTGTCCATATAGGGCATGTGTCTAAAGCCTAAGATCCTCTTAGTGAGGTATTTTTTTAGCCTTTCCAGTTGTTGTAGGTGTCTAGTGAGGTACATACTAAATGGGGTGCTGTATTCTATAATAGCTCTAATGAGGGACGAGTAGAGAGGGATTATGACCCCTTTCTTAAACATCTAGCCTACACAAATAGGCTAAAAGTCCTGTCCCTTTACTCAGTCTCCTACAGACTCTTCAGAGGTGACCTCTGTCTGGTATACAAAGCAATCTCAGACCCTGCCCTAATGGGACTTGTGCATATCCGCAAGTCAAGCTCCAATCGAATAACCCACATACGAGACCTCAACCTGGTCTGTGACATCAATAGGACTTGTTGGCAGGACAGATTTGTGTCCCAGAGACTCCCCCTTTTGTGGAATAGACTCCCTCTCCATGTAAAGCAGAGCACCTCATTAAACCTTTTTAAGCACAACCTGGATAACTGGATGGGGAAGAGAAAATACACCCCTGTGAATCCACCTATATCCCTGCTGGACAGTGGCATAGGGTGCTGACTTGTTGCAACATGGGCTAAATTCTTGGCTAGTCTTGTAAGGGCCTCAGGGCCAATAGCCTAGTAACTTCCTATAACCCTACATACATTTCTGTTCTATTCCAGTAGGGACACTGTGGTTACAGTTCAAACAGCACTTTTCAAAAACCTTTTCAACACACACTTCTGTACCAGCAGTTTGATATACACATGACATACAGTTCTAATACATTTGTCACACAAACATCTTGTATAAATCATGTTGACATTCACAAATGACATATAATGAATTACACAATTCCAGATAGCTATGCTGGCAGTATCTCCTTTTGTGACATCTACTACTGGAGGAAACTTAGGAAACAATTTTGCTCTACAAATCTCAGTATATTTGCCATTTTTCATGCCTTCACTGTGGAGTGTCAGGATAGGAATCATCTTTCTGATGGGCCAGGGCTTGATGTTTGACAGGCATAGCAGCAAAAAAAAAATATATATATATATGGAATTAATGTATCTTTGCTGTTGGCTCCATTGCAGTGGGGTGAAGGACTGACTGTGACCCAGATGACCTTGGCTCAAATAGTCACCCAGACACTGGAGATAATGAGAGGGAGATGGGTGATAAGGCAATGCCTGCTTGATTTATGTAGTGCAGAGGATGAGAATGTGCTGATATTACCACCTGAGCTATTAGCTAGATATGCTATCAGAGGTATGACTAGAGGTAATGACTGAAACATAAGGTGAATTGAAAAAATAAAAACAGAGGTGCATCTCTACACAGGTGAGGATAGCTCCATCACAGTGCCACTGCATATCTGCTTTGTGCTGTAAGTCCAGCATGTCAGGGGGACAGGTATCGCCTACGCCAGTAATACATATGGCCATGCAAGTAACTCTGTGGTCAGGGCATCTAAACTGGCAAATAACTTTTAATCTATCCCAACAATTATGGGATGGTGAGCCTCTAGCCTTAAGATGTAAGGCCAGACTGGGAATATAGTGATCAAAGAGGGGCACTTGTCAGCAGCTAATGGCATAGTTCTCATGGGACTCCACACATTCATTTTTTTTCTTTTGATGTTTTTATTTATAACCTGTAGTCCCTTGATGTTTTCAGATGGAAAAAAGCTAATGTTATTAGTGACAAACTGCACTGACAAAGTCAAAAATACCCACTCCACAAGGGGGGATCCACCTTGGATCCCTGGAACTATCGTCCCATCAGTCTGACGAGCATGAGCTGCAAAGCCATGGAACGCATTATCATGGAACTTATAAACAAAGACATTGGCAACCTTCAAACGCTGGACCCCACCCAGGGGTTTCATAAAGGGCCGATCTTGTCTCCTCAGCCTGATTGACTTCTTCAAATCAGTCTCCAGAGCTGTGGATGAGGGTAAAGCGGTCTGCACAGCCTATCTGGACCTCGCCAAGGCCTTCGACACCATCCCCCACTTTGGAATCATAGATAAACTTACTAAGCTGGGCATTAATCCCTATGTCACTCGATGGGTTGCCAACTGGCTTACTGACAGAACCCACACTGTAAAAGTTGCCAACTCAAAATCCAGCTCCAGACAAGTGACAAGTGGAGTATCTCAGAGTTCAGTCCTGGGACCACTCTCATTTGGCATCTACTTCTCTGAAGTACAGGCCAGCACTAAGGGACTCTGGCTAACAAAGTTTGCAGATGATTGCAAACTGGGAGCCATTACTTAATCCCCAAATTATGTGGATAATCTACAAAAGGGCCTTACAGAAATAGATGCTTGGTGCCAGAGCCATGGGCTCAAGCTAAATGCCAAGAAATGTATAGTTATCCCCTTTGGGAAAAAACATGTACCCATGAATGACCACATAGTGGCAGTACACTAAACACCAGAAGTGTTATAAGGGATTTAGGGACACAGGTGGACAGTGGTCTCATCTTCAATAACCACATCGCCACAACAGTCAGGAAATCCTTCTCTGTGGCACACCTCATCACTAAGGACTTTTCATCCAGTAAAAAAGGAGTTCATTGTCCCACTGTACTCATCCCTCATTAGACCCATTATAGAGTAAAATGCCTCATTTGGTATGTACCTCACAAGACATCTGAAACAACTGGAAAGGCTACAGAAATTCCTCACTAAAAGAATTACAGGCCTAAAGCAGATGCCCTATGCTGACCGTCTAAAAAAACTCCAGCTATACTCTGAAGCATATCGCCTACTCAGAGGTGATCTCTGCTTAACATATAAGGCCATGTCAATCCCAGAGCTGTTGGACATGTTACACTTAAAGAAATCCCAATCCCTCAGAGCCACATGCTCCAGGAATCTAAACCTGGTCATCACAATGAATAAAACATGCTGGAGGGATAGGTTCCTGCCCCAGAGACTCCCCATACATGTCAAGCTGAGTACCTCTTTGACCCTTTTCAAAAGGAACATTGATGATTGGATGGGAGATAGGAAATTCACCTCTGGGATCACATCAGTCACCCTGCTAGACAGAGGACCAGGGAAATAGATATTCTGGGAAGAAACAGTCAGGGAATTGATATGGCTAGGCTTGTATAGGCTCTAGGACCGATAGCCTAGTACCAACCTATGAAGCTATATCTTGGGATATGAATATAGGTTACTACTGTTTAGAAGATGAGCAGCATATTTATAAGAGAAATAGTACCCTAACACTGTCAAACAACTGACATCAAATGGAAACCTAAAGTTCTGCTAATAAAAGACTCTGTCTGTCAGAAGCACTAGAATTTACACTAGATTATCAGAGAATATACAAAAGACTACACAAGACACTACTGCTTAACAAGTTCTTTACTCCATATATGAATCAATTCAACTGATATGACATGTCTTTGTGTAGTGTGAGACTGCAACATAAAGGCATGCTGCTGTAAGCAATACTCATGTAATTAGTTTAGAATATAGTAAAATCATTTGGCCCCTAGATCACTCATGTGCTTGTAAAGATTGATCTACTTACTAATTAACTTCTTGCAGTATTATTATTATTATTTTTATGTTTTGCTTTTAGACTATCTTGTAAATGGATTTGTTCACTCAGATTTAGCCTTATACGTTCATAGTTGTATACTACGGTAATGACCACTAGGGCCCTTATAAGCCTAGCCATGCAACACAAAAGTGACCCACAAATTTGATTTATATAGGGGTGATTTACTGACTGTATTATTCCATCAGAGACATAGGAGATAGACTAAGGGTGACTTTCCAGTTACTCATCCATTGGTCCAAGTTATTAAATGATGTTTTTATACTGTATGGGATGTGTTTAGTCTTGGATTACAGGAAAGGAAAAATACTTTCTGGAAAGAAAAAAATTGGCTATTGGGCAGAGTTCTCCACTAAAAAGGGATAGGGAGGAACTCTGCTTCACATAGATGGGCAGCCTATTCCAAAGAATGGGAATTCTCTGAGAAACGTATCTGTCTCTCCACCTTGTCCTATTTATATCACAAGCAAAATTTGTGTATTTTAATCTAGTTAAGTCAAAGTCAAGTCAAAGTAAACTTTATTGTCTTTCAGGCCCAAACAACAGTGTAAGCGGAATAAAATTTCATCACTTATGTCTCAAAGTGCCGACAGCTCATACAATACAAGAAAACAACATGACTAACAACACAATAACAGTAGACAATTGCCATGATGTAGGTTATTTCCTCATATAACTAGTACCAGCACTCAATCAATATTGCAGATGTAGATATTGCACAGAATCTGAGACTTATTCTGTTTGCACGGAATGTTATCTTGGCTCCTGATTATTGCACAGCAATAGGGGAAGAACCAGCCTAGCTTTTGCACCATTTAGAAGAATTTGCATATAGTATTGCTCAGAAAGGTTTTTCCTTCCACTATGTAACTGGTTGATCTGATGTCCTGTTATCACGTATGTTATTACAGTTCAACAGTCTGATGGTTTGTGCAAAAAAGCTCCTGCTAAATATGGATGACTTATAACATATGATGAGATAATGCCTTCCTGAAGACAAGCACGAGAGCAGTCCATAAGCAGGGTGAGTAAGGTCATTGACTATCTTTTTGACTTGGCCTAGATACCGAGCCTCATGCAGGTTCTTTAAATATGGCAGCAAAGACACTATACATCCTCTCCACTACCTTCACCCCCTTTGGAGACTCTTGCAGTTCCAACACCAAACTATGAGATTGCTTTGAGGACAGAAGGTAGAAAGTTTGCTTTCCTCAGCCTTTGTAGGAAGTGTAGACATTGTTGTGCCTTCTTGACAATGTAGTTAGTGTTTGCTGACCATGAAATGTGCACCCCCATGAATTTGGTGCTGTTCAACCTCTCCACTGTTTCCCCTTCAATTTTGAGTGTAGGATGTACTTTCCTGATTCCTCCTGAAGTCCATTATTAACCCTTTGGTCATATTTACATTCAAAGCCAGATTATTGATGTCACATAAGCTGATCAGATGGTTCACCTCCTCTCTGTAAGCTGTTTCATCACCATCACTGATAAAACCTATAACTGTGATATCATCTGCAAACTTGATGATCTGGTGTGATCTATGCCTGGCGATGCAGTCATGCAACAGCATGATGAACTCAATGTTCTCAGCGCAATGGGTAGTAACTAGCTTGCAGTTGGTACACCAGTTATTTACGTAAATATGAACACACCCTCCTCGAGATTTATTACTGAGGGAGTGGTTCCTGTCAGCTTGAAAAAGTGCAATCTATTTGGATGGGATGACACTAGTGCAATCTATCTGGATGGGATGACACTATCATTTATACTGGAGTTTAACCACATCACTGTAAATACAAGAAAAACAACTGTTTCTCACCTTACTTTGCATGGAGAGCTCCAGCCTTATGTAGTCCAGGGAGCGAACCTTTGCCAGTAGCATAGAGGGAAGTGCAGGCCTGTGAGGGTTAGCCCTGAGTCTAGCAGTTAGATCAGCCTAATAACCTAGTTTCCTTGATCTTACACATGTCTTCCTTCTTATATGCATCCTCTGAGCGGTGAAAGATTTACTCACTCGATAAGTTTTTGGCCATGCTTTAGTATAATTCCCAGTTAGTGGAGTTCTTAGAGTGTATTATGCCTTATAGACCTCTCTAGCAACAGCCCATCAAATATACATCACGGTGAACTTAAAAGTCGAATTTCCAAGAGTCTATCAGTATTATAACTTGGCATGCAGTCAGTACTTCCTCTGATTCTGTTTTTTTTTTCTGTAGATTTCGATTAAAACAAGACAAATAATGTACATTTCTCTGTCGAGCCGAAGCAGCTGCTGCCACACAGCATGCCACCAGTTTGAAAAAAAATCTAGTAATTCTAATGCTGTTTGTTTTGAGATATGCAAAAGGTTAATCAAAACAGGGTCCCGGGATGACCTTTATGCAAGGCAAAGATCACATCTTCGAAGTCTGTATGTTACCAAGTAAAGAGACGGGGCTTTGAGATGATCAGCGTATGATGTTATGTTTACTCCCTGTATTTTTTGGAAGGAACCTTTGTGGATGTTGCATCTGTCTAGTCAGGTGCATACTGAGGGGGGCATTATACTCAATGATGGGTCTGCTGAGGGCCAAGTAGAATGGTATGATGATCTCTCTGGACCTAGCTGCCATGCCCTTGCTTTTAATTTGAGCAACATAGAAAGATTTTGTACCTTGGACACACAATGTTCGAAGGCTAGGTTACTATCTAAAAGAGTTGACAAGTCCCTGACTAGTGAATCAACTTTTAAGGGTGTTTTACTGATGACATACTTACCCGGGGTGGAAGACTTTAAAAAAGATACTACAACGCAGCCATGGGTTTAACACCATGCATGTGTATTAGACCCTCCTGAAGGGTGTCTTTGTCTTGGGGATTCATTGACAGTTCCCAGCTGGGCATCTACCACAGGCTGGCTATAATGGTTAGCAGATACAATATTAATTCAAATGTAGCTGGACCACTGGTTATGATGTGCACTCTTGGTCAGTAGCTGTAACAGTACATTCAAATTAGACAACTGTTCATTAAGACTGATTACATGTTATTAATATTGGTAGGCCATCAGTTTCCTAAAAATCCAAATATATATTTATTAAATGTTTCCATTAAAAAAATGTTCCATACCAGCAGCAAATGCTGCCTAGTGGAATATCAGAAAGCTCTTAGAGTGTCTCCTTTTCATTTATAAAAATTGGTTGTATCATTTGGAATTTTTGTTCTTTTATATGATGGAATTTAATTTTCTGACAAACTGACACATTAATTTTTCCTTACTTCTTTTGTTCAACATTTTGATAGTCTTATTTACTTAATTTATCCCCTTTTTCCTTTTTCTTCACATTTTTGAGGCAATGCCATTTATCACTTAAATTACTATATATGATCTGTAAAATGTAAATAAAAATAAGCTAGCAATCAATAAATTTATGTCAGTTGAAACATAAAAGGTTGCCATAACAGTACATCAGCATCTGAAATTTGGGTTAAAAATGCAGCTATCTGATTAGCCAAAACAAAATATCTCTGTGTAGAATTATTAGCAAGGATGCATTTCAAGTACATTTTAAAGTATAGCTTATATAGTGCAGTGAGAAGAGATGTAATAAATTGTGTTCACACTCTCTTGATTACTGTTAACCAAAATGCAAGTAAAGGTCATGATAATAGACTATATGCTAGTAAACACACTTTTTTTCTTAATTTGCATGGTGTAGAGCCTGATAAATTATGACACTATTAGACACAAAATGTGCTTTTCAGAGTACAGTGTGTTTTGTATGCAATGGACTCTGGTTTACCAAAACAGAACTTTATATTTGCAATATAAGGATGCTAAGAACAGCTCACAAGTGTCTCAGAAAAAACAACTTTTAGCAAAGAAAGCATGACCTGCAGAACAGAACCACAGTCACAAATTATTGTGGCTGCTGTTCCTCTGAGAGTACATGATGTTCTTTATGCCACAGCCACTGGTTTATCAAAACAGAATTTCACTTTACAATCTAGCAATGCAAGAACACTCATCACTGACGCAGAAATTAACTTTTAACACAGAAATCAGGATCATAAGATGCAGGTTTTGAGCAATGTTTAGCAATGCCTGAGACACATTACTAGACTTTTATCATACAGACTTCATCTGCATAGCTTCTGAACTTTGTATGTTTATAGAAGTCTGTTTCCTAGTCTACTCTTTTGTCTGCATTTTTGCTTTAAAATCTGATAAAAATAAGGAAATAATAAATCTCAAGCTTTGGTTTAATAATTTTTAATGGAGAAAAACTGTTGTCTTTATAAGGGTAATTTTGTAGCTGAATAACAGTTATGACAGCTTTTTCTACAGTTTCAGCTTTTATTTTCTACAGCACTTACTACAAAGTCTACAAAATTTGTCTGACAAGCCTTTATCTGAAACATAAAAAAAGAGTAATACTTGTATGATGAATATCATTTCTCGTCATTACAGTTTGCACTTCTGATAGTGATGAAACCATCTGTTATTAAACAATAGCATTTCCAAATGTCATGTTTATTATTACTTTGTTACACTTTTCCAATGGCTGCATGTAAGAAAACAAAACTTTCAAAGCATACAAGTTCATACACTTTCAACAAACATCTAACAAAATCAAACATATTTCTATAGAATGGACTTCCAACTCCACTGTAGGCTAGTTGGCTTAATGGTTAAGGTCTTTGCCTCCAACGCACAAGGTTCAATCCGTACCTCTTGTAATTTCTGTTTGAAATTTGCACATTCTCTCTATGTCCCTGTGAGTTGCTCCCACCTCTGAAAAATAGGCTGACTGTTTCCATCTCAGATTCACCAAAGAATGGAGGAGGAAGAATTCTATAGACCGACTGTTTTGGGTATCTACTGTGGTGTGCAGTATCCTCAAAATGGGAGAACACTGATCACAGACTGTGTATTGTGGCCACTGCATTGTGTAAAATATGGCTCTAGATGATTCGGTCATGATGACTAATGTTGCCAAATGGGCATGGGTAGTTACCAGTGGTAAGTGAGTTGAGGATCTATGCCAGGCACCCAATCTAATGATAGGAGTGGTGTATGTGCCCTTATTGGCCAGTGGTTGCCCTCCATAAAGCCCAGCAGCTCTGGATCAATAAGCTACTGGCTGGTCAAAGTCCAGTTGCCCAGCCTGGATTACCTGGAATAGCTCTGCTGAGTAAAGGCTGGATGTTAAAACCAATCAACCTGTCAAACATGAACTAAGACATGCTACACTAGTTCACTGGCAGGATGGAGCTTGGAAGTGGATGAAGTGATAGTACGGAGGAGGCTGGACATCCTATGTATCCAAGAGACAAGATGGAAGGGCAGTTCAGCAAGGCCACTTGGGATCCAGAGGCTACTACTCATGAGAGGGACCAGCTAGAAATGGTGTCAGAACTGGGGTGAGAGAGAGAGCGATGACATCAGAATTAGTGACAGGCCCATGGCAATCGGACTCGAGTCCTAATGATAAGACAGTATTTATAATCTCAGCCTTTGCCCCACAGCAGGATTGTGATGGTGAAGAAAAGACTGCATTCCTACAGTAGTTGCAGAAACTACTAGATAAAGCAGGACAACATGAATTGGTGTTGATAACAGAATGGGCCATGAGAATTGTCTGGGTCCACATGGTTGGATCAACAGGAGTAAAGGAGAGGCAATTTAACAAATGCCAAAAGTTACTGTCCATGAAAACAAAAGGCAAGGGCCCAACAATGGAAAAGCACTCTCCTCAGCCTCAAACAGGCAAATAAGACAACTTGTCAAATCCTCCAAGGGCACCTATGACAGAAACTTAACAAGTACAGCCAAGGATAACCATAAGGCCTTTTACAGATACATATATAGCCTAAAAGGTAGGACCCATCCATGTGCAGATCTAGTGGCCAATGGTGTCATACACGCTGACCCCACAGAGATAGCAAACCTGCTACCGAATAGGTTTGGTGAAAATTTCACTCCATTCTCCCCTCCTAACTAAAAACATGCCCTCCCCCAACCCCCCACCCTACATATCTGAAGAGCAGATCCTCAAAGCTTTGTCCAAGGCAAAAAACACAGCCTCTATGGGACCAGATGACAGCCCAGGTTGTCTTCTGTGCAGGCTGACACATGAACTAGCATTCCCACTAAGCACCTTTTTCAATCATAGCCTAAACTCAGGCTTTGTTCCAGCGGAATGGACAACAGCAACAGTTATTCCCTTCCACAAAGATGGCCTAGCAACAGACCCATAAGCATGACCAGCCTCATCTGTAAGGCCATAGAATGTATGATTATGGACCTCATAAATAAAGACATAGGTGACCTCCAAACCTTGGATCCTACCCAATTCGGCTTCGTCAAGGGCAGATCCTGCCTGTTAAATCTGGTGGATTTATTTTGGGAATGTGATCAGGGCCATTGATGAGGATAAATCTGTGCCCACAACATACCTCGACTTGGCAAAGACTTTGGGCACAATCCCACATTCAGGCATTACTGATAAACTTGGCAAACTGAATGTAAACCCCTCCATTGTAAAATGGGTTGCCAAATGGCTCACAAACCAGACACTATCAAAGTGGGTGACTCCACATCAACAAGCAGACCTGTTACCAGCAGGGTGTCACAGAGGTCAGTGCTGGGCCCCCTACTCTTTGGTATATACTTGTCAGAAGTTCAGGTCAAAATTAAGGGGTTGTGGCTGATCAAGTTTGCAGATGACTGAAAACTAGGTTCACTCATTGAATCCTTAAATGATGTCAGTATACTCCAGGAGGGTCTTACATAGACCAATGACTGGTGTATTAGTCATTGTCTCAAAATGAATGCAAAGAAATGCATCATCATTCCCTTCGGAACAAAAAATGTTCCTTCACACTATCAAATCAACAGCAATACAATAAGTACCCACAAAGTGGTAAGGGACCTGGGATCACAAGTTGACTGCGACCATAACTTCAACCACTATGTGTCTACTGTAGTAAGGAAACCTTTCTACATAGCACACTTGATTAGTAAAGGCATTGCCTTGAAAGCAAACAAAGTTATAATCCCTCTATACTCATCAGTCATCTGGCCCATAAATGAGTATAATGCCCATTCGGCATGTACCGTACAAAGCATCTGCAGCAATTGGAGAGACCTCAGAGGTTTCTAACAAAGATCATAAACTGGCTCCAGCATTTACCTTACACAGACCAACTAACATCCCTGTCACTATTCTCTGTATCATATAGACTTCTTAGGGGAGACTTATGCCTGGCCTACAGAGCAATCCAAGACCCAAACCTAATGAATTTGCTGCATATCCATAAATCAGGGCTACCCATTCCAGGGACCTACTGTGACTTAAGTAGGACATAGTGAAGGGACATATTTTATCATGCAGCAACTGCTGCATCTTTGGAACAGGCTACAAATTTATGTGAAAGAGAGCATATATTTGATACTGTTCAAGAGGAATCTGGATGAGTGGATGGGGCATTGTAAATTTCTACCAGGGATAGCACCCACAACCCTCCTGGACATGGGCAGTCGGGTATTGACTATTATTTCTATGGTATTACAATGGGATGAAATGGCTAGGCTTAAAATGACCTTCGGGTTGATAGCCAGATGATCCACTCTGGACTTCTATGTGGCAAATGGCTTAACAGTAGCCAACACATGGTTCAGAAAAAGAAAAAGTCACAAGATCACATGCAAGAGTGGTCAAAATGCAACTCGTGTAGACTTCTCCTAGTAATGAAAGAGCACTGGTGTAGAATGACTGATTGCAAAGTCATCCCCAGTGAAACAGTTGGTCCACAGCATAAACCACTGGTTGCCACAATCAGCTGTAAGCAGCCAACGGAGACCAGGCTGAAGACCTGAAAGTTGACTGGAGAGAAAGTATAACAGTTCAAGGAATTACTCAGGACTCTAGCACCCCAAGAAAAGGAGGAAATATGTGGAGTTGAAGAAGAATAGGGAGTACCTTAAACAGCATGTGTGAGGACTACATAACATATGTGGCCGAGCCAAGTATGGAAATACGGTACATAAGGAATGGTGGAATGCAGAAGTCCAGGAAGTTGTCAAAAGAAATAAGGAGTGCTGGAAAAAGTGGGGGATAGAAAATACAGACCAGGCTAGGAAGGAATATCGGTTGGCTAACAAAGAAGATAAGAAAGGAGTTTCAATAGCAAAGAATAGGGCATTAGAGGCACTCTACCATCTTCTGGAAAGTGACTCAGTAGGTGGTACAAAGAAACTTTATCAGGCTGCAAGGCAAAGACAGGGAGATAAAGAACACAGTCAGATACCCTTCATAAGGGATGCCAGCAACAATCTGCTCCAGTCCTTAGGGCATCAAACGCAGATGGAACGAGTACTTCCAGCAGCTTCTGAATGAAGAAAACCCCACAGAAGCTGTACTGCCCCACACACAGACTATGATGAGAAATGAAGAGGAGCCCACCCTAGAAGAAGTAACAGCAGCACTAAGGAAAATGAAGTCAGGGAAAACATCAGGCTCAGATGAGGTCACAGCAGGTATCATAAAGATGCTGGGTGGGATAGGGGGGGAATGGCTCATGAGGGTAGTCCTAGCAGTCTGGAGAGAATGGTGTATTCCAGATGACTGGAGAATAAGCTTACTTGTGCCAGTGTACAAGAACAAAGGGGACATCTGCAACTGTGGGCAGTACAGAGGTATCAAACTCTTGTCACATTGCATGGAAGTTCTGAAGAGGATGATTAATAAACACGTAGAGCAGTAGAATATATGATTGGAGATGAGCAGTTTGGATTCAGAACAGGATGCAGCACAACTGACCCAATGTCTGCAGTGAGACAGATGGATGCGAAGAAGCTAGAAATGAAGAAAGAATCCAACTGGGCATTCCTACACTTGGAAAAAGGCAAGTCAAGCACAGAATGCCAAATAGGAATGTATTTAGCATACTTCCACTTTATTCAAATGCTTTTGTCATAAAACAGACTTCTTCAGAACAAGAAACAAAGAGCATCAGTAAGGAATACTATTTAAACACTTCCCAAGCAATTAACTGGTCAGGAATTAACAAGTTAATTGATAACACAAGACCTCGTTTCCACTAGTCAATGTGCAATATAAAAGTTCTTAAAAAAAACTCAACCATTAAAACCAAGTATATACATTTTAAAATAATTCATATATGCATATAATATATATATATATATATATATATATATATATATATATATATATATATATATATATATATATATATATATATATATATATATATATGTATACATATATCCATAAATATACCTAAGTCAATCTGTTAACCACAACCCCCCCACCTTTGTCGGATTTCATGGGTCATAAATCATCTCTATCCAAAACACTATGTAATAGTGTTCTTTCAGCTTATGTACGGTTGGCTCTGGCATGGTACCTGTTCTCCTTTAAAATGTCCCTAATCTGTAACTCACATAGGTGCTCATAAATATGCACCATAGGATAAACTGGCAGCATAACGGTACTAGGCCTAAATAACCATAATGGATTTGTGGTTAAAGTTTCATCAGAAAAATATAAAGCAAGGTTCAGCTTCCTACAGAACATATTCGGTTGTAAGATAGTGTCAATTATGTTAGCTTTCATAGCAGGCACAAAATTAAACCCTTTGGAAAACAACTCATCCCATTCAAAATTCACATTGGCTTGACTGTAGTTATAAACAGTGAAATCATCAGCACAGATGGTCCTAACTTTACCTTTTACTATACATTTTTTTTTTTTACATCAAACAGGTCACATATAAATTTTGGTCCATTTTTAATTTTGACAATGAGGTGGTCAAAAGAGTAGGTTCACATCCCCTGGTGGTGTCTAAAAAGGACATTTCCCTGAAGGGGCTGGTTGATAGAAAAATATGTAATCCAGATAACTTTGGTAATTTTAAATGTGGGAGATGTGCACAATGTCCCTTTATCTTTGACAAAGGCATAATGGCACGTAAGTGTTTTTAAACCATCTTGCCTCGTAAGAAGTAGTATTGTTACTCCAAGGGAATAGTTTACATAGCATTATGTGACCTATGAGATGGTTCTTATATAGGTAAAACCAAGAGAGTTCTCAAACAGACAATCTACCAGCACTTATATGACATCAAGAAGCATAATGAAAGGAATGCACTATACAAGCATATCAAGATGTTCCCTACACACACTTTTAAATTTGGAGCAATAGATCATATTGATCTGGGTACTCGGGGGGGGGGGGGCATTTGATGAGAACCTTGAATTTTTAGAGTTAAAGTGACAAATCAGGACAAATGGCTGTCAACTACCTGGGCTTAATGGCAGGTTGTCCATTAGTTCTTTACTAAGATTAAAATCTATGTATTGTTTTTAACATCTTGGATGTTGTTCATAGGTTCATAGGTTAATAGGTAGGTACTAGGGGCATTTATAAGCCTAGCCAGAATGTGTTGGCTTTCACCTCCCTTTTAAATTAGTTTCCTGGGCCTCCGTCTAGCAGGGCCACTTAAGTGATCCCGGGGTAAATTTATGACTTCCCATCCACTCGTCAAGATTTCTCTTGAAGAGAGTCAGCGAGGGGCTCTGCCTAACATAAACTGGGATTCTATTCCAGAGCGAGGGAAGTCTCTGAGACAGGAATCTATCCCTCCAGCATGTTCTGTTTATTGTTGTGCTGCAGTTTAGTTCACTGGAGCATGTGGCTCTAAGAGATTTTGTTTTCTTGAGGCAGAGCATGTCCATTAATTCCTGGTTGGACATGGCCTTATACGTCAGGCAGAGATCACCTCTGAGCAGGCGGTAAGCAACCGAGTAAAGTTGGAGTTGTTTTAGACAAGCTGCATAGGGCATCTCTTTGAGGCCCATGATCCTCTTGGTGAGGTACTTCTGTGGACTTTCCAGCTGTTGCAGGTGTCGAGTAAGGTACATTCCAAATGGGGCATTGTACTCTATTATGGGCCTAATGAGTGATGAGTAGAGGGGCACAATGAACTCTCTTGATCTAGAGGTAAACCCTTTTATGATTAGGTGGGCTACATAGAAGGAATTTCTAACCACTTTGGCAATGTGATTGTCGATGGAGAGGTTGCTATCTATCTGGGTCCCCAGGTCCCTAATTACATTTTCCATACTTAGTGGATTACCACCTATGTGATAATTCTTGGGCACTTTGTTTTTCCCAAAGGGGATGATTATGCATTTTTTGGCATTCAGCTTGAGGCCATGGTTTTGACACCTGGTATCTGTCTCTGTGAGACCCTTCTGGAGGATGTCTGTGTCAGCCGGTGAGTCTATTATGGCCCCCAGGTTGCAGTCATCTGCAAACTTGGTCAGCCATAGTCCTCCCATGCTTGCCTGTACCTCGGAGAAGTATATACCAAACAGGAGTGGTCCAAGGACCGAGCCCTGTGGGATGCCACTTGTAACTCGTTTAGAGTCAGACATGGCACCTGTAACTCTGACCATGTGTGTTCTATCCATGAGCCAGTTGGCCACCCATCTCGTGACATAGGGGTTAATGTTCAAGCTGGTGAGCTTATCTATGATGCCAGAGTGTGGAATGGTGTCGAAGGCCTTAGCGAGGTCCAGGTAGGCTGTGTGGACTACCTTTCCTTCATCTATGGCTTTGGTAACTGTTTCAAAGAAGTCAACTAGGTTTAGAAGGCAGGATCTGCCTTTAACAAAGCCGAATTGGGTAGGGTCCTGTGTCTGGAGGTTCCCAATGTCTCTGTTTATGAGTTCCATGATGATTCACTCCATAGCTTTGCAGATCAGGCTAGTCAGGCTTATAGGATGATAGTTCCCAGGTTCTGTTGTGGCACCACCTTTGTGGAGCAGGATGACTGTTGCTGTACACCATTCTTTGGGTACATAGCTTGTGGTAAGTCTGAACAGTGAATTTAGGTGAGGGTTTAGTTCCTTTTGGAGTTTGTGTAAGACACAGCCTGGGACACCATCCGGTCCCATTGATGCTGTGTTCTTAGCTTTGGAGAGGGCTGTTTTTACCTGCATGTCCGTGATGTCTGGGGCTCTGCATTGTTCTGGGATGGACACAGGCCCTTTTGGGGTGGGGGGGTAAAGTTTGCACTGAACTTGTCAGCCAGGATGTTGGCAATGTCAGTCGGTTCAGTGACTTTTTTGCCATTTTGCACTAGCTATGAGCATATCTGAGAGTTGCCACCTAGATTTCTGACATAGCTAAAGAAGGCTTTGTGGTTATCTTCAGAGTCCTTGGCAATTTTTCTTTCAAAACTGGCCTTGGATGATTTTATGAGCGATTGTAGTTTCTTGCTAATATTGATCAGTGATGCCTTTCCTTTTTGGGAATTAGCTCTATCATGTAGTAGTTTCCTCCTTCTGTTGTATAGCTTATTTATGGCCGGGGACCACTAGACTGGTTTCCTTTTTTTGGAGGAGTGAGTCCTGGTTTTACTTGGGATGGCTCGATCCATGCATCCCTGTAGATGCTCATAGAATGCACTTGTAAAGGATTCTGCGGTTTGGGCAGCATTATCCTTTAGCAAGGGGGCAATGAAACTTTCCACCTTGGTCTTGATAAGTGTGAAGTTGGCTTTTGAAAAGTTTTTCACACTGGTTTCCTTGACTTGGGGTGGGGTCGGGATGTGGCTGTCCAGTGTGATTAGTTTATGATCTGATCTTACCAGTGAGGGGTTTACCTCTGGTGTTGAGCACTGATCCCCCATGTTGGTGATGATCAGGTCCAGTATGTTGTCACCTCTTGTGGGTGTGGTGACCAGCTGTTCCAGGGCGTTTGAGTTTATAAACTCTAGGAAGCGTTGGGAAAAGGAGTTTGTACTTGAGTAGTTATCCCAGTCAATGTTTGGGTAGTTGAAATCTCCCAATATCATGGCGTTAGGTAGGACCTTTGTATTCTCCAATGTTCTCAGGAATGCTGAGTGGGGGTCCTGAGACAAGGTAAGTGATCTGTAGCAGGCTACGCTCTGAAAAGCAGCTTTGCCCACTGATAGTTGCACATGGATTGTCTCCGAGGCCTTGTGCTGTGCTACTAACCTGGAGGTGTGGGCATCCTTCATGAAAATGGACACATCCCCTCCTTTTGTATTTCGGTCTGGGTTCTGGGGCCGAAAGGTATGGTATGAGTTGTAGCCTGGTGGTGCTGGGGTGCTCTCTGGAGCTTTGAACCAGGTTTCTGTTACTGCACAGATATCAATTTGCTCCATGCTAAGGAGTGCCTTGAGTGTGTGCATTTTGAGGTTTGGACTAATGGCATTGAGTAGCATTACCCTCAGTTTCTGGTTTCTTGTGTTGTTTATGGAGGTGGGTTTGTCTTTTGAGCCTTGCCTAAAAAGGCACTATGGGGGTGGCAAGAGACTTGGCCAGTATTCGAAAGCCTAGGGGAGACAGGTGCAAGCCATCTCTGGTGAAGCAGCGTGGCTTGTCAAGCATGTCGTCCCAGGCTGACAGACACTGGATCCCCTTTGAATGACACCAATAGCTTAGCCAATTGTTAAAACTGATCATTTTTTTCTTCATACTGTGGCATCATTCTTGGTGAGGACAAGATGCTACTCAGGGTCAGGGTCATACCAGCCTGGGCAACATGATCATTGAGCTCCTCTGTCTCTTCATGTAGTCCAGGGAGGTACGTCTCAGGTCGCTCACACCAGCATGTACAATGACAGTCATATTTGTACTTGTTTTGGAGTGACCTGAGTGCTTGTGTTATGTGGTGGATCTTGGCACCTGACAGGCAGCTTACAGTAACCTTCTTTTTGTTCAGTCTAGTGAGTGGGACGTCAGTGTGCCTGACAGTAGAGTCACCTATTATTAGTGTATTGGGTGTGTGGTTGTGCCTTAAGGACTGTGGTTGCGTGGCACACTGACTTTGTGAATTATGTGATACGTGGTTGTTGTTTGAGGGTGGAGGTTGCTTAGATGTCTGCTTTGGAGGTCTCTGCTGCTTAGGCAGATTTTTATTTAGAGCCTCCGATTATATTTTTGTGTATTTATGTGTGTTTGCTGGTGCATGTATAACTGTTTTATGACTGTTTTATGTGAGACTGGAAGTGTGGTGCAAGTGTTTCCCTTATCCTCCTGGTTGGCTGTTCCAGTCATGGGTTGAGAGAGCTTGGCCTCCAGTTTGGCTGTATAGTTGCATCTCTCACATACATTTATGTTTGTTGGAAGGAGCAGAAGGTTGTCCGTGTACATGAGGCAATTGTAACATTGCCTCAAGATTCCCAGATTCACCAGCTGGCCTGGAGAGTATACCTGAAACTGCCCTTTGGTTAACAGATTGATTTAGGTATATTTATGGATATATGTATGTATGTATGCGTATATATATATATATATATATATATATATATATATATATATATATATATATATATATTATATGTATAAATGAGACTGCGGTGGTGGTGCTGCAGTAGCTTTGTCAACTCACAGTAAGACGTTGTCCTGTTCGATTCTCAGCTAAAGCGTCTTCTGTGTTGAGACGTGCATGAATGGGCGTACCTTTGTTAAAGGTTGTGCGTCAGAGCTGCCAACTCGGTACGTAAAAATCTACTGCCAATCATTTGCGGACCGTAGTTCCGCTGTGGCTACCCCTAACTGGGAAAAGCCAAAAGATACAACAACATTATATGCATATATGAATTATTTTAAAGTGTATGTACTTGGCTTTAGTGGTTGAGTTTTCTTTAAGAACTTTAATATTGCACAGTGACTAGGGGAAACAAGGTCTTGTGTTATCAATTAACTTGTTAATTCCTGACCAATGAATTGCTTAGGAAGTGTTTAAATAGTATTCCTTGCTGATGCTCTGTTTCTTGTTCTGAAGAAGTCTGTTTTATGACGAAAGCTTTTGAATAAAGTGGTGGCATGCTAAATACATTCCTATTTGGCATTCTGTGCTTGACATGTGTTTTGAGTGGCACCTTCCTTCTGGATGTACAGTTTGTTTGTTTTTTATTGGTTTTGGACACTTGGAAAAAGCATATGACAAGGTCCCAAGAAAGCTGATTTGGGCAGTACTACAGTGGTTCAAAGTCCCAGAAACATTAGTAGAAATAGTGCAGGCTATGTACAAGGACCCAATGATTCAAGTAAGAACAGTTTTCATTCTCGCAGAGGAGTTCCCAGTGGGAGTGGGTGTGCACCAGTGTTCAGCTCTGAGCCCATGCTGTTCATACTGGTGAAGACCTACGGTAACAGAAAGGTCAATGGGGCCAGATCAGCAAAGTTGCTGTATGCAGACTATGTAGCATTACAGGAAGACTCTGAGCAAGAGCTTCAGCAAAGGGTACGTGAAAGGAATGCAAAACTGAAGGCATGTGGGATGAAACTGGATGGCCCAGTGGTTTGCATTGTCGCAAGAGGCTCTCTGGTTCAATTCTGCTGGGTTGCCTTCTGTGCGGGGTCTGCATGTCCTCCCTGCATTTGTGTGGATTTCCTCCAGGTACTCCGGTTTCTTCCCACATTCCAAATACATACCTCTGGAGCATTTCTCCCTAGGCATCTGCTGAAAAATGGCTTCGATCCAACTCGAACTTTCCTAGTAAACAAATGTTAAATAAATAAATAAAAATAAATTAAGTACATATAAGACAGTGGTAATGGCAGCAAACTGGAGAAATCAGAAGAAGCTGAGAACTGAAATAGAAGGGAAGATAGTGGAACAGGTTAATAGCTTCAAGTATCTGGGAGATCAAAGCTAGAATCAGAGAGGCTGCAGCCAACTGGCATAGATAGCCACGTGTAGTGTATGACAGAAGAATGCCAAAGAAGCTGAAAAGTGAAGTGCAACTAGTACTACTGTATGGTATAGAAACCTGGGCAATAAAGGCAGAGCAGATGAGGAAGCTAGAGGTGATGGAAATTAAGTGCTTGATGGGTGGTAGGATGCACACTGTGGGACAGATGAAAAATGACGACATAAGAGTGGAAGTCAAAGTAGCTCCAATTGCAGAAAAAAATCAGAGAGAACAGATTACCGTGGTTTGGGCACATGCAGAAAAGGAGAGAATCTAGAGATGATTTCAGACAAACAGGAAGAAGGTAAGAGAAAATGAGGGCATCCAGCAAAGAGGTGGATGGATTGTGTGAGACAAAGTCTATGACAGTTAGGTAGAAGTGTTGAAGGCAGGTGTGTAGCAATGAATCGAGAGATTGTGACAGTTAATATGACACCCCAACTCCATGTAGAAAATGGGAAATAGGGGTTTATGTTGATGATGGTATGAGTGGAGTAGAAAAACATGAAATCAGGTGGGGTTATAAAATCAACATTATATAAAATTAAGGTCACATGAATATTATAGATGTAGGTTGTTGTCAATAGCTGTTTATATTCAGCATTTTGCTTTATGGTAAGTACCAAGCCATGCCAATAAGGACATTTTTTCATCTTTCACCATTGATGTTAGAGCCATCTTTCAGCTGCATGGCCCATTAGCATAAATATGCCATGCCATCATACCTCTCAAATTCTTAGCTCAAGAAACCTGGACAATGACAAAAATAATAGACAAAGCCCAAAAATAGTGACAAATCTAAAATATAGCTCTTACAAACTTAGAAAGTTGCTAGAATGAAAAGTGTTGTGTTTGCATGTATTTTCTGAAGGATATGAAGTCTGAAACTGAAATGCCTGTCATTATTTATTGACTTCAGTCCTCAATTTGCCAGAAAAAACATAAATTTTATGAGGAAGATACCAAAACTATGAGGCAAAAATCTTATGCCATGTTCACTGTATAATGAGAAATTAATCCTTTATACTTTATTATACATCACTGGTGTCAGCAAGGCAGGAGTTTTATGAACCGGACTCTTGCTCTGCTGGCATCAGAATGGTACATAAGTTAAAATGGACATAAATCTTGTTTGCCTTGTGAATAAAATATTCATGAAATCCACACACTGCGAGGTTCAGGCAAGTGTTATAACCATAGTTGTTTCAGCCTTTTGTTTGGCTCCTACCTGTTTGTTAATGGTTCACAAAACACAGACTGGGTCAGAATTGCAATTCATTAATAAAAGGATTACAACTGTTGCAGGGAAAACAGTAAAAGAAACTTCATCATAGAAAGGCAATAGTTTAAACAGTGCAGTTGGTGAAATAAGGGGATGAGTTGATGATCTGTAATTATATACCGGGCTATAAATATTACTTTTTATAGAACATGTAGCCAAAATATTGGTAAAATACTCAGAGTTGGCTGTGATGCACTGAGGCTGACATAATGTTTATGCTAACCCTTTCAGTATTTATAGTACACTCTGTGATCATAATAACCCATATGCAGCACTAGTTTGCTCAGTGGTTCTTTGCAATTTTCATCATTTAGTCAGTGGAATTTGAAAATCATCAGAATGAAAAAAGAAATACAATAACAAGTTTTAGAGCACCTAAGCTTGTATTTTCAAGCATTATGTGCAGGGCCATTGTAAAGGATGGGGAAGGCGCACAAAGTAATCTATAAGGAAGCAGGTAGAACAAGCTTAGAAATAATGGCAGGTGAAATTTGGTAAAGAGAAGTACATGACTTGGAACTTTGAAAGCAGCAACCCATGGGGTGTGCTGAAGAGATGGAATAAATCTCAGGCAGAGGAAAAATTATTTCTACCTAACCAGGATCATGTAAGGATGGGTGTGATCACTTACAAACAAGATGCTAGAATGGTGTGTAATGAAATGAAATGAAAAGTAAGTTTATCCCATTGCAGAGCACTGATAAACCATATTTGGCATGTTCTGTAAACTTGGGAGGCTTACTTGGATCAGTTTGTCAGGAATGGCAGAAATAATTCTAAAGACGACCACCAAGGTCATCAGGGAAGTAAAGGGGATGGTTTGCTTCTCTGCAAATTTTGTATTTTTATTGCATTTGTACTGTCCTCCTGTTATTTTACATAAAAAAATCAAATTTGAAAAAGAGCCATTCTGCTTTTGTTAAATAAAATAACATTTATGAAGAAAGTGAAGGTGCTAAAGCTGTGTATAATCTAACAATGATACAAGAGAGGGATATGGATATGCACAATAGCCAGACAATGCGTGGATCATTGAACAGAGGATCAGAAATGGACAATGAGAGATCAAAAGTAGCAGATAGAAGGACCACGACTGAAGATATGCATTAGGGATACGTCACTGAAAGGGTTGTTGTCCTGAAATACAGTGCCCAGAGAGGCTGGGCAGGTAAACAGGATTCAAAGGGGCAGGTGGTGTAATTGACAAATGATGGAGAAAAATTATAGGATAGAGCAGATGTAGAAGGACTAACCTCACTTTCAAGCAGATACTTCAGAACCTGAATCATCATCTGCTAACTTTTTTATATGCTTATAGGGTGGATAGTGTGAGTGTGCAGGTTTTATTGTTATCATTTTTAGTGGACTGATTGTCTCCTCTATAAATGATGTAAGAACAGCCACAGGCTTCCTTTATACATCAACATCAGTCGATTATTTTATTTTATTTTTCTGAAATCATCTTTCTCTTATTCATCATTGCAGAGGAGTTTGACTGTCTTGGTATTTAATAGATGTAAAACAGAACTAATCCTGGACAGGAAACCAGCCCATCACTTTGGTATTCATTAACTTTTACTATAAATGCTTAATTAAACCATAAAAGCAGTCAGAACTATTTTTAAATAAAATTATATGCCCATATTCATAAACAATTTGGGAAATACACAGCACAGCTCTGGTTGCCTTGCATACTTTGAAAGACCATCCCAATTCATAGACCCTCTGACTTGCTGCTTATAAGCACTGCTACATAGTCATGAAGTAATAAGTTTCATAGAACTGCACATAGTTGCAGTTATTCATGGATGGGGGTCATTGTGAATGTTCTTCCTGGCATACTGCCCTGGTAGGAGACCTGCACAGCATAGGATTCGTAGATGTCCAAATTATGCAAGTTCTTACTTCAAAGGCAGAAATGTGCTCAATAATTTTGACATGTACACATATGTATTTCAATAATAAGTATCTAAGCAGGGTGATCCAGGGAAACCCCTCACCTATTAGATTGCTGATGTAGGTAAGTCTAGTCTATGTGATTGGGGTTGAACACAAGCATATGCTCATGTGTCATTGTAATACCCCTTACTGGACCAACATAGGTTTTGCAATTATTTGAGGTTTTGAGCTAGCATGAGCCCTTCATCAGGAGTTAAGTTACTGATGTTAAATACAAGGCTTAAATATCCATTTGTGCTTAGAAAGGGAAGTACATCATTTATTTCCAATTGGCTAAAAAAGAAACCTTGAAAAATGTTAATATGGAAAGCATTCAGCTCATGCTACACATCACTGTGTGTGTGTGTGTGTGTGTGTGTGTGTGTGTGTGTGTGTGTGTGTGTGTGTGTGTGTGTGTGTGTGTGTGTCTGTGTTTGTCTGTGTGTGTGTGTGTGTGTGTGTGTGTGTGTCTGTGTTTTGTCTGTGTGTGTGTGTGTGTGTGTGTCTGTGTTTTGTCTGTGTGTGTGTGTGTATGTGTTTGTGTGAGAGAGACTGAAAATGTAGAACAGGGTCAAGACACGCTATAAAATCAGTTTGGCATGATACATTACAGTTAACATTGTTCACTGAGATGAGAACATAATACTCAGAGAGACTGCTCTGACATTTAATGAGACAATAAATCTCAAAACATGAGATGTATAGGGAGATTAGTTAAACACAGACAGTAAGAGGGATTTCTGTGTTAATGGAGGGTGTCTTACTTAATATTTTTCAGTGTGTCCACTTACATTACTGGATTGACTTCTGTTATATTTCACAATGCATTTTGTAACCTGAGTCCAATGAATCCATATTGTGTGTGTGTGTGTTTGGGGGATAATGTATCATACACACAACATTTTAACTCTGACACTTAGACATATATATAAAAAATAAAATCAATATAAAAATGAGGACTTGACTACGTGCAGAATCATTTTAATAACTGGAAGTACGTGTTTTTTATATCAATACCATGAAGTCAGTGGTGATGATGATGAAAGTGCTTAATACAGTGATTTTGTAGTTAATCATATTCTCCTTTTTGTGTTTGCATGTTTGTCTGTCTGAGTATGTATATATGTATATGTGTATGTGAATATATGTGTGTGTGTGTGTGTGTGTATATATATATATATATATATATATATATATGTCTAAAATTAACCGCACTCAAAAAAACGAACGAAGAGAAGAAACTTTAACTAAGAAACGAACTTCGTGACAATAACAGCATTCAAAGAATAGTAAATCCCACCAACAACTCTTGTAGTACTTCAGTACTTTCGTCTTATTTATTATCAAGACTTCTTCGTAAAGACATGTTTCATAACTGTGAGCAACCTTTTTCACTTCGTTTAAATACATTAGTTCTAGCAGTCCATTTAAAATAACAGTTCCTTTCCAATAGTAAAGTGTGAACAGGCAAGGTGCTGTGTGCATTTTCATTAACATAACAATCGCAGTTACATAAGGTAAATTGGTCAGATAGTAATAGCCATGTGGTGCCGTGTGCAAATGGTGCCGTGTGATGGGACAACCCAGAAATTAGGTATAATTTCTTTGCATAACTTATGAGTCCGTGCCTCCAAAGATAAGCAAAGAAGGGCACGAACGAAGGTGGAGGAGTCAGGTGGAAGTCCTATTATGCTTGGGTATCAGTGTGAGTGTAGAGAAATGGGTGGCTATGCCATCGGAGGGGGCTGTGTGAGGAATGTGGTGGACGTGAGGAGGGGGGATGTTTGGGGGCCACCCAGGACACGGAGTGTGAAGCCGGGGTTTGATGGGTAGGAGAATATGTATAATAGAGAGTCCCAGAAGACTGGGTCAGTGCAGATGGTACCACCCATGGGCTGGTTTGGATGTTACCACCCCTTGAACGGCTGCGTAAGAAGTGAGACTGAGGGGTGGGGGTGTCAGCGGGGGCTAGTCTGGTGACTGGGAGCATGCATGTAGGGGGGGAGACAAAAGTCAGAGAGAGAGGAAACACATTATATTCACTTTCAATGTTGTAATTCCATAAACACATTAAATCCACTTGCACAATTGTTCCAACCCCATCACATTTCAATCTCTATACCTTCTAAGCGCACATTTGATGTGCAAGCTTACGCTGAGTAAGGGAGAGAGGAAACACATTAAGTCCACCTGCACAAATGGCAAACTTTCAACCCCTATCACATTTCAATCTCTATACCATTTAAGTTGCATTTAATGTTCAGGCTTTCATTGAGACCTGGATCGACATCAGCTTTCAGTTCTATCTGCCATTTTAATTCCCGGACTTGCAGGAATGTATCCATGTCCCCTACAAAGTCAGTTATTTTTTCCAACACTGTGAATTTGAATCCTTTGAAGTTTGGGCAAATAGCACTGTGTTTAGCCAAGGCATTTAAACTATCCTGTTTGCATATTGTTGCCATGTGTTCTTTAATATGGTTACTCAGCTTTCTGTTAGTTTTGCCGATATAGAAATTCCTGCAATGCTCACAGAAAGTGCAGTATACCACATTTCTTGTGTTGCAATCATGGTGGTCATGTAGATGGACAGTTCTGTTGCAGTGCGGGAAGGTGACATTGTTGCCTTTTCGTATGTGTACACATGCGATACACTTGCCTCCTACTCCATAGCAAAATAATGGAATATCCTTCCTCACACTATAATGTCTGTGTCATCACATGCTAACTTCAAAGCTGCTCCAAAATCTCATCTAAAAAAGCACTGGACATGCCCCTGTAACAAACCTCTCTAACATCTCTACCCCAGCCTCTCTAATCCCTTTCTTCCACCCTTCTAACTACCTCAAATTCCAGTCAAATACATTGCCTGTAAACCTATATCTTAGCTGTAATATTAGCCACTGTTATTCAAGGGTAATAGCTGCTAGCTCAGCTATTAAAATACTTGTTAGTCTTTATGGCACCAATGATATAAGTGTTGTACCATTTAACTAAATAATTTTATTCTGAACTATAACCGTTTACTACTATTGTTAAACAAAACCTACCTATACTTCTTGTAACTTGTTAATTAATTGTTTTTTTTTTTTTTATTGTTTTTATTGTGGAGCTTTTCTCCCCGGGCCTCCGCTAAAAAAGGATCTATGTCCAGTCGTATTTTCCCAGTCAACAAATGTAAATAAATAATAAATAAATAATGTATTATTTTTATATATATATATATATATATATATATATATATATATATATATATATATATATATATGAAAAACAATGACAACCATGCTGATGGACAATAGAGATATGACTGCTGAATCCTATACAATTGCACTTTATAAGCACTTACACAAATGCATGGATCATGCAATCCCTAACAAAACTGAGATGCTATCCTCCAAAAAAAGGAAGCCAATCTGGTGGTCCCCTGCTATAAACAAACTCTACAACAGAAGAAAGAAACTGTTGCAAAAAATAGTAAAATCCCATGATTGGAGGAACTAACTCCGTGGTCAGCCTTAGTAAGAAGCTGAGATCCCTCATAAAATCCTCCAAAGCTAGTTACAAAAACAAAATTGCCACTGATTCTAAAGACAACCACAAAGTATCCTATAGCTATGTCAAGAAATTGAATGGCAACACTCAGATCTGCTCTGAGGTACAGCACAATGGCACTAAATATACAGAACCAACTGATATTGCCAACATCCTAGCAGATAGGTTCAGTGCTAACTTTACCCTTCTCTCATCCCCTAAAGGGCCCATCTCTATACCGGAAAAATGCAAAGTACCTGTAATCACAGCTGCACAGGCAAAAAACACACTCTCCAAAGCCAAGAACACAGCATCCATAGGACCTGACAACATCCCAGGCTGCATTCCACATGAACTACAGAATGAACTGGCACCCCACCTAAGTACCATGTTCAATCATAGCCTCACCTCAGTCTTTGTGCCCTCTGAATGGTGCACAGCAACAGTTATCCCACTCCTCAAAGGGGGAGCCACCATGGACCCAAATAACTACCTCCCCATTAGCCTGACGAGCCTGGTCTGCAAGGCTATGGAGTGTATCATTATGGAACTTATAAACAATGACATTGGTAATCTCCAAACTCTGGACCCTACCCAGTTTGGGTTTGTAAAAGGCAGATCATGTCTCCTAAACCTGATAGACTTCTTTGAAGCGGTCACCAAAGTTGTAGATGAGGGTAAGGTGGTACACATAGGTAGTCTATCTAGATCTCGCTAAGGCTTTTGACACCATCCCCCACTCTGGAATTATAGACAAACTCACTAAACTAGGTATAAATCCCTATGTCACAAGATGGGTTGCCAACTGGCTCACTGACTGAACCCACACTGTGAAAGTAGCAGACCCTAAATCCAACTTCAGACCAGTGACAAGTGGAGTACCACAGGGTTCAGTCCTAGGTCCTCTCCTGTTTGTTATCTACTTCTCTGAAGTACAGGTTAAAACAGAAGGTCTTTGTCTTACAAAGTTCACAAATGACTGCAAACTAGGAGCCATAATCAAATCTCCTAATGATGTGAACATCCTACAAAAGAGCCTCACTGAGACAGATGCCTGGTGTCAAATCCATGGCCTGAAGTTCAATGCCAAAAAGTGCATTGTCATCCCTTTTGGTAAAAACTCTGTACCCATGAACTACCACATAGGCGGTAGTCTACTTAACACAGAAAGTGTGATAAGAGACCTTGGGACACAGGTGGACAGTAGTTTCTCCTTTGATAATCACATCGCCACAGTAGTCAGGAAATCCTGTGTGGCACACCTCATAACAAAAGGTTTCTCATCCAGGAAAAAAGAGGTCATTGTTCCTCTCTACTCATCACTCATTAGACCCATTATAGAGTATAATGCCCCTTTTGGTATGTACCTCACAAGACATCTACAACAACTGGAAAGGCCACAGAAATACCTCACAAAGAGGATTACCGGCCTCAAACAGCTGCCCTACGCAGACCGTTTCAAAAAACTCCAGCTTTACTCTGTCGCATATCGCCTACTCAGAGGCGATCTCTGCCTAACATACAAAGCTATGTCAAACCCAGAGCTGTTGGACATGCTCCACGTAAAGAAATCCCAATCCCTCTGAGCTACAATGCTCTAGGGACCTAAACCTTGTCACCACAATAAACAGAACATGCTGGAGGGATAGATTCCTATCTCAGAAACTTCCCATACTCTGGAACAAGCTACCTATCTATATCAAACAAAGCTCCTCATTAGCACTCTTCAAGAAAAATCTTGATGATTGGATGGGAGATAGGAAATTCACCCCGGGGATCACTTCTGTGGCTCTGCTTGACTGGGGCACAGGAAAATAATTTTCTTGGGTGGCAAAAGCCAGGGTACCGTTTGGCTAGGCTTATATAGGCCCTAGGGCCAATAACATAATACCTACCTATAAACCTATATATATATATATATATATATATATATATATATGTATATATATAACACACACACACACACACACACATATATATATATATATATATATATATATATAACACACACACACACACACACACACACACACATATATATATATATATATATATATATACACACACACACACACACACACACACACACACATATATATATATATATATATATATATAACACACACACACACACACATATATATATATATATATATATATATATATATATATAATACACACACACATATATATATGTATACGTATATATATATATATATATATATATATATATATATATATATGTATGCAGACATATGCACATTATAGAGACATAGGACTTCATTTAAAGTAATCGCTGAGAAGACTGATCAGTGGAAAACATATAAAAAAAACTCATCAATGATAGCAATTATTGCAAGGAAAACTAATCTGAAAACAGTGATTAGAAATGTAAGCACATGTGTAACATCTGCAATCACCAATGATTAACAAAGAGTTTGTGTTTGTGGGTTTGCCACCACCCTACCCCTAGAAATTAAATAAAGTATCTCAAGGGCTGCACAATTATGGGAAAAGGGAAAAGATACTGAATTATGTTACAGTCAACCCCCTGAAGTTGGAATGGAGCATAATTTGACCGACTACACCACTGACAAAATTTCCCACAAAACTCAGTATATGCTAAAACTCATTCATTGATCAAACTAATAAAACTCATAAATACATGACTAATCCCTTTGTCCCTTCCCCCAGTTAATGAAGAGTATGATAAAAGTAATATGCCTACTGAAAATATTATGGCACCCCCTTCCTCTCATATGATCCCAAATCTCATAATCCTCCAGTACCAAGCATTCATATTAATCATTACAGTCAACAGCTTTGAACCTGCACCTCCCAGGCTATATATGCACCTTATAAATACAGCTAAAATGGCTCACTTCCATTTGAAGACTTGTTACCTTATCCGCAACACTTTTTATCCGCTTATTCCTTCACCAATCCTTTTACTCCCCTCTTCCGTTTTTCTATTCATAATATTCCTATTGCTCTCTGTTTTGATAAAAAAGCACAACAGACCCTTCTTTCACTATTCACCTTCCTAAACAGCAACACCATTTAGAAGCACTGGCTTACTCTTATCCCCATAGTTGTCTCCACTCCACAGTAAATGCCAAGCCAAAATCTGTCTCAATCTGTTTATTTGGAGTTGACCAAACTCTACTCACCCAGAAAATCAGACTTGTCAGTGTTTGCAGTATTAACAGCAGCTTAACTGATTCTTCTAATAATACCCAAATGGCATGATTGAGAGGTAGGTGGAATTAGCTGGCATGGGAGGAAACGAACCTTTCATTTTCCATTCTATCTTTTTAATGTTTACAAATATAGTAGGAATAACAAATGCAGCAGTCAAATGCATTGGAGTGGACATGCTTCTGTTCAGATAAAACCTATGTAATTAGGTCTAATATCTAGCACAGCAGAGTAAAGCCTTGAATGGATTGTGCAAATCATTTTGTATGGCAAGAACACTAATCTTCAAGCTGTCTTAGCCTGCATGCCTTTACTATCAAGGCTCTGCATTTATTCATAATTATGTCCATGATATAGTGATCGTAATGAAAATGAAAAGACACCTCATTTTGTTAGCCTCGGTACTAACAATCTTTGCAGACCTAGAAAGCAAGCTAACCTTCTTCTGAGTAATAAGAACTTTACTTGTACACTCACTGGACCAGCATAACTGAACTTCCTGGTCCAAAGTCCAAAATGCTTGCACTTTGAGAGCAAGTCTTTTAGAATCTGTCCCACCTAGTGTAAGCCTGTTTATAGATAGTAACTTACTTTGGAGTAAGGTCTCACAAAATACATTTTTTATAAACACAGCAGGCTTACACTGTTAGTGACTTAAAATGAGAGTAAGAATTTTGGAACTGGCACAATGACGGACCATCAAATTCTTCTAGGCACAGTGTTCTAAGAAATAGACTTTCACTAATTTTGTAATTGTTAGTACTAGCCACACGTCTTATTTAACATTTCCCCTTTCTTCAGTGGGCAACTAAGGCTAAAAACTATAGCAAGTTGTTTATAATCTAAGTCCAAAAATGACAAATTGCCATTATATAATTGATCTCTGTTTTATATGAAGAACTAAAATCTAACACTGCGTCTCCTTTTGGTTCCACTTCTGAACAAAGCTGAAAAATGGTTCCCTTTCAGAAGTACCCTAGCTGCTAGGCCCAGCTTTTCAAAACATAAAAAAATAAATAAACTGTGACTTGGGCAACCAGGCGAAGAAACGCTGAGCAATTTCTAACCAATGAAAGGTTAAACACACAGCACAGCCACACTTGAGCCAATAAAGGATGTACCCCAATCACAGTTCTAAATTCACCACAAAGAACAGCCAGTAAATAATTCACAAATATGTTTAATAGGTTAAGATTGGGTGCTGTCATTTCACCGCTTGAATTAATCAGAATAGTGTACAAACATGCTAAGACCAGTTAAATTCTATAATCCTAGAAATTCATTGGTTAACAAATTTAAAATAACTCAACCTCATAGGCTGACAAAAAGTGAAACTCTCACATACCCATAGGCTCTTAAAAATATATACATATATCCATTTAAAAACATATAATACATCCATTGGTGACATGATGTCAACTTCTTTGTAGTTTAAAAGAACGTATATTATAATATGCATTGTTAGCATAAAGCTCTCATCTTTAATACTGGAATAATAGATGACTGGTCATTAAAGCCGGAACTAACACAAGCATCAAATTCCAATTGCCATATTAGTTCCTGGAATTCAAGTTTAGTTCCCCAGTCACAACCACTCTCCAAAGGTTTGACTTGTTCAATAACCAGAATTTATAATCTACTTGACTACACATACTAAGGTGCCTAAATAAGGCATTCGTCTCATTTTTCTTATTTATATCATACAGATGTTCATATATCCTTTGTTTTAGGCACCATTCCATTTTTCCAATGCAATATGAAAAACAGCAGGTACAATAGGTCATATATATATATATATATATATATATATATATATATATATATATATATACCACCCATTTTGAGTAGCATGTGTAGTACCCATCCATGGGTACATACTTATTTATACTGGATAAATATAAGTCAACCATGTTAGCTAGGAAGGGACATTGTGGGCATAGTCCACACCTATATGTTCCTTTCCTATGTTTCCCACTGTGGGAATTAAGTTTAGTTCCTTGCTCAAGTATATTTTTTAAATTTGCCCCTCTCCTAAACTAAATTCCAAGGGGTAGCTAAACACCTTAAGACTGCTGGGTATAATTAAAATATTCCAATATTTAAAAATTATTTCCTTAATTTTGCTAGCATCCTGGTTGTACCTAGTAACAAAATATAAGTCCTCTTCCCCTAAAACTTTAGGGGGGGCTTCATTCATAACTCCATTGACCTTCAAAGGTCCATTATTTAACTCAACCTCCTTGATATTGATTAGGGGGAGTATATTTAGTGTCCCATCCCTTCAAAATCTCTTCTTTGATTGGATCAATGAGTGTCTTTGGGTAGTCTCTCAATATAAATAAATTTTCAATAAAATCTAACTCATCCATCAAATGTTCTTTAAGGGAGGTCATATGGGCAGCTCGAACCATTTGCCCCTTAATGTTTTTCTTTTGAAAATAAGGGTGATTGCTCTGAAAATGCAAATGTGAGTTAGAAAAATGTTCTTTTCTATACATTTGTGACACAAACTTCTGATTCACTATGTCTTTACAAATCATCACATCTAAATAATGGATACTTTCAACACCCACTTGGTGGGTCACAGACAAAAATTCATTTGTGTCACTTATATAATTCATAAAGTCAGCCAAATATTCAGCCGGCCCCTGCCAAACCAGTAATATGTCTTCTAGAAAGTGGAAATAAGCTTTAATGTGTTTGTAGTATTTAGATTTAAACACATAATGTCTTTTTCAATATAAGAGTATAATATTTGTGTAAACCGGGGAGCAAGATGCATCCATTGCCACCCCATCCAATTGCTTAGAATATTCCCCCTGGAAATAGATAAAATTACTGTTCAAGACAATCTCCATATTCTCAATAATTAATCAAAAATCATTGTGAGACAAGAATTCTAATTCAGGTAATATTTCCTCAAACCAAAGTAACCCAGTGTGGTGGGGGATAACTGAAAAAAGATCTTTGACATCTCTCGTGACAAAGATCAAATTGGGATCAAAAGCTAAATTACCTATTTTGGTAAGAAAGTCCTAAGAATCTATTAAAATGTGTTCATATAGCTTGTAAAAGTGCTTTAATTTTGTATCAAAACATATTGCAAGGGCTGTTTTAGAACCAGCAGATGCCACAACTGGTCTCAGTGGGGATTAATAACATTCTTATGGACTTTGGGAATTCCAAATATCTCAGGTATAACAGTTTTTTTTTACTCTCAGAAAATTATATAGTTCCAAATCCAACAAACCTTGCAACAAATTAACTTCCAAAATTAAATCTGTCTATATGCCACCAATATCTTGTTACGGAAAACCTGAGAGTATTGACCATCTGTATTCAATATATCAAGTATTTTTCCAATATAATCCTATTGCCACCCCCACCCCCTTTGTCAGGTTTCATAATTCTGAGTTCTTTGTTCCTACTCAAAACCTACTGTATGTTCCTTTCCTCTTGGGTCAAATCACCCTTATACCATCTCTTGGTATTAACATTTTTTACCTCATTCTCCACTAGGGTAGCAAAATTATTGACTATGGGGTGAAGTGATGGTTTAAAAGTGCTTTTGTTATTCAATCTAGTAGTTAAAGGCACAGAAGATGCCTCAGAAAATAATTCTTTCAAATTCAACTTTCTAGTAAACATTTTAATATCTATTAAACTTTCAAATACCTTTCCCTTATTGGCAGGGACAAAGGTAAATCCTTTTTCAAAAAGTCTGAAATAGGAAACATTAATTTCCATACCACTATAATTAAAAACATGAAAGTTGTTATAAGTAACTGTATATCCCTCATTACGTATGGATTCTTGATTAGGGCATTCATCCTCACAGTCCCTGTTTAAGAGACCCTCCTTCTGTTTGTCCTTTGTCATAATTTTTGGGTTGCCACTTACGAGTTACCTGAGCATAAGAGGGGTGCGCTGCTAAACTCTGTATCCTCGGAGATCTCCTTGGGGGGGGGGGGCTTTTCTAAAGGGGTTCTACCATAGTTGTCCTCATGCTCATTCATATTTCTGTCATTTTCTTTGAAATTACTGCCCCCTTTATTGGGATATTTAAGGCTTTCCCTTCCTAATATTATTTTTGGTCCCCCTCTAGTTTGCTTAGCTTTCTTTTATTGTTCTTATCTGTAACCACATCCACATCTTGAAAAATATGCAGGTATTTATTCTTATGATCACTTACAGTAAATAAAAGATCTTCCTGAATACCTCGGTTTAAGTCCATGTGACTCAGGCAAGCCAAAAATAAATGAACTCTGAGGTTTTTTTTCCAAGCTTGCAAGCCCCGAGATGGGAAGCTGATTCTCTATATCCCAGCTGCTTATATATATATATATATATATATATATATATATATATATATATATATATATATACTGTGTTCGAGAGTAGAAGAAATAACCAAAGATACCATAACCTCAGAATGTATGCATGTGCACACATATATATTTGCTTTTGTTCACAGGGCTTATTTGACTGGTTTAGCCTAATACCCCTTTTCAGTGGAGGCCTAGGAAAAAAGCTCCAGCATATTATAAACATTTTTAAACAGATATCCAGTAATATACATGAGTATATATTAAGTAGTACACAGTAACAATTAGGCATTCATTTTGCTAATTAGATTACATTTATATGAAATAAAGGCACCAAGTGGAATATAAAAGATACTTGCACATTAGTAGATTTTGAACACTGAGCATTTGAACAGGTGTATTGGAGGGGTTTTCAAATAGACACTAGATTATGTGACTGGTGGTTAGAAATTCAAAGAAATAGAAGTGAAGAAAAGAACTAGGTAGATAGAAAATGTTAATAATGAAGTTAAGAAATGGGGTATAAAGAAGGTTCAGAGACTGGTGTGTGTGTGTGTGTGTGTGTGTGTATATATATATATATATATATATATATATATATACATATATAACTATCACAAGGTCTATATTAGAAGTACAGAGGTGGGGAGTGAACAGTGTCACAAAGCTGACTATGTAGATGGGAGATCTTAGTAAAACTCTTCAGGTATTGATAAAGACTGGTTGGATGGTATTAGAAGTCTTCATGAAGAGAAATGGTTTGATTATATGACAAGCTGAAGAAAACAGCTGCATGTATCCTATAGGTATCTTTCTATAGATATAGGTATTCCTCTCATTCATACCCAGACTTTTCTGCACATCTCCTTTCCAGTGTTCAGAATTTCAACAATCATCATAAAACTCTCCTCACATACCTACAATTAAATACAGCCCACAAGTTAATCTTCCAACCAGGAAGCTGCCCTTCTATGTCATCCTTAATGACCACATACCACCCCACTCACCACCTCAGGTCAGAAAACAAAACGTTGCTGTCTGTAGTGAAACCCAAACTCTCAGCTGGCAAAATGATATATTCCTATGCCATCTCCAAGCTATGGAACACTCTTCCTCCCTCTCTCTCTCAGAATAATCAGCAATCCAGCCTTCTTCAAAAAAATCCTTAAAATTACCTCTCTTCTCTCAGTGGATATGCTCCTGTTCCCTACCAAACACCTAATCACCTGATTTCTCACACTAGCTTGCTATCTCTACCTACCTCCATATATTTCCACCTATTCTCTTCTATTTCCCTCCTGCTTCTCTCTCCCCCACCTATTTCACACTTCCATCCCATTCCTTTTCCTCCTGCTAGGTACTTGTATACCTGCACCCCTGTACTTCTAGCCTCATACTACTATATACCCCTATACACCCCTATCCTGCACTTATCCCATGAACTTCCTTATCTTCCTTTTCTGCTCACTACTGTTTACTTTGTCATATATACTACCTCACCAACACATTATAGCTCTCCACTTTCTCCATCTGTCACATATCTACCTCCCATCTTACATCCATCCCATGCACTTCCTTTCTCTGTAACACACTAACACCTTTGATAGAAGTTAATATGCTAATAGTTGATGTGCATTAGAAGTTAATATGCTAACAGTTGTGCATAATTCTCTGTTACTTGTATGCTGTTGACAATTGCTTTGTCAATATTTTCTATGTATCAACATTGTTCAATTGTATTTTATGGTCTATTGTATATAATTTTGCTCTGCTATGTATATTGTGGAGCTTTTCTCCCCAGGCCTCCACTGAAAATGGGCTCTTCTTAGGCCCAGTGGGCTTTCCCGGTCGACAAATGCAATAAATAATAACCATAGCAAAAAGGTTGCAGTCTACAGCTGCATGCAGAGAGGGGGTTAGGATTTGCATAATGGTTAAGGCGTTTACCTCACAAACACAGAGCACAGATTTGTAATATTGGCTAGGCTAAAAATGGCCCACAAGGGCAAGTAGCCTAGTACTTACCTATGAAACAAGCATTGGTTTTGCATGGTTCAGGTGAAGAGATTTCAACAATAATAAAATGAAATAATATTTCTTGTTCTTTCTAGCATCTATAAAATGAATTTAGAAGGAGTATATTGCACCTGAATGAGGAGCAAGTTAGACACCTGGAAATTCTGAAGCATTCCTATATTTTAGCTTAAACATTCCTTTTTACTTTAATCAGTGAGTAGTAGGGATTCTCTGCTTTCCACTGGACAGTCCTGATTTGTGCAGATATGCCCTTCAAAAAAAAAAAAAATTTAAAAAGCCTAGAAATTTAAAGAGGAAAATATATGTTGATAATAGTTTCCCACAATATCACAAACAACTATGACAATAACAAATGGTGTGTGAAGGCAAGTTTTTGTCCTGCAAAATTATACATTTCAGTGAGAAATACACTGGGCAATGCAAAAAGGTGGCTACAACAATAATCTAATCTGTTAAATACAATCAATGAGGAAACTGAAAAGAAAGTATGGCATTGTTCATTCATGTTCAGCTGATAATTAATTAAAAATAATTTAAAAATACAGGCATATAGATGCACACACCCATATAAGCACTGCATGTGTATGTAGAGTTAGTATATATTATTAGCATGGGTATGGGGGGATATAACCCCCAGTGTTTTGAGGGGACATCTCTCAGCAAAATTGCTTTTATGACAATGAATTTTATAATTCTTTTTTTATGCATTGATGCTTAATTTTTGAAGTGTTGAAACTTACAGCATTAAGTCTTGCCCTTCTGAGAGGTGGACAAAATGCATGAGTATATTTGTAAAACTCAAACTCATTGTCATCACTCAGCTGGTGTAGATTTTTTCCATGGACTGAACAATCATTCAAAACCAAAAGATAATGCAACAAATATCATATTTTGCAAGGAGTACAAGCTCATTTATACACCTCATGCCCACTTTTTATATATACCAACTTCAAGATCACACAGTATTGGTGGAAAAGGGAAATGTCCATTTCAGCCTTGTCCCACAATCTCACACCAACAACAGCCAAGTGTATCTTCAAAAAAGTGTGAATCAGTGAAAAAATCTCTTAATTAATTGATGCTTTTATATTATTGCCTAGCTGATTTACTCTTTTGTATATAAGACATTCCAATATCTTTATATTTGTTGAAGCATTGAGAAAGAGCTTGTCTTGAAAGCTTTGCATATTGATTTTATTGCCTTCTATATTAAATTCTTCAGTGATGCTTATGGTGTGTCTGTGATATATTTTTGGATATTGGTGAACCTTCGTCTTGGATACTTAGCCTTTTCTGAGGTTTTTTACCCTTTATGCTTTATATCCTGTAATCAAACTCCTGACTTTATTCATGCACAGTTTGGCTCTGTCAAGGGTAGGTCATGTCTGTTAAATTTGGTTGACTTCTTTTAGACAGTTACCAAAGCCATGGACGAGTGGAAGACAGTGCACACTGCCTTCCTTGACCTGGCTGAAGCCTTTAAAACTATTCCCCACTTGGGCATAATAGATAAACTCTCTCAACTAGGCATCAACCTATATGTTACCAGACAAGGTAGCAAACTGGCTCACTGATAGAACCCACCTAATCAAAATAGAGGAAGCCACATCAAGCAATAAACCCATAATAAGTGGTGTACCCCAGAGATCGGCCTTGGGGCCTCTGTTTTTTAGGATATACTTCACTGAGGTGCAGGCCAAAACCAGTGGGCTATGGCTGGCCAAATTTGCAGATGACTGCAAGCTGGGCATGGTTATCAATTCCCCAAGTGATGTGGAAATCCTCGAAGAGGGTCTCATCCAAACAAATGACTGATGCCAGAAACATGGCCTCAAACTGAATGCCAAAAAATGCATCATTATCCTTTAGGAGGAGAGTGACATCCCCACAAATTATCACATTAATAACAATGTGCTAAACATGCAGTCAGTCGTGAGGGATTTTGGCACCAAGGGTGATAGCAGCCTCAGTTTTGACCACCATGTTGCTTTCGTTGTACAGAAAGCTTTCTACATAGCCCACCTCATAAGTAAGGGTATCTCATCCAGGAACAAGGAGGTCCTAACACCCCTGTATTCTTCCCTTATAAGGCCAATTATTGAGTACAATGCCCCCTTCAACATGTACCTCTCAAAGCACATGCAGCAGCTGTAGAGACCACAGAGGTTCCTCACAGGAGAATCCAGGGCCTCAAACATCTACCCTACACAGACAGGCTAAAAGCTCTGTCCCTCTACTCAAGTTTCATACAGACTCCTCAGAAGTGACCGCTGTCTGGCATACAAAGCTATCTCAGACTCCGCCTGGGTGGGACTGTTGCATACTCGCAACTCAAGTTCCACTCAGGTAATCCACACATGCGACCTCAACCTGGTCTGTAACATCAATAGGACTTATTGGTGGGATAGATTTGTGTCCCAGAGATTCCCCCATCTCTGAAATAGACTCCTCTCTACATCAAGCAGAGTACCTCATTATCCCTTTTTAATCACAACCCAGATAACTGGATGGAAAACAAAACACACCCCTGGGAATTCCACCTGTGGTGGGCAACATGGTGGTCAAAAGTCAGTTTGCCTACAACCTGGATGCCCAAGTCCCTCATGACTGATTGCATGCTTAGGACCTTGTTATTAATGTAGTAATTTGTGGGGTTGTCACTCTCCCCATGGAGGATAATGATGCATTTTTTGGCATTCAGTTTGAGGCAATGTTTCTGGCACCAGTAATTTGTTTGGGTGCGACACTCCTACAGGATGTCCACATCACTAGGGGAATCAATGACAGTGCCAAGCTTGCAGTCATCTGCAAACTTGGTTAGCCATAGCCCACTGGTTTTGGCCTGCACATCAGAAAAGTACGTCAGCCAAATTGGCCAGAGTTGGCTAGCTTCCAGTTCTGGTTATAGAGTACAACGCTCCGTTTGGTATGTACCTCACAAGGCATCTGCAACAGCTGGAAAGGCCGCAGAAATACCTCACTAAAAGAATCACAGGCCTAAAGCAGATGCCCTATACTGACTGTCTAAAAAAACTCCAGCTATACGCTGTGGCATATCGTCTACTCAGAGGCAATCTCTGCTTAACATACAAAACCATGTCAAACCCTGAGCTGTTAGACATGCTCCACTTAAAGAAATCCAAATCCCTTAGAGCCACATGCTCCAGGGATCTAAATCTTGTCATCACAATGAACAAAACATGCTTGAGGGATAGGTTCCTGACCCAGAGACTCCCTATACTCTGGAATAGACTGTCCATACATGTCAAGCAGAGCGCTTCCTTGGCGCTCTTCAAAAGGAACCTTGACGATTGGATGGGAGATAGGAAATTCACCCCGGGAATCATGTCAGTTACCCTGCTAGACAGGGGTCCAGGGAAGTAAATATTGCGGGAAGAAATATCCAGGGAATTGTTATGGCTAGGCTTGTATAGGCCCTAGGGCCAATAGCCTAGTACCAGCCTATGAACCATTCATGATCAATTTCTTCTGAACCTCATCGCTAGTAAAATAACCTAGTCTGACACCTCTATTAAGTAAAGATTTAAATTCATCTATTGCTTCCAAATAGTTAGTTATATCTACCTTAGAGTAAACGAGATAATCATCCAAATGTTCATGGCACATATTCAGATACTGTGATACATGCATAACAACCAATTTCTTCCCCTTATCAGAAGATTTGAAAACCAGCTGTTCATTTTTAGACATATGTGTTAGTGCTGTCCACTCCTCTCGTGTTAAATTATAAACAATATTCTCTTTTGCACTTAAAAACACATTTAGTTCAGTTTCAGCAAAACAATCAACAGTTTTATGAAAATAATGAATATCAGCATCATAAAAACCTGGAAATATATCTGCTGTGTGTCTTAACACAGCTGGTATCTAATAAACTGTAAGCATTATATTCCTCCTCTGAAGCACAAGAAAAGTAATTCTCTTCAATAGTAGAATCAGTAGCATTAATAAAATTACTTTGTTCACTATCATTTTTAGAATTAAACATACATTTCAATTGTAGTTTTCTAACCAGTCCAAAAATGTCTTTTTTTTTTTTTTTTACTTCATATAACTTTGGGATAACAGTGGGAACAAATGTTAAACCACAGGTCAATTCAGAAAGTTCAATGCTTGAAAACACATACCCAGACAAATTGACGACATAGCCATCATTCTCACCATTTTGTTTGTTTATAATACTTGTTCTGGGGGGATTGGATTTCCATTTATTGGAAAACTGGTTCTCTCTCTGCCATTTTCTATTTGGTGGTTCTTCAATTTGGCCCAATCCAAAAGGTCTAACGAAATTCTGTCGGTTTTTGTGCCTTAGGTAATTCAGGATATTCATCCTCTTCCCGGTGCTCACCATCACCTGTTGATGTGTTATAAGTAGTGCCCAGAGAAGAGAACAAGTGCCGTTCCTCACCTCTTTCACTTCCTTGAAACCTCACATGACCTCCATTTGATTTCCGATTGGTCCTTCCCCCAAAGGCAGTACCATTGTCATAGTCTCAGATAACTCTTACAAGTTTTTTCTTTTTCCTCTGCAGAATTTCTTCCTCAAGTGTTTTTAATTTCATATTAATGTCTATGAGCAACTTGTCTACAGATTCAGAGCCAGAAATAAAAATTAATTTACTGCACATACTGCTAATTTCAATTCTCAACTCTTTTTGTTTCACTCTATCCCTTTCCACAAGGATAGAGATCCACTCTATAGTGCATTTATGTGCTGCTGCGATTAGCATTTATAAAACAACTTATTTTCATTTTTTTAAGTGAAATAGTGTAGCTGGGTCCAGTGTTATACCAGTATGAAAACCAAGTCATTTGATTGGAGAGATGGGCCTGGATTAGAAGCATTCTTGTCCTTGTCTCCCTGCATGGTTCTATACTCCATGCAGTTATACTCAACACCTGAGAAATACCTCCTCATTCTCTTCCTGTTTTCCTCTGCAGCTTTAATTTTGCTATGAATTTCATTTGTGCATTGGAGATTGTCTTACATGTTTTAGAATTCTAAGAAATCATGTAAACGCATCAGCTGATCAGCATTAGATAGTGCGTGTCCTTCATACTGGCTCATAACTGAAGCTGGTTAGATATTATGACTAGCTTAAAAGGCACTTTTATGCCTGTTGGTCATCCGTATCAGCTGTGTTACAACATACATGTGAAAAGGAAAATGTGAACCACAATGCTCAGCTATTTTTACACACACACACACACACACACACACACACACACACACACATATATATATATATATATATATATATATATATATATATATATATATATATATATATATTTGATAACAGGGTAGGTAGACTAGTGTGAAGCCTCCTTTGAAATATAGCCTGGGTACATGTGTACAACATAAAATAGCAGAGTGATACAGGAGTGCAAATATATACACCGGGTGGAATACATAGTGATCATTGCTGACAAGATTTTATTCTCTCAATGCAAGTCAGTGCAAGGAACTTACCTGACTGCGACCCACACTCATAGAATACCCATAGTGTCTCTTTTCATATAGTCCAGTGAGATACATCTCAGGTCATTTATGCCCACATGGGCTATGACAGAATCATATTTGTACCTGCGTTGAAGTAACTTGACTGTACGCATGATACTACCGATCCTAGCTCCAAGTAAGCAGCTAAATGTTATCTTCTCCTTGTCTAAAATGGTGATTGCGTCTCATACAATGGAATCCCCTATAACAAAAGTCCTAGGTAAAACTGCATGATTTCCATTATAAGGTCCTATATTTTAATCTATAGTTATGTATCAACCTGATGAACAGAGGCACTAGTGTAACTAAATCTGGTGGTCTACGTACCAAAGACCAGCAATATCAAAGCACAGCCCCCCATACCATGTTAGCACTTATTCCTGAGTCTGGAACAGTAGCCTGTTTTTGTGATTCATAGTTGCAGTTCACATGATATGTATTCAGTATTCCGTGTTTCTGTGTTTCCAGTAGTCGAGCTGGCAAGTTTTAACCACAACACAGTAAATCATTTCTTTTAGCTGTAAGCAGTCATGTGTGATGTGCATATATCCAGAATTAACTGCTATCATTTTTAGTTTCATAGGTAGATACTAGGATATCTCCCCGAGGGCATTTATAAGCCCAGCTAGAGTGTGTCAGCTTTCACCGCCCCATTGATTAATTAACTGATCCTCTGTCAAGCAGAGCCAATGAAGTGATCCCAGGGGTGTATTTTCTGTTACCCATCCACTCGTCAAGGTTTCTCTTGAAGAGTGTTAGTGAGGGGCTCTGCCTGATGTAGTTTTGAATTTTGTTCCAAAGCATGGGGAGTCTCTGTGACAAGAATCTATCCCTCCAGCATGTTCTGTTTATTGTTGTGGTGAGGTTTAGCTCACTAGAGAGCTTGGTTCACAGTGACTTGGATTTCTTTAGGTGGAGCATGTCCATCAATTCTGAGTTGGACATGGCTTTGTAAGTCAGGCAGAGATTACCTCTGAGTAATCAATATGCCACTGAGTACAGCTGGAGTTTTTTCAGTCAGGCTGCATAGGACATATGTTTGAGGCCAGTGATCCCCTTGGTGAGGTACTTTTGTGGTCTTTCCAGCTGTTGGAATTGTCTTCTGAAGTACATCCCAAATGGGGCATTAAACTCTATAATGGGTCTAATGAGTGATGAGCAGAGGGGCACTATAACCTCTTTATTTCTAGATGTGAACCCTTTAGTAATTAGATGGGCAACATAAAAGGATTTCCTAACTACTTTGGCAATATGATTGTCAAAGGAGAGATTACTATCTACCTGGGTCCCCAGATCTCTTATTACCTCTTCTGTATTAAGGGGGCTACCACCGATGTGGTAAATTGTGGGTGTTTTGTTTTTCCCAAACGGGATGACTATGCATTTTTTGGCATTTAGCTTGAGGCCATGACTTTGACACCAGGTGTCCGTCTCAGTAAGGCCCTTTTGGAGGATGTCCGTGTCAGCAGGAGAGTCAATTATGGCTCCCAGTTTGCAGTCATCGGTGAACTTGGTTAGCCATAGTCCTCTTGTGTTTGCCTGTACTTCTGAGAAGTATATGCCAAACAGTAGAGGTCCCAGGACCAAGCCTTGTGGGACACCACTTGGGACTGGTTTAGAGTCGGATCTGGAGCCTGCTATTCTTATTGTCTGAGTTCTGTCTGTAAGCCAGTTGGCAACCCATCTTGTGATGTAGGGGTTTATGTTCAGAATGGTGAGTTTTTCTGTAATACCCAAGTGGAGAATTGTGCAAAAGCCTTGGCAAGGTCAAGGTAGGCTGTGTGAACCACCTTTCCCTCATCTATGGCCTTGGTGACTGTCTCGAAGAAGTCAACCAGGTTTAGTAGGCATGATCTGCCCTTAACAAAGCCAAACTGGGTCATGTCAAGTGTTTGGATGTACACAATATCTTTGTTAATGAGTTCCATGACGATGCGCTCCATAGCCTTGCAGACCAGACTAGTCAGGCTTATGGGGCAATAGTTACCAGGGTCAGTTGTGGCCCCACCTTTGTGGAGAGGTATCACCATTGCTGTGCGCCATTCTATGGGCACGTAGTCTGTGGAGAGGATGAGATTGAACAGTGTGTTTAGGTGGGGTGTTAGTTTGTTCTGTAGTTAGTGCAAGATGCAGCCTGGGACACCATTTGGTCCCATTGATGCTGTGTTTTTGGCTTTTGAAAGGGCTGTTTTCACCTGTGCATCTGAGATTTTTGGGACAATACACTTTTCCAGTATTGTTGTGAGCCCTTTTGGAGGTGAGAGGGGGGTGAAGTTTGCACTGAATTTATCTGCCAGGATTTTGGCAATATCAGTAGGTTCAGTATATTTTGTGCTATTTTGCACTAGTTCAGTGCATATCTGCGAGTTGCCACTTATATTCTTAACATAGCTAAAGAAGGCTTTGTGGTTATCTTTTGAATCCTTGGCTATTTGTCTTTCAAAGTTATCCTTGGGTGATTTCATGAGGAACCTTAGTTTCTTACTGATACTGATCAGGGATGTCTTTCTTTCTTGGGATTTGCTTTTTCTGAACTAGTTTCCTCCTTCTATTGTATAGCCTGTTTATGGCAGGGGTCCACCAATCTGGTTTCCTTCTCTTAGATGAGTGACTCTTGGTTTTGCTAGGGATGGCATGATCCATGCATCCTTGTAGGTGCTCATAGAGTGCATATGTAAAGGTTTCTGCATCTTGGGCAGTGTTATCCATTAGCGTGGGGGCTGTGAAACTTGCCACCTCTGTCTTTAGTAAGGTGAAGTTTGCTTTAGAAAAGTTTTTTACTGTGGTTTCCTTAGTTGGGGGTGGTGGTGGGGTGTGGACATCCAGAATGATTAGTTTATGGTCTGATCTAACCAGTGATGGGTTGATCTAAGGTGTGGAGCACTTGTTGTCCATGTTGGTGATGACCAGGTCCAGTATGTTTCCACATCTGATAGGGGAGTTTACCAGCTGATCCAGGACATTTGTGTTGATGAATTCCAGGAAGTGCGGGGCCTGGGAGTTTGTACTCAAGTAGTTTTCCCAGTGAATGGTAGGGTAATTGAAATCACCCAATATCAAGGTGTTTGGTGGGACCTTCATGTTTTCCAGTGTCTCCAGAAAGGTGTAGTGGTGGTCATGGAGGGTGGAGGGTGATCTGTAGCAGGCCACAATTTGCATTGCAGATTTGCCTGATGTTAGTTGCACATGGATGATCTCAGAGATATCATGCTGCACCACTAACCTGGAGGTGTAAGTATCCTTGATGAATATGGATACACCCCCTCCTTTTGTGTTTTTGTCTGTGTTCTGTGGCCGAAACGTGTGGTATGAGTTGTAACCCAGTAGTGCTGGGGTGCTCTCTGGAGCCTTGAACCAGGTTTCAGTTACTGCACATGTGTAGACATTCTCCACACTGAGGAGTGCTTCGAGCGCATGCATTTTGAGATTTAAACTCCTGGCGTTGAGTAGCATAACCCTCAGTTTTTTATTAACTGTGCTGTTTATGGAGGTGGGTTTGACTTTTGAGCCTTGGCACTATGGGGGCAGAAAGAGCCTTGGCCAGTATTTGAAAGCCTAGGGGTGACAGGTGCAAGCCATCTCTTGCGAAGCAACGTGGCTTGTCGAGCATGTCGTCCCAGTCTGACAGACACTGGATCCCCTTTGAATGACACCAGGAGCTTAGCCAATTGTTGAAAGTGATCATTTTTCTTTAAACTGAGGTATCATTCTTGGTGAGGGCAGGATGCTACTCAGGGTCATACCAGCCTGGGCTACATGATCAGAGAGCTCTTCCATGTCTCTTTTCATGTAGTCCAGGGAGGTACGTCTCAAGTCATTCACACCAACATGAACAATGACAGAGTCATATTTGTACTTGTTCTGGAGTGACCTGAGTGCTTGTGTTACGTGGCGGATTCTGGCTGCCGACAGGCAGCTAACAGTAACCTTCTCCAGCCTAGTGAGTGGGACATCAGTGTGCCTGACTATAGAGTCACCTATTATTAGTGTGTTAGGTATGTTATTTCGCCTTAAGGGCTGTGATTGTGCGACACACTGATTTTGTGTTTTATGTGTTTGGTTTGTGACGGGAGGTGCAGGTTGTTTGGGTGTCTTCTTTGGAGGTCTCTGATGCTTTTGCAGGTTTTTATTTAGAGCCTCTGAGTATGATTTTGTGTATTTGTGTATTTTTTGCCAGTGCTGTTTTAGTAGGAATGCGTGCGGCTGGAGGTGTGGTGCATGTATTACCCTTCTCCTCTTGACTGTCTGTTCCAGTCTTGGGTGGAGACAGCTTAGCTTCCAGTTTGGCTGTATAATTGCATCTCTCACATATGTTAGTGTTTTGTGGTAGGAGGGAGAAGGTTGTCTGTGTACATGAGGCAGTTGTAACATTGCCTCAGGATACCCAGATTCACCAGCTGGACTGGAGAGTACACCTGAAATTGCTCTTTGGTCATGCCTGAATAGTAAGGTGAGCTGCTTAGTCACTTGGTTGGTGAAGGGTGAATAAAGAGCCTTGCCCTGCTGGACAATCAGTGTCAGGGTATATTAGTGCTTGCTATTAGGTCTGAGCAAGCACTGGGCTGTAGGATGCTTTTTGACTGCTTAGGTTGAGAGTTAGACTAGTTTCAAGGGAAAAACTGAAGAGGAGACTTAGTGGAGCCGGGAATAATTTAACCGTAGCTAAATGGCATTGCCCAGTGCGCAAAACCGTGCAAACATGCTTTTTATAGCAGGGGAATGAAAGATATAAATTAGCCCAAAATGGCCAATAAACTACTAACTTCTGGGCTGGAACCACTCCTTCAGGGACAGATAGGTTGCTCAAAGCTACCCTCTCTCACAGGTTAACACAGAATCTTCCTTCTATCCAAGTAAGGTATGGGCAACTCAGAAACTAGTATCACAGCCCTGAATTCAGCACTAGCCTGAAAACTAGACTATAATAGCTTAGAAAGGTGGGAAACAAGGAATTTATTTATTTATTTATTTATTTATTTATTTATTTATTTTTGGAAAGATAAGGCAAAAACAATCAAAAATACATTTAAAATAGTTTTAAACGACTACAAATGATCAGAAAATGCTATCACACTTTAGTGTGTAGCCTACAACAGTTAAAAAAATATTTAAACAAAAAACTTTATAAAAGTGCAGGCAGTCAAATAAGTACAATATGTGATAAAAACAAGCTTTTAAATCACAATAAACGCTGGAAAATCTGTGTTTAGGAGAAAAACAGTGAAGTACAGAAAGAAAGTACAGAAAACTGATACTTAATCACTCCAAAGTCTCTCTTCTAAGCTAGAAGGCTTGTATCAGTTTAAGGCTTTCTAGTGCTACCCAGTAGGTTAGTTACAGGAAAGATGGGAACATACCTCCCAAATGTCCCGAATTACTCGTTTTATTACCGAGTTTTGGGGTCCCAGTAATGGGGTGCCACGATTCCCGAGTGGCACCCTTTCATTTTCGATTTTATTTAATTAGTTTTTTCACTTTATTTTTATTTTTCGTGCTTTGAGCTGACGTCATCATGTGCACAATGACGTCAGCTCGTCAGGGCTACCAGCCTATCGGAATTGAGCTCGTGATGTATTTACGGGTAGTTTACGAGTGAGAAGGATTTTTTTTATGGTGAAATGCTTTGCGAGCAGATATGGTCAAATGGCATGGATTTATTTTTTTTATTTAGCAGGCTGGACGAACTGCAAGGAGTGGTAAGGAGTTATCACTCGAGTTAATTTAGGAAAGGTTTTTGTCACACTGATTGCGTTTACTTTCTGTTATATTCACTTTGTAGTTAATTGCCTGGGGGAGGAGAAACCTATCTGTATCTCTACTCATTGCTGTTTGCTGCCTTATTTATTAAATGTGATTTATTTGCTGCCTAGTGTTCAGCTCACCATGGCTTCTGACTTCCTGTAGAATGCAGCTGAAATTGTTCAGATATTATTAGCTATGTAGGATTCAAGTGTGTGTGTGTGTATATGAACAGTGTTTGGCTATAATTTATCAAATTCATAGCTTTTCTTAAGAGAAGTGGCTAAAATATCAGCAGTATCAATTAACTTCTCAAAGTGAAATGGTTTAAAAAGAATATTGTCATTTCATTATATTTTACTCATATCAGCAGCTTTGATCTATTAACTTGTGTTTTCAATGTTTTAACAATGAAACACAGCTCTTTTTTGTTACGTTGAAACACAGTACTTTTAAAGTAACTTCAGACAAAATATTGGAAGCTACCCCTTCTAGTTTAAAATCAACAGTTCTGTTAATTCTAAGCTTTTCCTGCTAGCATTTTGACTTGTATTTTTGTCTTAATACTTCAGAGGCATTTTCTGACTTTATATAAATCAGCTCTTTTTCCTTTCAAAACCAACAGCAATCGTTATTTTCATATTTTCTCATAATCCTTAACAGCAAACATTTTTTCAAGAAACTTGCTGCTATTTTTTCCAGTCTTAAAAACTGACCTTTTCTACCACATATTTTCCAAAATTAATTATAAAGCAGGATAATTTTTATCTTGTGTGTATCTTAATATATTAAACAAAGTTTGAATTTTAATTGATTGAGCATTATTCTGGTTTCTATTCTCAATTTCTGGCATAGTGAATGCAATATTGTTTGTTTATTCATTTATTGCTTTTATTGACTGAAAAAATTCTAATGGGTGGAAAACTCCTTTTTAGCAGAGATCCAGGGAGAAAACTTTCACAAGAGACAGAGAAAGTAACATACATACATACATACAAAGTGTGATGACTCAATTGAATATACAATAATTGTCCAGGTTTTTTGTGCTAAGAGTTGAGAGCTATGGTGAGAAGTGAGAACTGAATTTGTATTCCCTCATCATTGGCTTTGTCCAGGTTTTTTGTGCTAACAGGTTGAGAGCTATGGTAAGAAGTGAGAAATTAATTCAGTAAATGATAGCCATTAAGTTTCAGTCTTCCTACTTTTCAGGAAGCTGCTGATTTGGTATAGTGGTATGTTCTGACTGTAGTGCATAGGGTCCTGTCTTGGGTTCAAAACTTGTCAGTGAAATGCATGGTGGTAACACAACATTTTATTCTAGCAACTTTACAAAATTATACAAGCAGTGTTTAAAATGTGTCCCTGTTTTTTTTACCTTTTGCCCCCCCCAAAAAATGAAATTGAAAATAAGTGCAAAACGCTGTGCAAGATGCCTATGGCTTATACTACTGTCATTTTATTTATAGTGTGGGTATGGAAGTAGACTTTTATGATGGAAATGTTCTGAATTGGGCAGTTTTGTCATTATTGGTTCATGCGTTTTGTTTCATTGCCTACAGTATAGCCTACTGGAAAAATGTTCAAACAATACATTTAAAATGTGCTCTAACAAGTGTGTTGTATAATACAACTTGTATTATACAAGGAATATTAATTTAATAAAGTCAGGAAGGTTTATCAAAGAAAATAACACACATGTATGTTTCTAGTTTTGTGTGCAAGGGGGCAATGATTTGAAAACAGCCCAAAGGTAATCTTTATCCACCACTGACCAGATGCATTTTCTTTGGATGTGGTGTGAGTTTCAATGCTGTTTCAATTAATATGAGTTTCAAGGGCAGAGAAGTTTTAATGCCAAGCCTGTTTTCATTGTGAGACATTATTGCTTTGTTTACCAGATGTCTATTAGTGTTTCTGCATTGTTGTGCTGTAAAATGTAAAAATAAAATCCAAATCATTGTATAAGTAATGCAGTATGCACACATGAGTGTTTATGGTAAATGGGGCAAAATATCCAGGTAATGGGACATTGGGATGGCTGCAGGGGGACTCTGGTGCCATATTTTGATTATCTGTTCTTCAGTTTGTGTTTGATAGCTGGTACCCCACAATTCCATTGGAGTGGGTGGGGCTATGCAGTTATGTATACAAATTAGATGTTAATCAGCATACAGATTTGTACCTATTTTTCATGGGCCTTGCCCAGATTTTTGATGTTTCCAGGTAGAGAGGTATGGATGGGAAACAAGTGCAGATGTGATCTTTTAAACCAGAAAGTTGAAAGAGACGGACAAACTGTCCAAATGGTCAATAAACTACACATTCTGGGCCAAGAACCTCTCCTCTCATGGTAGAACGGGCTACCTAGTGCTTACCACTCCCACTGATAAGCTAGAAGGCTTTCCTCCAACAGAGAGAGGCTTGCAGGGCTCAGAAGCTTACTAACAATCCTGGATACAGCAACTCTGTAACCAGACTAGTCTAGTTATAGGAAAGGCGGGAAACAGGAGCAAGTGCGGCTTTCAAACCAGAAAGTTGAAAGAGATGGAAAAAAACTGCTCAAACAGCCAATAGTTACAATTTCTGGGCCAGAGACCACTCCTCTTGTGGTAGATAGACTACCTGATGCTTACCACTCCCACTGATAAGCTAGAAGGCTTCCCTCCAACACAGAAAGGCTTGGGAGGCTCAGAAGCTTACAAAGAGTCCTGGATACAGCAAATCTGTACCTGGACTAGACTAGTAACAGGAAAGGCAGAAAACAAGCATGCAAACAGGCTTTTAAATCAGAAGGTTGAAAGAGATGGAAAAGCTTCCCAAACGGCCAATAAACTATAATTTCTGGGCAGAAACCACTCCTGTGGTGGATAGGTTACCTAGTGCTTACCACTCTCACTGATAAGCTAGAAGGCTTCTCTCCAACACAGAAGGGCTTGAGAAGCTCAGAAGCTTACAAACAGTCCTAGATACAGCAAATCTGTACCTGGACTACACTAGTTATAAGAAAGGTGGGGACCAAATGCAAAATGGGCTTTTAACCTGAAAGTAGAAAGAGATGGAAAAACTGCCCAAATGGCCAATGGACTACAATTTCAGGGCCAAAACCCACTCTTCCCATGGTAGATAGGCTACCTAGTGCTTACCACTCCCACTGATAAGCTAGAAGGCTTCCCTCCAACACAGAAAGGCTTGGGGGGCTCAGAAGCTTACCGACAGTCCTGGATACAGCAAGTCTGTATCTGGACTTGACTAGTTACAAGAAAGGCAGGAAACAAGCTTAGGTTTATTTTTTTTTTTGTTACAGAAAAGCAGCTAAAACAGCAGTAAATACAATTCAAATTGCAGTGCAGGCCAGCACACCCGAGTGTGTAGCAACACTACGGCAAATACAGTTCAAATAAATGCAATTAAATTAACAAATGACTAAAAAACAAGTGCAGAAAAGCTACTAACAAGCAATAAGTGTGGAGTAAGAGCGACTGAACAGATGGCACGTGTAAGAGCAGCTGAATAAAATATATATATATTTTATTTTATTTATTTATTTATTTTTTTGAGGGAGGAAACAGAGCAGGATTAAGAGGCTACAGGAGTTGTCCTTCCCAAATGCTCTCTTTGTGCACAGTAGGAGTGCCTGAAATCAGAATATAATCTGACTGCACTCAGTTGAGTGAGCAAATGAGATGGGCCCAGAAGGAGTATCCAAATACAAATCTACAAGAGGGGCGGGCAGTTTCAAAGCCACCAACATTAACACCAAAACAAGAACAGGAAGGGTGGGTGGGGAACTAACTGTAGAAAGACAGCCACAACTTCAGTTGAGTTAATATTAAGTGAAAAACACAAATAAATAAATTAAATACAGTATATGAAAAAGAGCAGATAAAAGTGTATTTAAATTCACTTATACGTCCAGTTGATTTCAGGTAGATGTTAGCTGGCCGAAGCTCAGATATTAAGCAGAGATAACTCAAAATGTACCACTTATATAAGGCAGGACAGAATATCAGTGATGAGGTGAAACTAGCCCCCACTGCTATCAATGGCTACACAGAAATTCTAACAAGTACTCTGTAGAGAGACAGCCACAACTTCAGTTGAGTTAATATTCAGTGAAAAACACAAATAAATAAATTAAATACAGTACTATATGAAAAAGAGCAGATAAAAGTGTATTTAAATTCACTTATACATCCAGTTGATTTCAGGTAGATGTTAGCCCGCCAAAGCTCAGATATTAAGCAGAGATAACTCAAAATGTACCACTTATATGTCCTATGCAGCCTGACTGAAAAAACTCTGGCTGTACTCAGTGGCATATTGCTTACTCAGAGGTCATCTCTGCCTGACTTACAAAACCATGTCCAACTCAGAATTGATGGACATGCTCCACCTAATAGAAATCCAAGTCACTACGCGCCACACACTCTAGTGAGCTAAACCTCGCCACAACAATAAATAGAACATGCTGGAGGGATAGATTCCTGTCAGAGACTCCCCATGCTTAGGAACAAAATTACAAATTACATCAGGCAGAGCCCCTCACTAAAACTCTTCAAGAGAAACCTTGACAAATGGATGTGTAACAGAAAATACACCCTTGGGATCACTTCATTGGCTCTGCTTGACAGAGGATCAGTTAATTAATCAGTGGGGCGGTGAAAGCCGACACATTCTGGCTAGGCTTATAAATGCCCTTGGGCAGATAGCCTAGTACCTACCTATGAACCTATGATTTCAGGTAGATTGTTATACTAGTTTATGGTTTCAAACAGAACAACTAATAGCATGAAACTTGACCAATCAGCAATCCAGACACTGGTCAGTTTCACAGACAGAGACCAACACTGGAACTTGTCAGTGCTACCATTTACAATGTTGTCTATCTGTCTATTTAGTAGGGCAAGGGATGCATAAAACGAGCAACACACAAAATATTCTGCAAACTGTTTGTCAGCCATATGTTAAACCTGTACTGAAAGTGATAGATGCATCATTAGTTCTTTGCTGTTGTGAGGATCCAAACCACTTGCATGCAGCTGCTGAGATGGCAGCAAACACCATGTTAATGCAGTAGAATGTTTTCGCTTCTGCCAGTTTCTTTATTGCTAAATGAAACCCAAATGGTGAAACAAGATTTATTACTCTCACTCACATCCTTGTAATCTTTCATGTGGGTTTCGTTTCTTTATAAAAGCAGATTGCTTTCAAAATATTACATCATGATGTACAACATTTTCCCAGCATTTTAACACTGCCCTCCCCAACAAAAATAGAAGTGTAAGAGCTGCATCACTGTAACTTTTGTAATAAAGGACAGTACAGACATGAGAAAGAATGTATTACTGTAGTTTTATATCTATCTGTGTGCACGCACGTGTGTGTGTATTTATATATTTATATATATATATATATATATATATATATATATATATATATATATATATCTGTGTGTGTGTTTGTATTTATATATATCTATATATATGTGTGTGTGTGTGTGTGTGTGTGTGTGTGTGTGTATATATATATATATATATATATATATATATATATATATATATATATATAGATCACCTACACAAGAACGACAGCGTAAAACACCGACACCCACATAGCCAGCACTGCATGGTCGACAATGGAAACATCGACAATGTAATTACTGCACAAAAAAGAAAAATTAAATTTCCATTTTTGTGTTAGCAAGGGGGCTCCACAGTTTAATATCTTTAATTATTTAATTTAATTAATAACTTTAATATACCAACTCCAAGATTGCACTACAGTGCAGGAATGGAAATCTTTCCATTCCGCACTATGGAAACATACCGTTTCCCCATTGTCGGCATTTTGGTTGTCGACCATGTGGTGCCAGTTATGTGGGTTTTGTTCTTTTCAGCTGTCGTTCTTCTGTAGGGGACCCATATATATATATATATATATATATATATATATATATATATATATATATATATATATTTATATGTGTGTGAGTGTATATATATATATATATATATATATATATATATATATATACACACACACATACATGTTAAGATGCAGCTAATCAACTGTCAGCAGGGCCCCACTCCTGTCCAGTATCTATCATCAGATTTACATAGCATCTTTGAATGGCTGTCCATAAGTAGCACATTAGGCTTCATCCTAAATGAAGTATGCTAACCACTGGTAATGCTAAGTAATCCATTTTTGGACCTGTCCGGTATACAGGATGAGAATAACTATGAAGGTAAGAACATACTTGGTAGGTTGAATGAACAGGGAAGAATCATTTAAAAAAACAAAAACTCAGAACTCTCAGTACACAATAATTACCACATTCCCATATACATGGCAATGTAGAATGAGGGTGGGGAAGGGGTATCTGTTTTTCCATTGCAAAGAAACCCCATGACATTGGGGCAGTAGTACTCACCCCTATGTTTCATTATGGATGTCCAACATTTTTTGTAATAGCAAGGACACTGTCAGTTATCCAGTTCACCTACTGAGGAAATGAAGTTAATGCCAAAAGTTAGAAAATAATCCAGCCTCTCTACCTTCCCCTCACTAACTGCACTTTACACTCATCACTCCATATACCCCTACACAAATGTTTGCCATCGTGATCTACACACCTGTCTTCTTTGCAGCCAAGAGCACATCTTGTTTCATCAGGAACTATCCATGAACTTTGAGCACTACATTTTTCAGATGTGTTCAGCTATTTGTTTCATTACTCAAGTTTTAAACTATAACTCTCAACAATGGGAACTACTCTTCTTAAATATATATACTGTAATTCAGCCTGCATTTAAGTGGCAGTGTTAATTCACTTGTATATTTAATCAGGAAACACTCCTTGGAATCATACCTCTCAACTGTACAGAATTTAGTCCAAAAAATCCACAAGTACTAGAAAAAATTCCAACCGCAAATACATCCAAAAGCAAAAAAAAGCAGGAACTCAGTTGTTCAAAGATCTTTTAGTCAAATGGCAGAATCTAAACACAAAGGCAAAGCTTTCACGTTACTTCAACTCTTTCTCAATGCAAATAAAAACGTATTCATCCCACCCAACATTTATGTTAGAAGTAACCAGCTAATCACCTGGTCAATCAAATCAACTACTATAACACGCAAAAACAGCCCTATCAAACATCTGATAAAAACAATAAAAAGCAACAATGCATTAAATAACTATTATAATAATAATACAACAGCATTCTAACATCATATAAATTCTCTCTTTAACTTTAAAACAGGTTTAATAGTATTTTTTGTATTTCAGCCTGGAAGCTTATCTGTTCTGAAATAATTAATCCAATTATATTCTGCAGCTTCAGTTCTTACTTGAAGGTTTCCCCCTCTTACCCATGTCTTAAGTTTTTGTACTACTCTACACTTAAATGATGCTCCTCTCCATATTCCATAGTGTGTCTACTCAGGGCATTCACTTGAATCCTCCTCGTTATTTCCGATAGACGAGAAGCTTTTCTTTCTTTTCGTTTTTTATTTCTTTTCTCCATATAGAAACTATTACATGCAACACAATTAGCAATATATACCAAATTCTCAGCGGTGCATGTGGCAAAAGTACTAAAATTAAATCATTTACCAGTAACAGGGTAGAGAAAAGAAGTATCAGTATTTATATTTTTACAAAAAGTACACTTCAAACATGGAATTGCACCTTTAGTATTGATGTTGCTTGTAACTGTACTATTCATAATCTCCTTGTAGCATAATTTTTGCTTCGAGCTTCTTTCTTTCTTAAAAGCAAAAGAGGGTGTTTCCCCTACTATTTACTTCAGTTCTAAGAGGTCAATACAGACCAACTTTTAGTAATAATAGATCTGATCATGTTAGAATGTCTATTATATTTAGTAATATATTTAACATTATTAACTGGATTTTTTGTTTCACTGCCACTTTCTCAGAAAAATATGGTTTTCCTACAGTCTCGTATTCACCCACAATACTATTAACATTGCATTGTAACAAGGCAACTGTACAGATTTTCACACAATGCCCAGTTTTCTGGCTCATATTTTTGGTCTGTTCCTCATAAAAAAATGTGTGTGAAGGCTGAAACACACCACCATGGAGTAAAATATACCTCCACAGAATGATAATATTAAAACTGTAAATTGTAATAGCTAAAACTTTAAAACTCTGTATAAAACTGAAAAAGCGAAGCCCTTTACTTGATACATGATAAGCGCTTTCAGCTAAAAGCCTTCCTCAGATTGTAATGGTTTGGGCTCCACTAGGCAGAGATAAATGAACAAGCACCAGTCATAGTTCTGTATTTGAGCCATCTCCTTCTTTTAGACCAGTCAGTCGTTATCCTATCAAGAGACTCTAAAGATAATACACCTCCAAGTTGAATGAAAACATCTTCCTTATGGAGTTGCTACATACAAGGCTGACGAATGAACAACCTTATTGATACTAGTCCCTGTTCCTTGCCTATTTTTCTGATCTTCTAACGGGTACTGAAAACTCTATTTTTTGATATTATAATGACAACTGTACATTATATGTTACCAGCCTTCCTTTGTGAATCAAAATTATCGCCTACCAGATTAGAAAGTGGTCCTGTGATTCAAGGGAATTTAATGATTTGAGCTGAATCTTCAACATGATGGTAGATGAAAATAATAAATATAAAATAAGGCACAAGTCCATGGGTACGATTTTCCAAAAGGGAGACACACCAGTCAATAAACTATTTATAAATTATTGGTTTATAAGTCAGCACCTTCCTTTTCCTTTTGGTGCTTGATCAATCCAGATGTTCATAGGTTCATACTAGGCTATCTGCCCTGGGGCAATTATAAGCCTAGCCTGATTCTGTATGGCTTACGCCACCTCTTGATTTGAGTATACTGTGCCTCTGTCTAATAGTGACACGGGAGTAATCCCTGGGACAAACCTACGATCCCCCATCCACCTATCGAGATTCTTCTTGAAGAGATTCAGTGAGGTACTCTGCTCACATAAACTGGAATTCTATTCCAGAGCGAAGGGAGCCTCTGGGTTATGAACCTGTCCCTCCAGCAAGTTCTATTTCTGTGCTGAGGTTCAAGTCCCTCGAGCGTGTGGCTCTAAGGGATTTAGATTTACTAGGTGGAGCATGTCCATTAATTCTGGATTTGACATAGCTTTGTATGTCAGGCATAGATCACCTCGAAGTAGGCGGTGTGCAACTGAGTAGAGCTGGAGTTTTTTTAACCAAGCAGCATATGGCATCTGTTTGAGATGCTTGATCCTCTTGGTGAGATACTTTTGGGGTCTTTCTAATTGCTGCAGGTGTCGGGTAAGGTACATCCCAAAAGGGGCATTGTATTCTATGATGGGCCTGATGAGGGATGAATAAAGGGGCACGATTACCTCTCTTGATCTAGATGTGAAACCCTTCGTGATGAGGTGGGCTATGTAGAAGGTCTTTCTAACCACTTTGGCAATGTGGTTTTCAAAGGAGAGATTGCTATCAACTTGGGTCCCCAGGTCCCTAATAACTTTCTCTGTACTTAATGGGTTTCCGCCTATGTGGTAATTTGTGGGCACATTGTTTTTGCCAAAGGGTATGACTATACATTTTTTGACATTTAGCTTTAAACCATGGCACTGGCACCAGTTATCTGTCTCTGTGAGACCTTTTTGAAGGATGTTTGTGTCAGCTGGAGAGTCGATTATGGTACCCAGTTTGCAGTCGTCTGTGAACTTGATGAGCCATAGTCCTCCCATGTTTGCCTGTACCTCGGAAAAGTATATACCGAACAAGAGTGGTCCCAGGACAGAACCCTGTGGGACGCCACTTGTGACCGGTTTCGAGTCTGACATGGCTCCAGCAACTCTCACTCTGTGGGTTCTGCCTTTGAGCCAGTTTGCGACCCATCTTGTGACATAGGGGTTTATATTTAAGCTGGATAGCTTATCTATGATGCCCATGTGGGGTATTGTGTCAAATGCCTTTGCAAGGTCCAGATAGGCTGTGTGGACTACCTTCCCTTCATCTATGGCTTTGGTGACTGTTTCGAAGAAGTCAACCAGGTTCAAAAGGCAGGATCTGCCCTTGACAAAGCCGAACTGGGTAGGATCTAGTGTCTGTAGGTCCCCAATGTCTTTGTTTATGAGCTCCATGATGATCCTCTCCATAGCCTTGCAGACTAAGCTAGTCAGGCTTATGGGGCGATAGTTTCCAGGGTCCGTAGCGGCTCCACCTTTATGAAGTGGGACCACTGTTGCTGTACACCATTCTGTGGGCACATATCCTGTAGTGAGGCTGAGATTGTATAGCTGTTTTATTTGAGGGATTAGTTCCTCTTGGAGTTCATGTAGGACGCAACCTGGGACACCATCTGGTCCCATGGAAGCAGTGTTTTTTGCTTTGGAGAGGGCAGCCTTCACCTGAGCATCAGAGATATTTGGGAGGCAGCCCTCTGCCGGGATAGATACTTGGTCTTTTAGGGGGGGAGTTTGCACTGAACCTGTCTGCCAGGATATTGGCGATGTCTGTGGGTTCAGTGTATTTTTTGTCATTTAGAATCAACTCAGAACAATTCTGGGAGTTGCATCCCAGGTTCCTAACATAACTGAAAAAAGCCTTATGATTGTCTTTGGTGTCCTGTGCAATTTTTCTCTCGAAGATGGCCTTGGAGGATTTTATGAGGGATCATAATTTTTTGCTAGTACTGATCAGAGATGCCTTCCCTATTAGGGATTTTGCTCTATCATGTAGTAGCTTCCTCCTTCTGTTGTACAGTTTATTTATGGCAGGGGTCCTCCAGACTGGACGCCTGCCTTTTGATGATTGGGTCTTGGTTTTGTTTGGGATAGCATGATCCATGCATTCCTGGAGATGTCCGTAGAATGCGTTTATATAGGATTCTGCAGTTTGGGCCGTAGTTTCCACTGGCCCTGGGGCCTTGAAGGATTCCACTTTGGTTTTGAGAAGTGAGAAGTTTGCTTTTGAGAAGTTTTTCACTGTGGTTTTCTGGGCTGGGGGTGGGGTCGGGATGTGGACATCCAGTGAAATTAATTTATGGTCTGATCTTACCAATGATGGATATACTTCTGGTGTGGAGCATAGAGTCCCCATGTTGGTAATGATCAGGTCTAGTATGTTGTCCCCTCTTGTGGGAGTGGTGACTAGTTGTTCCATACCATTTGAGTTTATAATTTCCAGGAACCTTTGGGCTAAGGTGCTGGGGCTTGAGTAGTGCTCCCAGTCAATGTTTGGGTAGTTGAAGTCGCCCAATATAATGGTGTTTGGAGAGATCTTCATGTTCTCCAATGTTTTCAGGAAAGCCGAGTGGGATTCCTGACTTTGAGAGGGTGGTCTATAGGATGCTATAAACTGAAAAGCAGTCTTGCCCACTGCTAGTTGCACATGGATGGTCTCCGATACTTCGTGCAATGCCACTAACCTGGAGGTGTGGATATCCTTGATAAATATGGAAACTCCCCCTCCTTTTGTGGTTCGGTCCGGGTTTTGGGGCCGAAAAGCATGATATGAGGTATAGCCTGGTAGTGCTGGGGTGCTCTCTAGAGCCTTGAACCAGGTTTCTGTCACTGCACAGATATCAATGTTCTCCATACTGAGGAGAGCTTCGAGTGCATGCATCTTGAGGTTAAGACTTCTGGCGTTAAGCAGCATTACCCTTAGTTTCTTGTTCCTTGTGCTGTCTATGGGGGTGAGTTTGACTTTTGAGCCTTGCCTAAAAAAGGCACTATGGGGGTGGCAAGAGCCTTTGCCAATATCCGAAAGCCCAGTGGTGACAGGTGCAAGCCGTCCCTAGCGAAGCAACGTGGCTTGTCGAGCATGTCATCCAAGGCTGACAGACACTGGATCCCCTTTGAATGACACCAAAATTTTAGCCAATTGTTAAAATCGATCATTTTGTCTTTGTACTGTGGCATCATTCTAGGTGAGGGTAAGATGCTGCTCAAGGTCAGGGTCATACCAGCCTGGGCTACATGATCAAAGAACTCCTCTGTGTCTCTTTTCATGTAGTCCAGGGAGGTACGTCTCAGGTCATTCACACCAGCATGTACAATAACTGAGTCATATTTGTATTTGCTTTGGAGTGACCTGAGTGCTTGTGTTATGTGGCGGATCCTAGCACCCAACAGGCAGCTCACCATGACCTTCTCTTTATTCAGCCTGGTGAGCAGGACGTCAGTGTGTCTGACAATAGAGTCACCTATTACAAGAGTATCAGGTGTGTTATTCAGCCTTAAGGGCTGTGGCTGCTTGGCACACTGACTTTGTGGGATATGTGTTGTGCGTGTTCTGTTTCAGGTAGCGTTTGCTTGGATGTCTGCTTTGGAGGTCTCTGTTGCTTAGGTAGATTTTTATTTAGAGCCTCCAGTATGTTTTGTGTATTTATGTGTTTGGTTCGCTGATGTGGTGGGATTATGTGATACTGGAATTGTGTTGTGTGAGGTTACCTTCTCCTCCTGACTGGTTACACCAGTTTTGAGATGAGAGAGCTCAGCCTCCAGTTTCGCTAAATAGTTGCATCTCTCACATATATTTGAACCTGTTTGGAGGAGGAGAGGGTTGTCCGTGTACATGAGACAGTTGTAACATTGCCTCAAAATTCCCAGATTCACCAGCTGGACTGGAGAGGAAACCATTGAATGACCTTTGGACATGCTAGAGTAATATAGGGAAACTGAATTTAAGACGGACCATTAGAGGACAGGGTAATCGTAGAGAGTATAAGAGTAAGTAGTGCTTATGGTTTAATAGTGCTAACTTGTAGGATTACTTAATTGGACCAGTGAAGGGCCTTAGAATGAGAATATGGTGTTTAAATTGAGAGATAGAGCAGTTCTAAGGGAAAAAGTGAAGAGCAGACTTTGTGGAGCCAGGAATAGTTTAAACCCAATTAGGTGGCGCTGCCACTGTTGTGCTATGCACAAAACGCAAAACCGCGAAAAAGAGGGTTTTAAGAGAGGAAGATGAAGGAGTTTGGAATTGACCCAAAATGGCCAATAAAACTACAGTTTCAAGTCAGTAACCACTCCACAGGGGCAGGCAGGCTGCTCAATGTTTTTCACTGCCACTTATCAACAGAGAGACTTCCCTTTAGCCCAAGCAAAAAATGGCCTCCAAGAAACTTACAAACAGTTCAAGAACAGCAAGCCTGTAACTGAACTTTTTAAATCTCAGAAAAGTGGGAAAAAGCAAGATTTTTTTTGTTTTTTTCAGAGATAGCAGAGGTTCACAAGTATCAACAAGTTATAACAGTGCAGTAAATGACCCCACACAAGAGTGCTAGGCCAAAGACAGATAAAATGCAAGTTTTGAGAAAAAACGATTTTAAAAATAAGTGCAAACAGGAAATTCAGTAAACAGCTCTAGGTTGTGCTCTAAATACAGTTACTAATGCAGAAATCAAGTTTAACAAGCCAGAAAATACTCAAAATAGGCGGCTATGCAGAAAAACTTAGCAAATAAACAGAGGAAAAATACTTAAAATCTCAAAAGTGGCTCCTTTCTTCTCTCAGCGTTTTCTTCTCTTGGTGGGTGCTTCACCAACAGCCAACAAGCCTGAAAAGATGCCAAAACCACGAGGCAACCAGGTCTTAAGAGAGGAAGATGAAGGAGTTTGGAATTGACCCAAAATGGCCAATAAAACTACAGTTTCAAGTCAGTAACCACTCCCACAGGGGCAGGCAGGCTGCTCAATGTTTTTCACTGCCACTGATCAACAGAGAGACTTCCCTTTAGCCCAAGCAAAAAATGGCCTCCAAGAAACTTACAAACAGTAAGAACAGCAAGCCTGTAACTGAACTTTTTTAAATCTCAGAAAAGTGGGAAAAAAGCAAGATTTTTTTTTTGTTTTTTTGTTTTTTTCAGAGATAGCAGAGGTTCATTTAGCTGATGCACTTCCATGCCAGTGAATAGAGATGCGCCTGGAGGGCGGTCTTCCCTAAGTTTGATGATCCAATTCACTTCATGTAATTCTGTCCTATTGCATATGTCCCTACCTCTAAAGCCTTCAGATCCACAATCAATAGCCTTAAAGGTAAATGAATGTGATGGATATTGGATAATATGATTCGCAAAAGCATTTTTTTTTTGGTCTTTGTGCTGAATATCTCTCAAATGACCCAAGACCCTATCTTTAAGCTGTTGGTTAGTTTTGCCTACAATAGCACACAGAGTACCTTAAGCATATAGCTGGGTAAACAACGGGTTGAGTATTGCAGGTGACACTGCATGTAAAACATTACTCCAAACCCAAGGTAGGATGCTTAAAGGAATTGCTAGTATCTATCACAAAACAAGCTTTATACCTGCCACATTTAAAGGTTCCCTTTTTTGGGAAGCCATCTTTCATGCACAACAGTCTTTTTAAATTCTTTTTATTTTTGAAAACAAATCTCAGTATCTCACCCACTATTTCTTTTAATTTCTCATCTTGTGATAAACTTGGCCAAACCTTCTTTATAATATTACATATATATGTCAAGTCATTGCTATAAGTGAGCATAAAGCCAAGCATTTGTTGTTTAGCAGAACTATCATCTTGTTGTTTCTGTTGAATCCTGGTTTTTCTGTTGGAAAAATAAGGTTGTCCTTTTCCTTTCCTTAAACTACAAGAGAGTTCTGGTATTCGTAACATGTCCTTATTTGTACAACCTCTTTCCCGTAGGTAACACTCAAGTTTAGCCTTTTCACATTCATAGTCTGTATCTTTAGTGCTTAGTCTTGAGATGTAGATAATGATTCCTCCATGTTTCCTTTCTATGAATTGATGACTCTGTCCCTGATGTCTGGCTCAATGTAACTTTTACATCTCAGAAATCAATAGTTTCATTACAGCTGTTACCTGTAAATTTGAGAAAATCAGTAGTGATTCATGTAATCTCTGAATAGCTTAAGCTGTTGGTCATCACCCTTCCACAGGATAAAGATATCATCCACAAATCATCCATAGAACATTATGTATCCATGCCATGGGTGGTGGTTGTAGAGTACATTTTCTTGCTCCCATCATGCTAGAACAAGATTGGAATAACTATTTGCACATGGGGTGTCCATAGTGACTCCCCCAATGTTGCCAATAGTAATACTTCCCAGATATAAAAATATTAGTCTCAAGAATCAACTCTAATAATGTGCATATTAATTCGATGTTAACATTCAGGTCTCTTGGGATCACTGCATTCCTGATGGCTTCAGTTCTATAAGTATTAGGAATAACTGTAAAAAGGCTACTGATGTCCATTGTTACTAAGAGCATCTCTGAGTAATCTTCATTACTGGTTATGGTAGAAAACAATATACTAAGAAAACTGCCTGTGTCTTTTAGTACAATGGTAGCTTGTGGCAACAAGTTCTTTAATTCTTCCTTTACATACATTGATAGAAGTTCAGTGATTCCCACCCACTACCTGCTACGATCGGATATAGTGGAGGAGTTTGTCTGTCTTTATGGATCTTAGGCAGACTACTTATAGATGGTATGGTTGGATTAGTAACTACAGATGTCATATAGTTCCTTAGTCAGCTATCCATTCATGAACATCTCAAAAAGTTCATCTTTCACCCCTGAGACCATTTTATTCAGGTCATTTAGGCAGATTTTCCTATATGTTTGTACATCTTTTAGCATTTTTTTTATTCGATTCTGATACCATAAGGAATCCATCAGTACTATGGCTCCTCTCTTATCTGCTGGTTTGATGACTGTCATCTCTACTCTGCAGATCATTCAGTGCTTGTTTTTCTTTCACTGTTAAGTTGTGAAGGTGCCTAATGTAGTTCTTCCCTTGCCTCAAGCTTCCTACTTCATTTTCACAAAGCCGAATAAATAAATCTACCACTGGGTGATTGACCGGTACAAAGTTGATTGGCTTCTTGTATGTCTTGTCTCTTCTCCCTTGTTCTATTCCAAAGATACTTTTCAGGGAAACATTTCTTCCAAAATATCTGACATCTATAGCAAATTCACTCAAACTGGAGGGCAATGATGATATGAATGTATTTGTTCTCTACTTAATTCAATTTTGAACTACTAGTATAATAATTTCTTCTCTTGGCTCACATATCTGGGATTCTTGTATAAATTCTGTTTGATATAAACCGGTAAATTATGAATAATGGGTACATGAGCAGCTCCCTCTTTAGGTCTCATGACTGTGGCTAAAGCAATTTCTGCAGTCTCTCTGTCATTAGTTTCAATCATTCCTGTGCTTAACAGTTGATTTCTTTCAACATTCATAGAGGTAGATGGAGTATATGTCATTTCATTAAGATTGCTTCTATCCTGCTCATCTAGTGCTTGTGGTACTGTCACTGTCTCTTTAACCACTGATTGCTTTGCCTTGGCTCTATTTGCATATTGTTTAGATGTAGTGTTTGTTCTTTCTTCCCTCGGCCATTCAAATATATGTCCACGTTTAAAGTCATGTACATCTCTGGAGAGCTTACTAATCTTTTGTTCCTTTAGTTTACCATCATATGGATTCAAATGAATTGCAAGGTTTCCAGCTTATTTAAACTTGCTTCTGACACATCCATCTGCTCTAACTTCAACTGCTTAGTTTTAATATGTTTGGCTACACTGTCTTCCTCCAATTTAAAATATTCAATCACAACCGGATGTACTTAAAACTTGTTTCTAGATTGATAGCTTGCTATCTCGCCAATAACTCAGGATGACTATTTCCATATTTGGGCATGCACTTTACTCTCATTCCTCTCAGTATCACCCTATAATGCATACTTGCTTCAAGGTAAAACCGCTGCCATTGCAGTCTCTTCAGATGGTAGGCTGCATTTTCCTCTTCCTTAAGTATGCTTTTAAAATGTTCTGAATCTGGAGTTTCATTGCTAGAAAAAATTGTATCTTTATCAAAATTCAAGTTCAGGAGTGGATTAGCCTTCTCACCTCGACATTCTGAGATGTTTTTGCTTTTGATAAAATCCAATGAAGCTCTTCCTTTTGCCATATTCTCTGTTAAATTATTTTCAGGCATCTGCAGTTAGAGAATCCAAAAACAGCAACACAACAAAAAAAAGTCTTTCATAGCTGCCAAAAGTGGTTTCAATGTAAGTGTAGAAAATTGTGTGTAAAGGCTGAAACACACCACCATGGAGTAAAATCGACCTCCACAGAATGAGGATATTAAAACTGTAAACTTTAATAGTTAAAACTTTAAAACTCTGTATAAAACTTTGAAAAAGTGAAGCCCTTTACTTGATACACGATAAGCACTTTTGGCAAAAAGCCTTCCTCAGATCATAATGGTTTGGGCTCCATTTGGCAGAGATAAGTGAAAAAGCACCAATCATAGTTCTATATTTGAGCCAACTCCTCCTTTTAGACCAATCAGTCATCATCCAGTCAAGGGACTCTAAAGATAAACTCTATTTTCATCTGTCATCATGTTGATGAATCAGCACAAATCACTAAATTCCCTTGAATCACAGGACCACCTGCTAATCTGCCAAGCTATATTTTTGATTCACAATGGAAGATGGCTGGCAACATATAATGAACAGTTTCCATTATAATATCAAAAAAAGAGCTTTCAGTACCCTTTAGAAGATCAGAAAATAGGGAAGGAACAGGGGCTAGTATCAACAAGGCTGTTCGTTCGTCAGCCTTGTATGTAGCAACTCCATAAGGAAGATGTTTTCATTCGTCAACTTGGAGTTGTATTATCTGCATTTCTTCTGACCCATGTTTCTATGCCCAGTATTCAACATTTGCGTGGGGCTGTTACAGAGTGGCAGACAAAGATCAATGCAGCCATAACTGAAATGGTCATGGTGATACTCTGTCTACTTAATGACCTGTAGGAGTGCTTAGTCCATTTATGTAGCTCAATGCTAAGCCAGTGTAGGGAATCTGTGTACCACCAATTCAGGTTGCAAAGCCCACCACTGTATGGTGTGGTTATGAGCACAAGCACCATAAACTCCACACCTCTAGCCAGTATTGAGAGCACTGTAGACTCAGATGGGGTGCTTGTGCTGGTACTATCAATAGCACCTCACTTCAGTCCTACAAGTAGCACTCTATCATCTGTGTGTACTGTGGATCATGCCCCTGACCTTCCCCAGAAAGGGTGTTGGGGGGCAATACACAGATCTTCTCGGGGTGACTAGATCTATCCATGAGACGTCAGCACAATGCTGCATCTTCTGCTGGAGCTATGTCCATGCAAGTTCTACTATGAAATGCCAACTTCATAAAAGCCAATGAGCCAAAAGGATGAAAAGAAACACCCAAAACTCAGAAGGGTGATAAAATCAATTTTAAGCACTCCCTGATGTGGAAGCAAGGCCCCTACATCACTGAACTTATTTAGTGAGATTTCTATCTTCCTAGAGTTTGTGGGACTGTTGAGTTAGTATATATAAGTGAATTATCACTGACGTACCCTTACAAACTACACCATCAATAATTTCTTTTTGGAAACAGCATTTGGCATTAGCCCATTTCTGCTTTTTTCTCCCACTGCATGCTACTGATGCTAAATGCTCTTGAAGTTTCAACTCAAGCATGTGCAGGGGTGTGCTCTCCATTGCACACTCGTACATGATCTTCACCAGTGTTCACCATCATGCCTATATCACTCCATCTCTGACTCTTGACTCCCCACACTCACCCATCAAAGAGACATACAGCATTAACATACACCCGCCTGAAACACACACACACACACACACACACACACACAAACACACACTGCCAGATGATGACATCTGTTGCCATGGCCCTCCCCACCCATTCATATGAGGACAGCTGTGCCTGATGCTTAGTATTCTATCATTTGGATAGTCTGAGCGTAGGGCACGGTGTGACTAGTCCATGCATGGTAAAGCATCACCTTGTTTTATTATTGCAAGCATCATTGTTACTGGTGTATGTCATGTTTAATCTGGCCTATAGTTATTAACCAGACTTTGCGTATTAGCTACTGCCATGGTGTCCTGTGCCTACCTCTGCCTCAAATAGTCATCCCCTGCAGCCGGCTCCTCCATAGACTCCTAATAAGGCCACTCCTCCACAGAAGACATCTAGGCTTCATCTTCCCAAATGTCTATTCCCTGCTGTATCTCTTATCATAGCAACATTTTCTGTAATAATGTCCATACTGCAAATATTTAAAAGAACGATTTAGGGTCATGCTGCAGGGCACCACCAAATACATCTAGACAGTGGTAGTAGCCTCAAGCAGTAGGTCTGACAATATTTTGGGTCTGTGACAGAGTGGCATCGTATGCATTCTCTGCCAAGGTCTGTTTATTTTTTATTGATGTCTTATGCTGTGGCTCCAAGACTTAGTTGACCTAGCCAATAAGTTGGCCTGGAGGAAAACACCTCTCACAAACTACTAATACTCTGTCGTATGTGTGCCAGATGCAGGAGTTGTGGGCACTTCCTGTGTGGTCTGCCGAAATATTGCATATTATACTCTAAACATTGAAAACCACCTGGCCGTTGATGACATAAAACTCATTAATATCAATATGCAATTGTCCCTGATCTCCAAGTTACGCTGTTATTGCAATATGTATGCAGTCAATGGAGAGTAATTTGGGGAAAAGAACCATGTCATAAAAATAACTGAATGGTGTCACTACTGTCATCTGGTCATTTGGGGGGAATCCATGTATGCTCCTCCATATACTGGCAGAGCAGTGTCATGGTCAAATGGTGCCCTAGACAGGGTAATGGACTGCCCCCCCAGCCATTCCAGTGTCCCATTACTTGACTATTTCTTCCCAGTTACCATAAACACTGTTTAAAAATGACAGTTTGCATACTATTTTCTACTTAATGTCTTCAGTGATTACAAATAATTGGATTTGATTTAAAACTTTCATTTCAAATTTTATAGCACAAGCACCAATAGACATTTGCTAAACAAATAATACAGTCTCAAAATGAAAACAGACCTAACATGAAAAGCAAGCTTCTCTGCCCTTGAAATTCACATCCATTGAAGCAGTATTGAAACCCACATTCAAAGAAAATACATCTGGCCAGTGGTGGATTAATTTTACCTTTCGACTGTTATCAAACCACAGGCTCTTTGCACGCATTTTTAGTGCCTTGCACACGTGCATGTTTTCTTTCATTCACCTTCCTGATTGTATTAAATTATATTTCTTGTATAAAACAGCACCACTTGTTTGAATGTGTTTTAAATTTGTAGTTTTGAAATTTTTTTCCTGTAAGCAATGAAACAAAATGTATGACTCAATGACAATACTCATTTGCAAACATTTCAACCATAAAAGGCCACTCAAACCTTTCATTACAATCCACTAATATCTGTCAATATGTTTAGTCTCTGCAGAAGTAAAATTTATCTTAATAATAATTCCACATTGAAGAGATCTGTAACTAATCAAAAGGTGGCTATTGGCACACAGCTTTACATTTCAGTGTTTCATCTGTAAATTCAGTGTGGATCCCTTGAAGAATAAAGTGCCTATGTTATATTAAAATAAAAATGTTAAGATGTTAATATTGAAATATCAGCAATCCTTTTACATTGTGTGGGAGTAGAACTCACAGCCTTCTCCACCAAAGCAAAGTATAATGCTATAAAACAAAGCTACTAACATTGCTTTTAAATTGAATGGCATAAACACAGAAGGCCATTTGCTAAAAAAATTGTTACACATTGAAAACAGACTTGGCATGAGCAGCAGTAAACTTCTCTTCCCTTGAAACTCTCTATTCCTTAAAAATGCACTGAAACTCTTTAAGTACTCTGGTAGTTTGTGTAGTGGATTCAGACTCTTGTTTCCTTTAACCAAGGTACCGGGTTTGAGTCTGAGCAGGCTAATTAACTAACCAGTCATTCCTAACTAGGGCATTTTACGCACACTCACACACCTCTACTTTACCGTCAGCAGAATGCCTGTCTCATTCAGATATGTCCCTAGAGCAGAATGCTCATCTGAAGAAAAAGACAAAACTATTTTAAATTCCATTCCATGCATGCAGAAACAAAGCATCAATAGCAACAAAAGGCAATGCATGCTGTTTCTTAGAAATGTATATTTGTTGCCCTAGGCAACTGCATAGGTCTATTGCTTTATCCAGGTCTGCCTAGAAGCTAAAATACTACCATATTTTCTTAGTCTTCACTAACTCACTTCACACTCTGTCTTTAAAGGAAGGTCAACCAGCTAGCCTACCCTTTTTGGCTAGCCACAATGTACTTGGTATACTTAGGCAATATAAACATTGTCTAATGCTCGCAGATAATGATCTTCTGCTTAATTAGTCACTGTCTGTTTGTGACAGATGCATGTACCTAGCCAAATTCAAGGCCGCACTCTCACAAGCCTGTGAGCATCACTCAGAACACCATACTCAGCACATACTCAGACTAAATTATCATGTGCTGAGGCACTTTGAAAATCTTTGTCAAGATGCAGTGGACTAGTAGGTGCATGGCCTAGTGGAACTAAACCACTGAAACACTAATTAGTGATAACACAGCTGGAGGTCACATGGAATGATGACATGCTAAACCCATTGCACCAAAGCAGTCATCACACACAGAAATGTATTAATGATTTGTGACTCCATTAGTTAGGCACAATGATTCAGTACTCATGATGGTGGAAAAAAGGAGGGTGACAGTGAGCTGTCTCTCGGGGACCAAGATTTCTAACATTATAAGGCCCCTGAGGACCCTGAAACTAGACAAATATGAATAGGACACGTTGGGGAAAATGAGCTCATTAACAAACCTCTGAGAGTACTGGAGTCTTTCCTGCATTTGTGACATATATAGAGCTCCACAATGCCTCCCTCCATGACAAAGTGGAATTTTTCAATTTCAAACATGATGCTTATGTACAGAGAATAGGTGATTGGCTTTAATAATTAAATACCTGGTGCCATTCTTTGGAGATCCAGTAACTGTTAACAGGGGAGGAGATATTTCACAATAGTAGTTGCTATGTTAGGGATGGTTTGTACATCTCATTCTATGGCTTCTCCTTACTGGAAAAATCTTTTTGCAGGCCTCATGCCCAATTTAGTCTTGGTCCACTCGATGGACCTCCCTATCTAACTTTCAAAATAAACCAAGCAGATCATTTGTGTCAGTGTGAGATTCAATGACAGCTCCTAATTTGCAATCATCTGCAAATTTAGTCAGCCAGAGACCACTGACATTGACCTTGACTTCTGAGAAGTAAATGCCAAAAAGGAGCAGTCCAAGGACTGATCCCTGAGGGATTCCACTTGTGACTGGACTCTTTGTAGAGGTGGACTCCCCAATTCTAACTTCCTGGGTACCTGTCTGTGAGCTAGTTGGCTATCCACTGGGTGACATATTGGTTTGGATCTAACTGCTTGAGTTTGTCAACAATGTCTAAGTGGGGTATTGTGTGAAATCCCTTGACCAGGTCAATGTAGGCAGTGTGAATGATTTTGCCCTCATCCATTGCTTTGGTGACCTTCTCAAAGTAGTACACCAGGTTGAGTAGGCTGGCATAATATGCCATACGACTTTCTCCATGTCTCCAGAAAATTATTCAACATTCTTAAATATTCTCAACAAACTCTGCATAAGCAGCAAAGCTGTTATATTAGGTGATTTTAACTACCCATTGATAAACCAGGGGGGTAAATACCACCAAGACAGAATTTTCACAAAAATTCTTCGATTTTAAAAACAGGAACATCATGGACTAGATTACAGATCCTGCTAAATGACAAAATACACTTGACCTCATCCTAACAAACTTGGGGGGAATACCTTGGGTGGCAATTACAAGCGCTAACTGGTCAAGCCAGACCACAAACTAGTAATCTTCTTCAAAATCTCCAAATTATCAGAAGCAAATATCACTGAATTCAAGGACTTTAATCATACAAATTTCCTTGTTTTATTTTGAATTTCAAATTTGGGTATAACGATATTACCTATAATGCTTATACTGTAAACAGTAATGCACACAAGTTCTATTCACACTAAGACAATTGTATTAATTTGGCACTCCCGTGTAGATCCAAACAGATGGGATGTTGAAAAGCACACCAGTGTAAAAACTGTCTTTCGGCTTTTCCCGGTTAGGGGTCGCCACAGCAGAACTCCGGTCTGCTAATGATTGGCAGTAGATTTTTACGTGCTGGCTTGCCGGGCCTAACACACAACCTTCAACGAAGGAACGCCCAATCACGCATGTCGACACACAGAAGACGCTCTAACTGAGAATCAAACGTGCAACGTCTAACTGTGAGGCGACAATGCTACCACAGCACCGGTGGTCCAAAATTATGAATAAACTATATAACAAAAGGGAGAAACTCTTTAACCTATATAGCAGAAGAAAACAAATTAGGAGAACCTCAAACAGCTACCTAAAAAAAAAAAAAAACTTCAGAAAAATGAAGATATCCCATAAAGTCAGACTAGTTACAGACGCCAAAGGTAACTACAAATCCTGTTATGCTAATATAATTGAAAAATAAGAAAAAAGTCACCACTGCTCAGAGCTTATTCATAATGGAACTATCTACTCTGATCTAGTGGATATTGCCACTATACCAGCTAATAATGTAAACGTAAACTTCACCTCAGAGGCATCTATTCCAGGCTGACTTGTGCCTGAAGGCATCAAGCCACAAGCCATCATGAAAGAGTGTATACTGAATGTACTCTCCAAAATGAAGAATGCCTCATCAGTGGGGCCTGAAAACATACCCAGTTTTCTAATTAATAGCTCTAAACAAGCACTGATGGATCCACTCCTCAACCTCTGTAACCCAAGTATAGCACAGGTATAGCACACAGCTGTTCTTATGCCACTCCACAAGGGTGGACCCACCACTGACTCCAGGAATTCCAGACCAATCAGTGTAATTACTCTTGTATGCAAAGCCACGGACTGTATCATAACCAAGAAGTGCAACATTGTAGCATCTGGTAAGCAACTATGATATCAAATATCTTGTGAGGCTTGACCCCCAGCAGATTAGCTGGTAAATCTTATCTAATGAATCTTGTGAATTTCTATAAGATGGTAAGTCAGGCTGCAGACTGAGGTCAAACTTGTTCACACAATGTACTTGATCTCACCAAGGCATTCAATACCATACTGCATGCAAATATGACCAATGGACAACTGACCCACATATGTGGGTAGGTGGCTAGCCAAGTGGCATGGTGGCAAGTCTCATACAGTAAAAGTAGGGACTGCATCTTCTAAAAGCAGGAAAGCTATGTGTGAAACTCTTTGGGAATGAGTGCTGGTGCCTCTGCTACTCATTATCTTCTCAGATCTCCATTTATGAAATGGAGAATTCTGGTTAATGAAGTCCATGGATGGTAGTGAGCTGGGAGTCACCATCAGTCGTCCCTTCAGAAATACTGACTCTGTACATAATTAGCTTACACTTCTCCATAACTGGTGTACAAAAATGAGTCTGAAACTCAGCAGCAAGAAGTGCAACATTGTAGCATTTGGAAAACACTTCTTAGCTACTTAGTGTGGCCCAAATTTGCCTGAATAGTGGTAGTGTTACATAAAGGGATTCTTAAGGTAAGATGTAGGGTTAGGTTTAGCAGCAAGGCAGGGATAGGAGAAGGGTTAGTATGCATTACTAAACTGGACAGGGGGATTGCCACTCTCAGCCCACCTTATTAATTTCTGCTAATGCTATCCCTACCCCAAAACATCTTAAACCAACTTTCTGTTACAATACTACTATACAAGATAGTCACAGCCATACGAAAACACAGCAAAAGCTCACACTCCTTATCTAACCCTTAACCTATGCTTTACATACATACATGCAATTTCAGCTACACACACACACACCCCTAACTCTTGTCCTAACAGCCATACACACACACACACACACACACACACACACACACACACACACACGATATAAAATCCCACTTATGTCTTTCAACAAAACCACCTTTCCGAAAAACAGAAGCTTGGTAAATGGAACATTCAAGCAAACATGCCCCTTTATAGGATCAAACCGATTCATATGATCAAAGGTACAGGATTCCTTACCTTTAATAGACATTGTGGGGATACCCACAACTTTTATGCAGCTTTACATCAGTAGCAGATGACTATAACATGTACCTATGGGGCGTGTCCCAGAGCATATTTTTTTAGGCATGCACCTTTAAGTTTAAATGGCACTTCCGTATTATCGCAACCAGATTTCCGCACTGCCATAATTCATTATGTGTGTGCAGAAACAGGAAACCTGAAATGTAAAGAAGTAAGCCTTAGTCTGTCACAGTGGGTATAAACCAGGAAGAGGAGCAAGGGTGAAACTTTGTACTTCGGGATTACGTGCCTCATTGCTCCTTTAACTGCACAGTGGTGCACCGCTTGACAATAGCTGCATTTCTCAATACGATGTTATCAAAGGGAAAGCGAGTCATGAAATAGACCCTGTTACTGTAGCAAAATTGCAATCTGTCAAGGGCAAATTTCACATAGTTCAACAGAAACAAGTGCTTGAAACACCGTAAAGTGTTATTCAAAGTTTTCTGGACGGCTCAGTAAAAAATTGTAAGTCAACGGAGTTAATAACTGAAGCGAGCTATGATCAGAAGTGTACATAGCATTTTTAATAAATTAAAGTGGTTCTCTTTCTTTGGTGCTGTTAGCTGTAGTAGAGTACTCATCCACATATACCCTTTTAGATCAGTATGGAAACACTTGCTGTGTAACAGACTTGCTCAGAGTCACAGTGATGCTTGAAAATAATTTTCTTGATAGTGATGTCATTGCTGCTATAGAAATGCTAACCATGCTTCAAATGCATCCAACAGAAGTGAAGCAAACCTGTGGTGTTTCCACACTATGGTATAGCTATTTTGATAATACGCAAGTCACAAAATTCTTGACAGCAGTTTCATGCACTCGTTTCTGTTGAACTATGCAAAACTCGCAACTGTGAAAATCTGGTTGGGATAATACACAAGTACCATTTAAACTCTTCTGTATATACAGTCTGCGTCCTGATTCTGTTTCCTGGAAATGGAAGTAGGCTTTGGGGCATACTTCATAGGCTTATGGGGTTCCTTATTTACATTTTCATATGGAATCTCAGCTGCTTTGGTTAGCATTGCAGATTAGAACAGCCTTGCTCTGAGTTCAAAGTGGAAACTGACCCACAGCAACTATTGTGCCTAAATTTATGTGAAGAAGAAATATTAAATTTAAAATACAAGCTAAAGTATTATGGAATTTGGTACATGCTGTCTATTAATGTTGGAGCAAATGAGGCATTTAAAAGTTTTAAATGTGCCGAATATACACATAGAAAGAACTGAAGCATTTTACTTAATCAGTCTTTCACAACGAGTATATAATTAACCTTTTTACTGTTTCAGCAAATGTATTATCTACTTGCTAAATGCATGTTTATTTTTAATATGAGAAAGACTTGAGCGCAGTACAGAGTGGACTAGGATATTTGGATCTTGGATGATGTGTTTCACTCACATAGTGAATCTTACTCAATGTGTGGTCTTCCTAGACTTGTGGGTACCATGGTATTCTAGCTACAGTGATTCAGTGACCAACTAGAGAAATACTGGGCATCTCCCAGGAATCTGCCTCAATATATTCCTCAGTTTTATGCTGCTACATGTTAAGGATGCGATCTGTTTTCTCAGAACTGAAGAAGAGAAAACCATCAATGCCTGTAGATTTCATAATATCATCCACTTCCCGATGTATTGGGTGCCACAGACTATACCTGTTTGGCTATTATGGCTCTCAGTGGTCCACAGTCCATTTTCCTTCCAATAGGAAAGGCTACCTTTCTGTTAATTAGCATGTAGTCTTTGATGTGGCTCTTTAATGAAATTCTGACAGAACTACCATTACATCTTAGAACATTGATTGCAGTTGTCAGAATCACTCAAATGCAATTCACACACCAGATTGCAAAACCTCCTAAAAATCTTTTTTCCCCCATGGGGTAAGGCCTTCTGGCTCTTAATTTGGGGGATTGTACCCTCCACTCCCCCTTGCTACTTGCATATACCAGCTCTGAGATTGCACTACATCATGGAAAACAGAAATCTCAAGATTGTGCAGTTTCAAAGTTTTCAGCACAAACCCTGGAATCGCGCATTAGTGATGGACATTTACAGTACTGATTGTTAGTGTAGCATTAGTGATTGACATTTACAGTACTGATTGTTAGTGTAGCATTAGTGATTGACATTTACAGTACTGATTGTTAGTGTAGTATTAGTGATTGATATTTACAGTACTGATTGTTAGTGTAGCATTAGTGATGGACATTTACAGTACTGATTGTTAGTGTAGCAATTTAAAACACAGTATCCCCCTTGTGCATAGTGGGATTATTACCAATGTGCATGTATAGCATCCTGCTAGCTCTTTTTCCCACATTTGGCATCAGTCATCTTTTTGGAAAGAGCTGTCACAATGTGTAGAGTAAATGCTGATACATGCACTATGTATATTGTCATTCTGCCCCCCCCCCAAAAAAGACAATGCTGTGTTGTATTTTGCATCTGAGGCTGACAACCCTTTTGAATCATTACTTATGATCCCTGTGGACAACTCAAAACCATTGCTGAAGTGAATGTCAGTACTACTGTTACCAAGACATGGGATGCCATAGAGCATAGTTTTGGGGTACTTAAGGCATAATTTCAATATCTGGATACGTCTAAGGGTTTCCTACATTACAACCCCAATACAGTCAGCAAGATGTATGCAGTCTGCTATGCTGTACAATATGTTTCTCCTTTAAAATGTAGTTTTATAGCAAATCAGTGAGGATTACAGCCACTAAATGGGGGAGTGGTGGATGTGGATGAAAACTGCGTACCATTTCTGTATTTATATTAAATATACTGGATGGCAGTTAGTGCAGAGGACTACAGCTCTGAGTCATTAAACTTTTTTCCTGTGACCAGGTTAAAGAATTGGATTCTTTGCACCTTCATTTGCCTACTATGTGACTCTGAAGAAGCCACTTAACCAGGCAGTGTTCCCATGTCACCGCTGAAAAGGGACAGTTTGTCCAGTGGGTTTACCCAGTCAACAAGTAGGCAAAATAAACAATTTTTTTCTCCATCCAGCATACCTCTCAACCACTTATTGCAAGAAATCTGGACAAAGCCTGTAATATGCGGGGACAAAGGCCCAAAGATATGGACAGATTTTAAATATTGCTGTACTAAACTTAGAAAGTTGCTAGAGTAACAGGGCTTGTGTTAACATACATGTTCTGTAGCATTTGAGGATTGAAACTCAAATGTATTTCATTATTTGTTGACTTCATTCCTCACATCATGCCAGTGATTTGCCAGAAAACCACACATTTTATAGGGAACAGACCAAAAATGTGAGGCACAAATCTGTATAGTCTGTGAAAATGTGGACAGTTGAGAGTATGTGACTCAGTCTTTCAGTGAAGCAAGTTTGAAGCTGCTTCTGATATCACAGAATGCCTTTTCCTTTGCCTCATGCTTTTGGTCCATGCCTCATAAAATCTGTGGTAAATCACTGAGGACTGTAGTCACTTAATTGTATAACTGACAATCTCAAACCCCAGCCCCTATACTCCATCACACTGTCTTCACATTCCAGTTTCCTACAAATAAAGCTTACTGTTCAGTACCCTACATACCCCTCCATCACAACATGCCATTCATCACCAACTTACCACTACTTACACTCACTCCATCCTTCCTCGTTCTACAGCTACTTACTTCTCCTGAAACCATACATGAATATTATAAGCCCACTAGTGTAACTGCCACTTTTCTTCCCAAACTCACTTCTCTGATATAGCACCCTCTATATATGGAACAAGTAACCCTCCTTAAAAAGCTAGAAAATTCTAACCTTACATGTAAAAGCTAAAATAAAACTAACTTCCATACATGAATACAACACAAAAAAAAACTGCTACCCACTAATCCCATACACACTTACCATAACCTAATACTATGTGGTGACATTCACCCCAATCCCAGACCCACTCACTCCCCTCTATCACAAGAACTGTCACAAAATCCTTAAGCTCACTACCATTAACCTCCAAAACATTAGAGACAAAATTCCAGATTTCCATGCCTGGATTGAACAGTATAAGCCAGATATTGTAGCAGCAACTGAGACTTGGCTAAAACCTTACATTAAAAACTCTGAATTCCTCCCATTAGGCTTCTCTTGCCTGAGAACAGATAGACCCAGAAAAAAGGTGGGGGCATTGCTCTCATACACTGTAATACTTTTAATATAGTCCCACAAAACAAACCCAGTCCCACATTTTCAACAGCTGAAATACTAATATACTGTTTGAAAATGAATAGCAGCAAAAGCACCTGCATTATAGTCACATATATTCCCTCGGGTAACAATATCCAGGTACTTGAAGAAATACTAGCCTGGTCATCCAAAAATAAAAAGAATGACACAATCATACTTGGTGATGTGAATATTAACTGGTTAGACATCATACATCATCACCCAACAAACAGTATCACCCTATTTAAGTACACCCAACTCATTACTACCATAACCAGGCCTAACAAAAACAATGGCTCAGTATTAGACTAAGTCCTTGTTTCTGACCCTGCTAAAATCTCCTGCACTGGCACTCTACCCAACAGGTTCCCTATTAGAAGACTGAAAACGCATTTTTTTCAAATGCATCTTGGTCGAACTCAAAAGCCTGAAATGGCAAAATATTGAAGCGGCTATTAAGCAAATTCTTTCCCTGGGAAAGAATTCGCTTGGCCACTTCATTACTTTGCTGTTTTTGGCACTGCAGTGCGGTCTCGGAGTTGGTATATTTAAGTAGTGGGGTGTGATGTTTAAAGTATGGTTTTTTTTGTTGTTGTTGGAACAGCAATTTTTTCCCTAGGAAAAAAAAAACGCTGTTCTGACAGTTCGAAATTGCAAGCTTTCGCTTACATAGGGTCGATTAATCACTGTTTGCTTTTTTTTAAGTGCTCGGTGATCTAATATAGACCCTACCCAACAGCATTAGTGATTACCTACCAGCATACATCATTTACAAGCCAGCTCCAGTGCTTAATGTACACCACTACAAGCATACCAGAGACCTCTCTCACTTCTGCACAACTACCTTTAATGATACCCTATGAAATATCAACTGGCATTCACGTAAAGTCCCTACCACTGATGCTGTTGAATTCTTTAACTCAACATTCCTCCTTGTACTACAGAATCTCGCCCCTCTCTGTCATAAGAGAGTGAAAGCCAACCAGGCCAGCCGGCTTGCCAAATCCACCAACTAATGAAAGCTAGGGATAAGGCCTGGAAATTATGGCACTGAAGTAAAAACTCTGCAGACTTCACTCAGTGCAAACAACTACTTAATTAAGTAACGTGACTCGTCATCAAAACATACAAGACTACTACATTACTCTGTAAAACGACTATATGCAAAATTCTAAAAAGTTCTGGAGGTCCATAAAACTCTCTGTTATACCCTGCCAAAAGGGATAATCCCTCCCTTGATCCAGACATGGCCCCAGCTGAAACTGCCTCATTTTTTAACTCCTTCTTTAAAAACAGTATCGTCAGTCTGACTGCCAACTTTCCACTAATCATCCCACTGCCCCCAGACCCACCTGCTACAACAAGACCAAACTTCTCTTTCATATGCATACCTACCTCTACCATAAAGAAACTCCTGCTTAAGCTTAAGCCTGGATCAAATGCTCCAGATAACTTACCACCAGAATTCCTCCAAAAATCAGCCGACATTATAGCCTATCCCATTAGTATACTACTAAACAGATCAATTCAAGAGTTTTTCATTTCCACCATCTAGAAAAAGGCATTTATCCTCCCTCTCCACAAAGATGGAAACAGTAATGCTCTATCTAACTTGTGTCCAATTGCCATTCTCTATTCCCATCTCCAAAATTCTGGAAAAGGTATCTATAACCACCTACATAACTACCTACTGCACCACAACCTCCTGTCCCCAACACAACATGGGTTTAGGCCTAGTCATAGCACCACCACTGTTCTTGTATCTTTCTTGGACACAGTCAACCATGCTCGAGACTCAATATACCTTGTCTCCTCACTATTTCTTGACCTTTCCAAGGCATTCGATACTGTCTCCCATGAGTCCTACCTGCTTCTTCTGACCAAACTTTCCAATTTAGGCACATTTCCCCCTACCCTAAACTAGTTTTCCAACTACCTTATAGATAGACAGCAAGCAACCAGATGGCACCAATCCCTTTCTTCTTTCCTCAACATCAATACCAGGTTCCCACAATGGTTCATACAAGGTCTACTGCTTTCAGCATTTTCATCAATGATTTCCATACCAGCATACCCCATGCTAATGTTATCCAATATGCAGATGATGCCACCATCATCTGCATGGCCAAGTATACTTTAACAATACTTATACTCACCCAAAATGCCTTCACCTCCACTGAAACCTGGATGTATAACCATTTAGCCCTTAATTCTAATAAAACCAAACTTGTGTTGTTCAACCCCCCCCAAAAAAAACAACACCCCTAACCAAAAATGAATTTACCATCAACTCACTGAACAACACTTGCCTCAAAGTAGTCCCACATACCAAACTTCTAGTGGTCATCATAGAAGAACACCTAACTTTCGACGAGCATATTAACACAAACTTCAAAAAAAACATCAGAAACTAGGCATCCTGTACAGGCACAAACACTTTCACACTTATGCAGTAAGATTATCCCTTGTCTCTTCCTTTCTACTTTCATCCTTGCACTACAGTTCACCTCAACTTACTAATATACAATCCTCTCTTAAATCCAGACTGGACTCATGCTACAATAAAATTGCAAACTATGTAACCAGCACCAAACACTCCTCCCACCACTATGTATCACTCCGTCTAAACTGGCTGCAACTTCCCCAACATTTAACATACCTGCAACTAACCACAGCTCATAAGCTAATCTATAAGCCTTCTAGCTGTCCTGCCCTCTCATCTCAGTTCACCAAGTATCACCCAAATAGACCTCTGCAATCAGTCCATCAGATGCTCCTTAATGTAGCAAAACCTAATCTTTCTGCCGGTCAAATGCGTTACCCATATGTTATAGCAAAACTATGGAATGTTCTCCCTCCTTCAATTAGGTCTACCAGTAACCCTGAATGCTTTAAGACTTCGCTGAAACAACACCTGTTCTCCCATTGGCTATGTACCTGTACCAGCACTGACTATAAAAGAACAATGTTCCTGGGTTTCCTACTCTTCCTCCCCATCTTACTTATGTCTCAGAATCCTCATATATACATTCAGTGCTTCCAATTTACGAAGTCCAACATGTGCCACCCAACCACACAGCCTACTATATCAGTTACCTACCATATCTTCTATTCATTCTCGATGCCTGTATATAATAGCTCTAAGGCTAAACTTTACTTTCAGAATCTTTAATCTGCTGTTTTCCATCTTTGCCCCTCTATTGCAAAACTACAATATTGTATTGTTCGGACATTCGCTATTACCCCATGTCATCAACTGTATTCTTGTTTGGCTTGCATACTTAATACTAGTTATACAGATGTTCAATTTTATCTATTTTATTGTATTACCTAATCTGTAATGTGTTCTGCACCATCACTGCTTGATTTCTATATTTTGATTCTGTAGCTTTGTTATGTTTGTTTTTGGAACTTTTCTCTCTGGGCTTCTACTGAAAACAGGCTCACCCTGGCCCAGTAGACCTCCCAATAAACAAATGTCAATAAAAAAACAATAATAAATAAATAATGATGAGACATTTCAATTTTCAGAGTTTATGTCCTTAAGGAAATGCATACAAATGTAAAAAAAAATCATTAATTTAGCAATTTTCCTAGTTTTTGACTGCATTATTTAAAATCCATCTCAGATTTTGGGCATTGTCTATCATTATTTCATGGGTTTGTTCCTGATTCGTGCACTAAGAAGTTGGGTGATACCAATTCTTTTACCATAGATGACATATATGTGGCAAAATGATTGCAACTGTGCTGGGTGGGATTGGGGGCTTTTTTTGGAAGAAGGTAAATTACCTTCTGGTCATTTGCTCAGATAATCATCTGCTTCTTCAGGACTAATATGCATTTATGTGAAATAAGTTGGAATACTTGTGGCTATTTATGTGAAACAGAGCTTTCAACTCTACATGATTCCTCACAATGTGCCATTTTTTTTGCACATATTTCTGTATGTTCCTTGTACAATCTGTGATTTCTGGAAAATCACTGAGGATTGTAGTTTCTAAAAACCATGACAGAGATAGTGGTACAGAGGTTAGTGCTGTTGCCTCACAGCAAGATGTTCTCTGGTTTGATTCTCGGCTGGGGTGCCCTCTGTGCAGAGTCTACATGTCCTCCCTGTGTTCGCATTGGTTTCCTCTTGGTGCTCTGATTTCCTCCCACATTCCAAACACATGCATCAGGCATATTGGACCCTCTAAATTGGCCATAGGTTTGAGTGTGTGTGCGAGTGTGTCGTATGGATGAACTACAGTGGCAGGGCTAGCCACCCAATGGCGTAAACCTTTGCTCTAGATGATTGCCACTGCTGAAATGACACCACAACCCCATGTGCAAAAGTGGGAAAAGGGTTTGAGGATGGATGGATTTGCATTTCAGACTTCAACAAAATGCAAGTCAATTAAAAAATGTTTTTCTGGCAACTTTCTTACTCTGATTCTGGGTCCTTGCCCCTCATTATTTTATGTGTAAGAAGAGATAGCTATAATCTTTCAATAAAACCAGATGAGGTATACAGACAAAGTGGCTATAACTGCTGGGTGGGAGTTGGTGCTGTCTGTGGATGCAAGTCACTTATCTTGTTTACTCATCTTAAGCAGTATGTTTTTGCAGAACTAGTGTGCACTTAGTGAAGTAACTTTGAATTTTCCACTATCAGACATCTGAGGAGTACACAGTCAACAACAGGATATGATTGCAGAGTACAGGGACTGTGTGTGGGAGAAAATGTCTGACTCTGAATGTCATAATCAGCTTAAACAGTCAGTCTCACTTTGGAGGACTAGTGTGTCATTTTGTAATGCAAGTTAGAGTACTTTATTTTTAGCTTTTTTGAATCACACTCAGACATTTGAGGTGTATACAGGCAAGTGGTGGTAATTAATGGATACAAAGTTTGGTGGAATAAAATAGCAACAGTCTGATTTTAAACCACTAAGATGAATTCAAAATATAGAAAAGAATATGAATATGTCTGCATGATTCAAAATGAAGTATTGGGAGGGCATGGATTGATAACAGCCCAGGAGCAAAGTGCACTTAGGTTTCTACTGAAATACTAGAAAGCCAAAAGAAGACCAAGAGTATGGGAGAAGAGATGCAGAATCTTGAAAATTGCTCTTCTCATTTAAACTTCCTTTTTGCAGGGAAGAAAACCCCTTTGCAGTCTCTTTCTCTCTCTCTCTCTCTCTCTCTATATATATATATATATATATATATATATATATATATATATATATATATATATATATATATATATATATATACCAACGATAAGATTGCCATACCTCAGAAAAAAGGGAATATTCCAGGAAATGGCCATCTCAGACTTGGTATATGTAAATCCATTTTTGGTCATTCAGCCACTGTGTTTCACAACTCACTTTAGTGGATCCTGACATTTCAAATAGTTATTGCACTTAATCAGTCACTACACAACTGAAATCACATTATTGAATGACTCATGAAATACCACTGAGCAAATTGGCTATGCAAATATAAACTCCACAAATTTAAAGACTTTTTGCAGACTATGTAGACAAGTGAGGGCACTTGTCATCAATGATTTTGAATCCCTTAATTCTGCTGTGATGCAATCCACCATGAGCAGCATATCCAGTACAGTTACATCATATTCTTGAATACCCATGTTGCATGCATAAGGTTTACACATGCATGACTGCTGGGCAGCCGATGAGCAAATGCTTGCATGGAATGATTCACTGTTACTGCCATTTTGCTATATCTTTTGTCATTTGACATCTTGTAAAATGGAGATAACTAATACTTTTAGCAGACACAGGGTTCTTGCATGGTATGTGAAAGAGATGAAAATATTTATCTTCTGCACCACTTCAGGCTGTAGGGTCTTGATCCATATGGTAACCCTTCAAATAAATAGAGGATTATCTAGCTTCCAGGCACAGTCTTTTTATTTCATTTAAACACCTATGTTAATGTTACTTAGGTAATATGCTATATAGCAATATATGTGAAGTATAATGTTTGATAATGTTAATTTAATACAATTTGATTACTTTTGTATAAATGTAAATTTGCCTATTTCATAAGCCACAGAGTCTTTGATATGCCATTCATAGTTAAGTATGTAGGTACTAGGCATGCAGACCAGGAGACCATTGAAAAGTCTAGCACAGTTTCCAAATGACCCTATAACACTGTCAGGTTAAATGACTTGTTTGAGTCCGACAATAGGCAAATGGAAGTTGAGGGAATCAAACCCTAGACTACAGGAAGAAGCTTGTTAACATCTCATATCTGTAATCACTGTACTTACTGTCAGAGAGTTTCCATGCACACAGGCATTAGGCCTCTCATAATGGTGTCCACTGTTATGTTCTGCAGCTGGTTGGGGGATATGCCTTCATCCATAGCCTCCAGACTATAGTAAACAACATATGACACTGTGCTGTTACAGACATGGAGCATTAACTCATTCACTTCAATGGAGCTCAGGAAGTTTGCACTCTAACTTCCAAAGGGCAGAGCCTAAGCCTTTTGACAGAATCAAATTATGTCCTTAGATTTCAAACAAATGTTCATATCTCTGGAAACATAGGGGTTATGAAAGAAGTATAAACGGCAAACCCTTCAGCAAAAATTATTTTATAGTGGTAGTTTTCTTTAGATTCTATCTCTTTATGGTGACTCTGAAATATTAGAACTGGAGGCATCCTTTCCATAGCATGGTATAGTATTTTGGGAGCATGTACAGGAACTGTGCTATAGCCTCCACCTTGAAAAGGCAATTGAACGTCAGTACCCATGACCCTGCAAATGGCCATGGCAAGGTATTATACATAGGCGAATGGGATAGTTGGCTGCTGTGGGAAGTCCAGAATCCAGAGTGGATGGCTTGTTGAGGTATTCTTATGGTTCAACCAGAAGTGCATCAACTGTGGCCAGGGAAGTGTCTTAACCTAGGGTGTAAGCAGCGATGGACAAGAGGGGACAATGAGTCTGTCTCTGGAACAGTGCGTCATCTGTGTAAGCCTGACTTGTGGCTGTGCACTGCACAACTGCTCAGTAGTATGATCATGGTTGGTATCTATCAGTATCCTCAAACATGGGGTGAGTTTAGCATAATGATTGAGGTCTTCACTTCATAGGCACAGGGTTTGATTCTGACCTCAAGAGACAGAATGGGATAGTAGGCTGCTGTGGAAGGCCAGAATCCAGAGTGGATGGCTTGTTGAGGTATTCTTATGGTTTAACCAGAAGTGCATCAACTGTGGCCAGAGAAGTGTCTTATGGTTCAACCAGAAGTGCATCAACTGTGGCCAGGGAAGTGTCTTAACCTAGGGTGTAAGCAACTATGGACAGAGGGGACAATGAGTCTGTCTCTGGAACAGTGTGTCATCTGTGTAAGCCTGACTTGTGGCTGTGCACTGCACAACTGCTCATTAGTACGATCATGGTGGGTATCTATCAGTATTCTCAAACATGGGGCGAGTTTAGCATAATGATTGAGGTCTTCACTTCATAGGCACAGGGTTTGATTCTGACCTCAAGATATTGGCTAAGTTTAAAATGGCACTGCAAGACAGTTGGCCTAGTACTCACTTATGAACTTATCAGTAGTTGAAAATATGGTCACCACTGACCTCAGCCAATGGGTCTGCTTAACGTTTCCTATATGCCATGTCACTAAGTATGCAGTGAAGGATGCTGCACCATTCCTGCAGCAGTTGTACTTCCTTGTGCAGGCAATACAGAACACTCAGCATCTCTAACATGATTGCACATAGTGTCCATGTGTGACTAAACCATTGGCTTACACATCTTCTGATTGAAGCCAAGGGTCACACCCAGGTTAGAGAATGCCCTGGAGTCATGGCAATGATGGTCATCAATGAGCCTATTCTTAAGCTAGGTGTGTGCACTTTGGAGGCAGTGTAGCCCATGGATACCATCTATGGTGGCTTGGGTAGTAGCCCATGTGTGTAGCTTGAGTGAAATTAACATAGACAGGGTATTCATTGCTAAACACAGAGATGTCGGAGGTTTGTCTTGCCATCTACCCTTTATATCATCTGTGCATGACCTTCAATGCTAACATTGTTGACAGTATCACTGTGTCATCAAACTTTATCTTGTGCATTGCACCATCATCAAGAAACACAGGTGACCTGCTGACATCAGGTAAATACTGACTTATTTTGCTGGAACGCGAACCATTGGAAACTGTGAAAGTGTAACGATACCATACCTACGATAATGCTGCACCTGTGTGTCATCCCCAAAACATGTGGCATACTGACTGCTACATGCCAATTGTTTGCATAACCTGTGAACAAACACATACTCTGTACTACAGGTTGTCATGGTTGCAGCTCAAATGTATCTGGAGAGCAGATATGTATATATGTTCTAATGAGTAACCCATTCAAATTAGTTGGTCACTGTAGTACCGCACTGAAACATGTTAGTACTACCCTGTGCATCTCCTATAGCCCCACCTGGGAAGTTGTCACCAATCCATTTCTCACACCTATGCTACCATCAGATATGAAGGTTCTCTTACCTACCATGGAAAGAGATTTTTTGGTGGTCCTCCTGTGGTGGACCTGTCTCTGACAATGTCTTGTACTTTGGTCTTTCCCTGCAGTATTGCATTCGTGACCCTGTGATGCACCTGTACTACTGTCCTATTATGGGGCAACTGTAGCAGTGAAGCCCTGCACCACTTCCTGCCATACCTAGTTCAGGAAGGCATTCTGCATTATCTTTCTCAAAAATATGCATGCTACGTCTGTATAAGATCTGTAGAATAACCTCTGTCTCCAGTGCAGTGAACTTTTCTTGTTGTTGCCTTTAATCATTTTCATACTTCATCTCCATGATAAGATCTGAAACATGTGAGTTGCCCATGTTGATTAGTCTGTGTGTGTGTGCATGGCTGTCTGTGCCCGACACTGCTGTCTTAGCACTGTCCCATGCCCCCATTTGGTGATCATAGACCTGTCTGATAAAAAGTTGTCACAAAGTACCTGTGCCATACTGGAAGAAGCAATGGGCATGTTACCACAACTTGCTGTCTTTCAGCACTATGCTGATAGCACATGCTGTGACCTATATATATATATATATATATATATATATAGGAGGCCTCCACAGCATGTCAAGCAGTCTTTGTGCATACAGTAACCTATCTTTACCTTCTTCCCTCATCCCTGTCAGGATAAGTGCCTTCCACCATAGCAGTACTGTAATCTGTCCTAATCCTGTACTCTGTTCCCTGACAGAGTGATCACCCTTGCTGCCTAGCTGATTGAGTCTATATTATAACCTCAAATAATTAAAAGAGTGTACGCTCTTTAATTAACCCCTGAAAATTGAAAGCACTAAATCCCAAATACACGGAACAGAGATTTTTTTTTTCCCCCAGGGGAAAAAATTGCTGCTCCACAAAAAAAAAAAAAAAACACAAAATAAATTGGGAGGCTGTGCCCAACTGTAAGATCGCACAACACTGGAGAAAATGGCAAAGTCCCAAAAATGGCTGTTCCGTGTGTACGGGATTTAGTGCTTTCGATTTTAAGGGCCAATTAAAGAGTGTTCGCTCTTTTAATCATTCGAGGTTATACTATAGTCCTTGCAGATTTTAGCATCCTTGTACTCTTGTGTGTATTCTGCAGTTTTGAGGTTATCTACTTGTTATCTACTATATTCCAGTTATCTGCTATATTCCAGTTCTAAATTTGCCCATTCTAAGACAGTATGATGAAGGTTCTTTCTATGATGCTAAAATGTGACTTTTAGCTCAGTAATTATGCTAATTTCATGATTTAGTTTGGCTGACCCTGAATTATTTCAATAAGACTATGCATTATTAGCCACAGCCAGCTCTATGATGTCCATCTCAACATGTGCCCTCACTGATTGGTCATGGATACAGTGTACATATTCGCAGGCACTGCAAAGCTTGTAATGCTTCCTTTATGTACTAGTGATACTTTTCATCATGCAGCTTTGGTACTTGGTGATGTGCATCACATGGTGTCCAGTATGTGTGGCTTTGCACAAGGGGCTACCATTTTTCTTCTTGCTCTGCTCTGTAGAGTGGACAAGGCCTCTTTACATGCTAGATACAATAGGAGTCTTGGCTGTAAGAGGCAGGAGATGAAACTTTGTCTATTTACTGCCCAAGGACTATAGGGAGTCACCTGTTTGGGCAGTGTAATGGACATCTGTATAAGAGTGATATCTGGCACCAGCTCACCAGGGCACTGACTGATACTACTGGAATCACCTCCGTAGTAAGCCATAGCAGATCAGGCACAATGACGTGGAGGTGCCATTCTGACCTGTTCCACTTTGGGAAGCAGAGGTCAGGGAGAAGAGTGCAACATGCTACTGTAAGCAATGTATATAAAGCCTGTCACTGTACAATCTGAATAATGCTTGTAAGTGTCATTGCCTTCTGTCGTCAAGGACAGTTTATACTCAGTTCTGCCTGTTTTTTGTTTTACACTGGCAGAGATCATATCTAGCTGTGAGGTAAGGGTAAGGAGATGTGAAGGGATCTCTAATAGTAAGTAGAACATGCTACTACTTCATTAAAATAAAGCTGTGCTACACACATGTATGACATTGCTTTTCTATTTTTTGTTTCCTTTCTTGACATGGTCAGTTGTGATGCAGTATGTGGTGCAGTGGTGGCCAGCTGGGTCTGCCCCAGCCAACATACCTGGTTAGTTTGGTGCAGTATGTGGTGCAGTGGTGGCCAGCTTGGTCTGCACCAGCCAACATACCTGGTTAGTTTGGTGCAATATATGGTGCAGTAGTGGCCAGCTTGGTCTGCACCAGCCAACATACCTGGTTAGTTTGGTACAGTGGTAGCCAGCCGGGTCTGCAATAGCCAACATGCCTGGCCCTTGTTCACTAGTAGTCCCCGGGCCTACATTTCAGTGGGGAAAAGAAGTTTACCCTGTTGAGTGAGACCTGGAAGGCTCATTGTTGGCTCCATGGACACCTTTTATGGAGTAAGGCAGCTCCACTCTATATTGTCTGGAAGGGTTCCCCAGGCCACCTAGAGGCATGTGCAGCAGCTGTTCATGACTGAGGTGTGGCAGCAGCTGGGTACTTGCACTGGCACCCTGAAGAGTTATATTGTGTGGTAGATAGTCACACAGCCAGCCAAGCCCCATCTACTGAGCCACCAGAGACAACATCCCCCAAGAATGTCAGTCATGTAGGGGACTGACATCTGGTTTGGTTAGGCAGAGACTTCATTTGTCTTCCTCTCTTCTACAGCTGCGTTCCTCATTCTTGTGTGTCACTCACTGTTCCCTGTTTGTTGTTCAGTCTTCCCAATCAACAGTTGTCATCCTGTCTCTCTCGTCTGTCATCACCCACCTCTTGTGCATATTTTTGTCCATCTCAGCATCTGTTGTACATTTGTCTACCCCAGCTAACTTCCCTATACCCTTCATCCTCCCCAAGCATGCTCCTGCACCCCCTACCAACCTTTAAAACCTGGAACATGACCGCCCCAAAAAGATCTACATTTGTCCCCAACCTATCTTCCATTCGTATTAGCTTTCTGTATTTTCATCTGGGTGTTTGTACCTTACTGCTGACTTTGTGATCTCCCCTTTTCCTCCCCATTTATATGCAAATGCAGCAGTTTGCAGAGGTGTCCCTTTATCGCCTGCTTATTGTGCCTGTATTGCAGACAGTGGACTTTCTTGCATGTGTAAATGCACATAATGTCTGGCATGTAATCTTCCTGTGCCTCTCACTCCGTTCACAGGATCATTCTCAGGACAGGCTCCACTGCCATAGTTTGGTGACTCCCATTAATGACTCTGCCTGCATTTTGCTGTGCAGCATGTTCTCTGCATGTCAATGCTGTTCTGGCTATTATTCTTGTGACATCATATGTGGGCCATGTTGTACTAATCCATCTTCATAGATTAGCATAGTAGTGTCACATTATAAATCTTTTTGAATACTCCCCATAGTCTTTTCAGGAGCATCACCTCTTTTCCAACTGCAGACTAATACCAGCTGATTTTTAAAATCACTAGGCTTCTCCGGTGTCTGTGTTTTAATATTTTAGATCGGGCTTCCAAGATTGGTTACAGAGTAATATACAGCCTTAGTCAGAAAACGTAGTTTCATATACTTTTTAGTCTCACATTCCAAGTATACACTTTTCTCTTTAACAATGCAGCCTCATTGACAGCTCTTTCACAGAGAATGTTATTTTTGTGCAAACTATTCCCTTCACTCATAACACAACCTTTTGAAGTCCATCCAGGAAGTTTTCCTTAGTTATGTCTCACCACGTTTCATAACCTGAGGTCACCTTTCCCCTTTGTACTAATTTGTGTTGTGTTATGTAAAGCTTGTTTGCAGCAACTCATTTACTCTGTTCTGAAATAGAAATGTTTCTGCATATGACCTAAGTATTATATTCTTTAAAGGTAGCTCAGGTGTAAGCAAAAAGATCCCACAGTACCTATTAAAAAGAGTAAAGGAAGTTCCCTGATGCTCTGGCCAAATTTCACTTAATATTATACCTATGACTTTGAGTCTCCCATGAAAAGAGGCCACTAACCCTGGCCAACAAAGATTGAATACAAATAAATAAAGAAAACACAAACCTACATATATCCTGTGTATTACTTTGTTGTTTTTGTGATTGATTCCTCAGGCTGGGACTGAAATAGTTAATTTTTGCTATATTCTGATAAATTCATATAAATACTTGCATACATACATGAGCATTATATATGGCTAGCTAGACACACACACACACACACACACACACATAAAACTTATATATTTATATAATGCAACTATATACATTCTACACATTTTTTGTTCTGTTGCCATCATTTGCTTTGTCTCAGAGCACATTTGTACCCAAACTGGCCTCTGAGTCAGTCAGACCAGGAAAAACAATAAAATAAAATAAAGGCAATAGCTTAATTAAAAGAAGCAGGACTATTCGCAACTAGAAGCAAGAAGTAGTACTGCAAAAAAGTTATTTTTTAAAGTTTTCCTAAGGAAGTTATCTATGCAAAATTAAAAGTGACTAGGGACTTCCCAGATTTTCATAGATAAATACCTAAAAGTCATGAAGGAAGTCATTAGTGTAACACAGTTCACAGGTTTAAAGATAGAAACACGGAACAGCAGCATGGTCTTTCTATGTTCTAAAGACCTACAGATAACTCCCTGCCTTCAGCTGTATTCCATCTTTGTCACATTGCTCTGTATTGTCTCTAATGTGCTCTTATTATCGTATTACCGTCGGTTTGAGATGAAGGTAAGATGTTCAGTGCTTTAATAAACTCCATGTAAAATAAATTCTTGTTGTGCTAGAACTGCAGGAAGTCTGATTACGATTTCAAAAATGTGTGTATTTAAACTAAACAAAACAGAATCAAAACACACATCTGAGAAACAAAAGCTCTGCTGTCTTTAAACACTGATAGATACAAAATAAATGAGGCTGTATTGCATTTGTAACATATAAACTTTTTAACAGGAATTCTAACTTGTGTCTACATTTAGCAGATGGATATAGAAAATTGTTTGCTACAATATTATCATAGTTATAAACATAAGCATGTGCTTATGATTTACCAAAATTGTAACATACTGATTGAGATTGCTGAAGTATGTCAAAAACGTCAAAAATATTTTTTCTACTCAGTTTGTCTGCTAAATGGTTGCATTTATATGAGTACTGTTAATGATTAGTATATATTGTACAAATCCCATGAGAAGCCTTCAAATGGTATGTTTTGCTTACACTGAAATGTAAACAATATTACTCTCTAACAGGAAGCAATGACAAAAGACCTTTGTAATACAGTAGCATTATGGTTGTAATACAAGAAAAAATGGAAAACCTGTTCAAACATGACCGTAGTGATGACTCAAGTGATGGCATAACTGTCTTCAGTTATGAACAGCTAAGAACAAGTTAATCCTCTCTAATAAATAAATGCAATTTAAAAATAAAACAGGTAACCGAGCTGGTGTCCTATTTTACACTTTTCAGCCATGACCTGTGCACAAGGGAGAATCAGTCCCAAACTAGGCACCTGTTCTGTTCCTATTTAAATGTTTGCTTGACTTTTTTTTTTTTTTTTGCAATTATCAAAACTGCTGTAAAGCAATTGGCTTCTGAATACAAATGAAAACAGTATGAATGAAAACAGATGGATTTTACACCTCTGGCATGCTGATATGTGATGGGCTTGATTGATTAGTAGTGATTAATTGATTAATGTATTGCTTTTAGAGATCTTACAAAGTGGGTTTGGTTTTATTGGCTTTAATGTACTCATAAAGACTTAAAAAGAAAAAAAATTATGAGAATTCAGAAACCATGCAGCTGAAACTGATATAGCTTCAAGGGGATCATTTGCATATATTGCATGGGCTCCACTATTTATTTATTTATTTATTTAATTTATATTTGTTGACCGGGTTTGTCTGACTGGGCTACAATTGTCTGTTTTCAGTGGAGGCCCGAGGAGAAAAGCTCCAACAGAAAAATGGAAATTTTACATATTGAATACATATAGAATACATTCATCAGTACCACACATTACTGCATTACTGTGTCATACATTACACTGTGGCAAGTGAAATACATATAAAAAAGCATTCATCAGAGGGATACATTTGTAATTACATATTATATACATAATAGTGCAATAGTTACACAGCTGATATATTTTACTAGTTAAGTTTGTACAGTGATGTAGCAAGAGGAAAGGATAAAGTAGTGAGTCTGTTTATTGAAGGTAAGGGAGAGGGAAGAGAAGTAGGAGGTTATAGGGGAGTGTTTACAGGGGATAATTACATTGGCAGGTCCATTTTTTATGAAGGTATTTTTTGTAGTGGTTTTGAACTGACTGGGATGTTCAAGAGATCTCATATCTAGTGGTAGGCTATTTCAGTCCTTGGAAGGGTTAAAGCTATAGACTAGGTGGCCCATTTTGGTTCTTGGTTTGTAGATTTTTAATAGGCCTGGTTCAGAACTCTGGAGTAATCTAGTGGGTAGATAATGAGAGATTAGAGATGAGATAGTTGGACAGAAAGAAGGTTTGTAGAGAATGGAGTGAATAATCTGAAACTGATTATACTGAAGCAGGTTAGGTAATTCTAGCCAATTTAGTTCTTTTAGTGAAAGACTGTGATGGGACTTGTAAGAATTGTAGGCATCAAATCTGGCAATCCTGCTATAAGTTGTTTCTAATTTGTTTAGTAGTCCATTGTTGAGGATGGTGAGAATTTGGGGGCTACAGAGTAAAGTGGGTAAGAGGTAGGCATTTTGAAAGGGTTAGTTTTGCTGTTTTGGTAAGATGTTTTTTTGTTTCTATAGAAGAGACCTAGCTTGAGATATGTTTTTCGGATACAATTATTGCCGTGTAAAGCAAAGGTTAGTCTATCATCAATAGTAACACCTAAGAGTTTGTACTGGTGTCCATCTGTATTTGAATATTATTTTTGTGACAATATGGAGAAGAATACTTTATGTGGTTAAGGTTTTTAGGGAGAAAGTAGTAATTTGGTTTTCTTTGGATTAAGGATAAGTTGATTTAGGAGGTTTAAGGTATTACATAATGAAAATCTTAGTTTGGCTTGGTCTTTCTTGCAGCTTTTCCAAAAAAGAGGGCTGCTGACACAGAAAAAATTATTTGCATATAAAAGTAGTGTGTGTTTGCGAGTGGATCCCCTTCTAAACCTTGAAAGTTCATATAATCGAACTTCATTTTCATGAGACAAAAATCGCGAAAGCTTAAATACCCAAATGGCGAATTATTTCCAGGGCAAGTAAACACTTGTCCAACCTGCCCTTTTCTCCACTGTAGTGCAATCCTGGAGTTGGTATGTATAGTTAGGGGATGTTTGTGGGGGCGCAATCCCACCAACCCCCAAAAGGTGGGTTTTATTTATTCCGGTGTGTGTTTACTTGACCTGGGAAAAAATTGCTGTTCAGGTATTTAAATTTTCCTGATTTTCATCTCGCAAAAATGATTGATTATATGAGCTGTTGAGGTTTAGAAGTAGGTCTGTGCATATATGTGTGTGTGTGTGTGTGTGTGTGTGTGTGTGTGTGTGTGTGTGTAAGCATGCACATGTCTGTTTCAAGGGCTGGAAGATAGAAGATTTACAAAATAAAATGCAGTAACTGCTGAAATGGTTGTAATACATTAAAGTGTATTAAATAATTGTTTGGAACCAACAAATTAGAGCCTGCTTGAAGTGGGCAAATTCGTAGATAGCAGCAGTATAAGCACATGTGTATGAAGAACATTAGGCTTTGACTTGAATAAAGTCAAGAGTCAAGATAGTATTGAATGCCTTAAGAATAAGCATAAAAGAAAGGAAAGGTCAAATTATCTCTGTCACTGGCAGACAGCAGTGCAGGTGATTTTCGTTGCATTAAGATGTCAGTAAGTGTCCTTAAACTAGTGACAGATATTATTAAAATATATCTGCAACTGGAATTTGTGTACATGAGGCAAAGCTTCATTGTCATTATTTGTATCGCCAGTTAGTTATTTAAAAGTTTGTGGCAGTAATAGGTAAGAGATACATCTCTGATATGTGCCCGAGTTTTTGTCTGGTAAGACTAGCAAGTACGTAAGTACTCGGGTGATGGTACTGAAGATTCTGTACCTGCATGCTTGTCTTGGAGAGTACAACAGACTCCTAACAGCTTCACTAATTTTCATTAGAGAACATAAGAAAGCAAAGAGATGTCCCTAAATGATATTAAAAATGAGAGCAGACAGGAAATGGCTCTACAAAACCAAATATTAAGGAAATGTGCCAGTTGAGATGAAGTGGGCCTCCACTGAAAATGGACTTGTAATCCAGTTGGACTATCCCAGTCAACAAATGTAAAATAAATAAAGTCCCAAGGGCAAGACTTCCTCAAATGCTTAATAGTGAGTGCACGATTTGATATAAATGCTTTGTGGTTTCAGGATGTAAATGATTCATTCTACAAAACAGTTCAAGTAATTTGTTCTGTCATTGTATTGCTTGCCCCTTCACCAATAGATACTATGACATATAGAAAACCCTGTTACAAGAACACCTACTTGCATCGATGCACCCATGTTTTTCTTTTAATAATGTGGTGAAGGGGCAAGCTATAAGAAGATCATGAGTTAATGCAAGTGAGGAAAATTTTAAGAGAAAACTGTCTCAGAACCAGAACAAGGTCTATAAATTTACAGTGGAGGCAACTTGTAACAGCAGTCATGTGGTTTACCTAGCAGTGTCTAAAACCTGCAGTAAATTTTATGTAGGCAAAACAGACAGGAGACTGAAAGAAAGGTTGAGAACATCTGAATGATATAAGAAATACTATGGTTAGGAATGCATTAGCTAAACATGTAGCAGACACTTCCCCCAGAGCATGTATTTAGGTTTCAAGTTATAGATATGGCACAGGAAAGTCTCAAGGGAGGTGATACTAGAAATGAAACAGAATGCTTAGAAAGCAAATGGATTATTAGGTTAAAAGCAGATACAGGGTCAGGACTTCATGACAAAGTACCATTGAAACCAATGTTGAAAGCACATCCTCTTTTAAAACAAGATGGGAGTCTTAAACTCACTTTTAAACCCCCCACCTTTTATACACATTCACTTTTTTATACGTGTTTACTATTAGTACTGTATATGTTTAAAATGTTATCTCTTTAAGAGTTTTACTAGGATGTCATATGATATTTTTCACTTTCCTATTTAATGGGCATTAAATTAAATAGATTTTATGCATCTGATGAAGCAGTTGTAATATGATAGCCTCGTGTTGCTTCATCTTACTTTTGCTTGTTGGGTTTAATTTTTGGTTTGAGAAGCATTTACTCAGCACACACTAGTATTATTGGACTTTTGCAAAATAATCTGTCAAATAACAAAACAGTCATCTCTTAAAGCTGTATGGTCTCCACCTTTACACAGCTAATCTAAGAAGCATAAAAGACTAACTTAGTGATGCACATGCCTGGGTAGCCTGCCACTCCCCAGATGTACTAGTAGCCACAGAAACTTGGCTTAAGAAATAAACGATGAAGAAATCTTACCTTAGGGATATAACATTTTAAGACTTGACAGAACCCATAAAAATGGTGGTGGAGTATCCATAATCTACAAAAATACTTCAAACATTATAGGAGTTCACCCCCCCCCCAAGAAATAATACAGTTACTTTAGAACAACTTTTCTCCTGGGCATCAAGCAGCACCTCACTTGACAGAATCATTTTAGGAGACTTGGATACAGATTAGAATTACTGTTGCTGTCAATAGCTTGCCAATGCCATTCATTTGTATGGTTTCACTCAGCCCAAGATACAAGAAAAACCCTGGTAGAGCCTGTACATTAGTTTGGATTTCCTATAATTCTCCAAACTAAATTTCCTGAACAGGTGCCTTACCTGATACCTTACGCAATCACCTAACAATCTTTGCAATAAGGCATCATAAACCTAACCCAAAAATAGCACTGGTACAACCTTCCTTGTAAGCTCTCTTCCTTTTGTAAGAACCAATTCATTGCAGCACTAAAATCAGTCAACTGGGGGGATCCTCAAACTCTTCCATTTGAAGAAGCTGTAGCTCTGCTCATCACAATTTTTCTTAACATACTAAATGAACTAGCCAAAATAACCAAAAGAATTAAATCAAATCCAACACCCTGGCTTTCAAAAACTACCAAATTGCTCATGAAAGCGACAGACGTAGCCTCGAAAAATGGAAGCAAGTTAAAACAATAGCTGCTTATCAGAACTATAAATATCTCCGAAGCTCCAGTAAAAAATCAAATCAAAACGGATAAAAAACTACTATATTAAGATACAATTAATATACAAGCAGCAAATTTATAACAACCCCAAAGCTTCTTAGATTACAGTCAACCAGTTGCTAAAATCTAGTACACTAACACAATCCAAACCTACTTCATCTAACCATGCCGATAGCATAACAAGCAAATTCAGTATCTGCTTCAACCAAACCGTATCCTCTCTTATTAAACCCTTAGGACAGACAGATACATTTTCCTCTTCTATTTTGTTATTCCTCAAAACACGTGCACTCAAACCAGTCTCAATTCCTACCATAAAAAATACTAACCTTAAACCTCATCATCCCTGTTCCTAATAACATGCCATCTGAGTATTTAAAAATTGCTGCTCATGCTTTACCTTTTCTTATGTCAATCATAATCAGCCATACCATCACCAAAGGATATTTCCCAATCCTCTTTGAAAGGTGGTACATTCTTCCTCTCCATGAAGGTGGAAACTCAAATGAGCTCTCAAACTTCAAGCCTATAACCACAGTGTCTCCACTCTGAAAAATTCTGGGCAAGTGTATTTAGACTGAACTCCTCAGCTTTCTCCTGACCACTGCCTGCTTCCTACTACCCAGGATGGATTCTGTCCTTTTAGTTGTACATCTACAGCTCTTCTTAGTTTTATAACATCTGCTATCCAATATAAACACTTTGGCAACTTAGTCACAGCACTTTTCCTAGATTTATCCAAAACTTTCAACATGGTATCCCACCAAACATTGCTTCAAAAACTAGCTTGCCTAGGAATACATGAAACTTCACTATCTGACTCTCTAGCTACCTCACAAACAGGCAGTAATATGGCAAAATGACATCTCTTTCCTTCCCATTACAGGGGGTGTCACTCAAGGATCCATTTTAGGCCCCCAATTTGTTCAATATGTTCATTAATAATCTCCCCTAGCTACTAAACAAGCTATTATCATACAGTACACAGATGATTCAACAATTATCTAATTTGCTAAAAGCATAGATACATTAAAACAACTTACCCAGGGGTCTTTCTCTACCATATAGGCCTGGCTATCAGATACACAGCTGTTCCTTAACCATAAAAAAACACAACTTACCCCAAAACATCCTGGTAAATGCAATTTGTGCCATTGAAGATGAAATGAGCTATGCTAACTAGCTTCATTGGCATACAGGGATAAACACCTCAGTAAGATGTAGGCAACTTACTGACTTGTATGATACGAGTGGCCTGCCTCCTGTATATGTCTACTGATGGCAGAATAGACCTTAAAAGTATGACGACAGAATTTGGTGGCAAAATGTGCCAACTGTGCCTGTCCAGTATATCTGCAAGTAGTAGTAAGATGGCTTTAGATTAATCTTGAAATAGTGAGGTTTGTTAGGGTGTAGAGTTTTCTCTTGTAAGTACATTTACCAGGGATGTACAGACAGGTAGAGTGGAACAGGAGAGTAAGCAGCTTCCACCAAGAGTGATAAGACCCCTTAATGGGGGTAGAGACAGAATGCACTAGGGAACTGGTGTTCACAAAATCAAGGAATCTTGAAAGAGGGATAAGCCTAATACCATATTTATGGGGGGCTTTAGTTGATGGGTAGCGTATTGATTTAATAAGTATGGTCAGTAAGAGACATGAAAGAAGACCTATAATTAGTAATGATATGGTATGTTGCTTTGCTGAGAGACACTGAAATCTCAAAAGGTTTTATCTGACTACTATGCAGTATTTGCTATCAGGCAATGGGTACATAATAAATATGGACACCGATATGCAGATTCAGTGGTTCTGAGTTTGTGGTAGGTGCAATACCCTAGTAATGAGGGAATGCTATTGCTAATCAAAACCATGTCTCACTAGTTAACCAGATATGGATGCCCTCAAGGGTGAAGTAAGCTGAAGTTCTGATATTTTGCTGTTCAGCGTTGTAACAGTGAAGTTTGCTATATGGATACGTTCATGAGCTGAACATTGCCTAATAAGGCACTGAGGAAGCAGCAAAGGCTCTACTGAGTCTGACAATGCCAAGACATGAGAGGTGCATGTCATCCCATGCAATGCACAAGAGTCTGATGACCATCTGCTTCCATCTAGACACACACACACACACACACACACACGCTCTTCATTTTTCTTAGAATAACACCAGTTAACGAAGCAGTGACTGTAACCTAGTATTTTATTGTTGCATTTAGGCATAATTTTTAGAGACTGAAGTATACTGTTCAATATTATCCTTAGCAAAATATGTGATGAGATCAGTTGTATTCCTGGGTGGATCACCTAGGATCCTTCACTTCCACATGGTTTACACACCAAGGTCATATTCATATATGAGGAGGAGGATCATGAGAGTACATAACTCTTGTCAATGGCCGTTGAATATCAAACCCTGGAGCACATTACTGGGCATGCTCTGTAGGTTAGGGCTAAAAATACGAAAGGAAAAAAATGACGGCTGCCTAAATGATTCTCTTCTCAGTTGCTTCTTACCCCTGGTGAATGAAGAAGGAATAGGACAATTTGTCAAGATTGGGTTGATGATGAGAATGTTGGGAGAAAAAAAAAATAACTTGCTCTTCTTCTCTGAGATGTTGCAGTTAATTATTTTATTTTTTCCAGATGGATTTCATTCACTTATTTTTGTCTGGTCATTTTGGTAATTTTTTGGTTGTTGAAACTTCAATGCTTAGTCTTTGTTTACTCAGTCTGTATGCATATTGCAGTTCCTATGAGATGACCGGATGTGTCTTGGTCGAACTGAAAACAACAAAAAGGCAAAATAGCGAAGCGGCTTTTAAGCAAATTCTTTCCCATGGAAAGAATTTGCTTGGCCGGTTCCATTCCTTTGCCATTTTCGGCACTGTAGTGCGATCTCGGAGTTGGTATATTTAAGTAAGGGGGGTGTGGAGGGCTAAGCCCCTCATTTTATATATTATTTCAATTTTTTTTTCTTTTCTTTTTTTTTTGGAACAGAGCTTTCAAGATTATGCGCTTTCACTTACATAGGGTCGATTATTCATTGTTCGCTTTTTTAAGCGTTCTATGATATAATATAGACCCTACATATTGTTGTGGCTGTTTTAGATCACTGATATGTTCTATCTGAGACTACAGGGTCATAGACAAACAGCAATAATAGAAAAAGTAGTCAGTGCTCTTCCTTTGAACATTCAAAAAAGCAACCAAGGACTCCACTGTCTCTGATAACTTTAATAGAAGCAGAAAATGTACGGCAACAACGCAAAGCTTTTGAGTTAAAACCAACTCATCATCAGCGTTCAACACAACCTCTGCTAAAAATGCATTTATAGTAATGGCCAGCATCACAATTAATCAATTACCCAATTAAAACATAAGATAAGCAATCTAATAGAACAACTAATAAAACATTTACATAACAGTTTGAAAATGCCTGGTGAAAAACAGATAGAAATATAAAAACATATTATCATAAAAAAGTATCATAAAAACTCTCTTCTAAATTTCAACACAGGTTTTATACTAGTTTTGTAATCAAGTCAGGTAGTTTATCTGCCCTAAAATAATGAATCCATTTGTATTTTCCACCTCTTAGATTTTCATAAATTCTTTGTATCATTCCCAAAATTAAAACTATGTTCTTTATCATGCATTTTAATGTGTTTAAATAATGCATTACTGTCCATCTCTCTCCTTATTTCCAAAACACGGGCTTGTATCCTTTTTTTCAATTTTTGATCGGTTTTACCAATATAAAATTATTCACATTTAATGTAGTTCGCTAAGTAAATTAGATTATCAGAAGAACATGTAGCAAACTATTGCAATAAAAAACATGTCTAGTTATAGGATGTACAAAAACAAATTCAACATCAGTATAACTACATATCAAACAGTTATGACATGGGATAGTACCCCTAGTATTAACAGTACATGTACATACATCATTTGTTCTAAAGTCTTTATAACATAGCTGTGATTTAAAATTGTTCTTATTACTAAAGGTTAAGGAGGGATTAGGTCCTAATAACTCTTTAATATCAGTGTTAGATAACAACATTGGCCAATTCTTACAAATTACATCAAAAGTGCTGTGTCTGTTATATTTCATAATATATCTTAATGTATTATTAATAGATTTATTATGCCGAGGTGCAGAACTTCTATCAGAAAATAATGGTTTAGCAAAACTATCCCGTGCACCAAGAACATTTTCTTTAATTCTATCAATCATGGCTTTATTATAACCCCTGACTTGGAATTCTTTGCTCATATTAGAGAGCTCAGTTGTAAACAATTCATTATTAGTACTGCTTCTGCTTGCCCTAACAAATTAACTTTTAGTAACACTATATCTATAATGCATGCTGCCATAATGTAAAAACCTAGTAGTATGCATGTTTCCTATGTATAGTGGTGTCAACCCAAAATCTTGAAATAATGTAACATCCAAAAAATATATAACTTGATTGGAGTATACTAAGTCAAAGGTAAGAAAATAAGTCATATTCTGTAATTCTGCAACAAAATATTCTGATTCTTGGAAGCCCCACACTACCATTGTGGTTCTTTGTTGCTTGCTACCTTTTCACTCTGTGCACTTGAGTTTGCAGTAGATTATTGAAATCTAGTCTCCTGTCTGGAAAGTTCACACATTGCACTCTAGCCAGAGATCCATGTGGTTCATGGGGCAGAAGCTTATCTTTTTTTAGAGACATTTATCCAGAATGTGGTTTGTCCTGACTGCAGGGCTTAATGCCCATTTCTCTTGCCTTAACTCTTCAGTGGGCAGAGCATCCCTAACCTGTGCTTCGCTCTATTTTGTCACTTTGGACTGAATATTGAGGTTTATAAAATACTCTTTTATGTTGTCCTTCCATTGCTTCCAAAGACTTTTAGAAAATGAGGGGAGTCCAGTGATGATTCAGTGTGCTTAAGAAAGTGCACCATGACTATAAGGGTGCAGGACTTTCCCAAACTGGTTCTGCACCTCAGTTTGAGCAACTCAGTACCAATTTTTCTCCCCATATATGTTTATTATCTCTTTTTTTTTTTGGGGGGGGGGGTGAGCAGGCCTTTTTTTTTTTTTATACAAATGTACCGATCATTTATCAGAGTGATAGTAATCCCAGAGTTAAGCAAACCTCATAGTTTCTGTCTCCACGCTAATTATAGTCCTCCTGGACACCTCACACCCCCTGCATATTATATATACCAGTTCTCAGATCACACTACAGTGAAGCATGTCAGTGTAGATCACAATACAGTGGGGATATTGGAAATTGCCCTTGCAATCTCGGAGTTTATATACATAATTTTGCCAGAGGTGTGTGGGGCTTGCCACCACTGCATAAATGTAGAGATTTTTTTATACATTCAAGTTTTCTGAATCCTGATCATATGGTCTTAACCACAGGAATTTCGAGTTTCCAAAAACTTGATAATATGATATTATATAAATCCATATGCCTATATCTATCTATAGATAGATTTGTCATAGCAGGGTTGTGAAAGGTATAGGGGAGCTTCACCCTGAAAAATAAAGTATGAGTGTATGTGTGCATGTGCGTGTGTGTGTGTGTGCATGTGTATTTGTGTGAGTGTGTGTGCGTGTGTGTTTGTGTGTGTATGCATTCATATGGAATGTATTCCTGATCAAAAATCAGAAATGGAAATCAAAATCTAAACCAACTATACTAGAAGTAGTGAATATAGTAATAGAGATAAAACAACTGGAACTGAGATCTTTAGAAAAGGGTAGGAGTAAACTACACAGGAAAAAATGGGAAGTGTGGGAACAATGCATACAGGGAAGGACTGAGGTTTAAAAGAAGGCAAGACTTAAATGAGCTAAGTAATGTTTGAGTAAAAATGATTAGGGTGATTATAAGTGATGTATAATGTTTGCAACTGGGAGTGTGTCACTATGGTTTGTGATATAAAATGCTTGCAATTAGGATTGTGTCTGTGTGGTTTGTTTTTATTTATATAAATGTATGATATCTTTATTAAACCATCACTTATGACATAAGCAGTTTCTTGTTTAAAAAAAGGCAGGAATTGAATAATTTATGTAATATTCCTTAGGTTATATGATATATAGCAATGTGTAAAGTATAATGTTATATTAATATTGTTTAGTTACTTTTATGTGGCTGTAAATTTGCCTATGTCAGAAGTGATAATTCAATAAAGGTGTCTGAAAAAAAAATCAGCTGATCACACACGTCAGCTTTTTCCCTGAGTGAAATTGCAGTACAGTGGGGGGAATTCACCCTTTCCCACTGTAGTTCAATCTTGAACTTGATATACATCAGTAGCAGGAGTTTGGAGCTACACTGAGGCTCGCTTCTCATTCAAAACATGTATGAGAATTAGTTTTTATTTTGGTTTTAAGGGTTTGTGCAGGATCCATTGATATTTGCTACACTGATCATTCAATTTAGCGATATGCATCCATACAAATATATATATATATATATATATATATATATATATATATATATATATATATCTTTTGGCTCAAACTCGGTTCAGATTTTGATGACCACTAGACAATGCATGTTTTTGAATCTGACATTTAGAACAATAAACACCACTTTGCAGTTCTGTTCTTTCTTTCTTTCTGAAATGTGCTCATCTGGCACTTATAATATTTTCTTCATGATGCTTCCTGTAATTCTGTTTGTTTCAAGCAGAACAATAGCGATGAATTCAGTGAGAACGCTGACATTTAGAATTGTTGTTACCATGGTATTCATTGAAATTATAAGGGAAGAAAAATGGTACAGTATTGTGCAAACAATAATGCCCTCCAGGGTGTTTGTTTCTGTTGAAATAATACATGCCCACAAGGTGATCTGAGGATTGACACCAGAGGTGGAGTGCTTCTACACACCCCGGAGGGCATTATTGTACTTAAGGATGAGCTTTCTGTTTTGTGTTTTCATTATTATATTTAATTTTATATTTTTGATATAAAATTATTCCTCCATCTAATGTTTAAAACTTGGAGTAGTATATGTAATTGTTGTTAAAGGATGTATTTTACATCAAAAACATATATAAGTATTTAATGTCTGCTTATACATACAAACACATACATAGACGCATTCAGAAACATAGACAGGCACAGAGACCTATAGACAGAATGAAACGCCCATCCTACAGTTAAAATATGCATTGTTGAAGGAACACATGCTCAGGTGTTTATAAAGAAAAAAAGGCATAGCAGCTCCACCCCACACTCCTTTGCTGGTGCACGACAGTGTTCCATCCATTGATCTCTGTAGAAAGTCCCTGTGGATTGATGCCAAATATTATGGGTTTCATAACTCTTACTTTTTAAGGAAAGCAGGATTCTGTCCCAGCTGAACATTGTCCTTACTCCACCACTACTTAATTCTTTACTCCCTTTCCTTTCTAGTCCCTAATTTCAGTCCCTTTACTCAAATTTATCTTATTCTAACTAACCTCCTGTTACAACAAGGCAACCACTTGCTTCTCTCAAGGATCTTTCACCTCCCAGTACTGGAATCCTGCTACCTGCTGTCTTATCTTGCAACATGGCTTTATACTTTATTTCTGCACTTCTTACAGACTACAATAGAAATGGCTTAAAATAGTACAGTTGTACAGTAAACTCACAGTTAACCAGAACTCAAGTAACCAGAGGTCTCAAGCAACCAGAAAAAAATTGAAAAAATACAGTACAGTATGAACAATTCAACAATTCAGTTTTTCATGTGTTGCACTTTGTTTCCCCCCTGCAGAAACATACGTTACATATTTAGAGTTTGAGTTTTAAAAAGGAAGATACAAATTCCACCTCTACCAACCTGAGAACAAGTTAAATCACTAAAATGTCAACATTCACTCCATACCAACCTGAGAACAAGTTAAATCACTAAAATGTCAACATTCACTCCATACTCGGTCAGTTTGCATCTGAATGCACATTCTCTCTCCGATCTGTCACACGCACACTCAGCCTCTTGGTTTAATACATCATTTCACTCACTCTTTCTTTCTCAGATCTCTCACACACAGTCTCTTGAGATTTCATGCATCTCTCCAATCTCTCACACACTTTCGCTTCTGCTTTCATAAATGCTTTCACCGTCTTTCTCTGCCTATTCAATTCATTCAATTTGAATCCACTCACCTTGTTGCTGAAAACCATTCCACATGCCATGATTTCTAGCAGAAATAGAAGTTTAAAATATTATTATTCCAGGCAGACTTTTAATTACTGTGTTTCAATATTAAAATCAAATCAATACAGTGTTTATGGTATAGTATAGTGTACAGTATTTGTCAGGTCTGTTTCTAATAGTAAGTCTCAAGCAACCAGAAACTACACTTATCCGACATCTAACAGTCCCCATGGGTGCCGGTTAACTTGGAGGTCACTGTACACTGTCAATAGTTCAAATATGTTTTTGCTGCTTTTTGCTATTACCTGTTTCCTCACTTACTACATTTTATAAATGTCTCTTTTTTTCTTACTTACACAGTTAATGGATAGTTTGCTTAACTTATTGTATTGTACATTACTTTGTCATGTAACTTTCTTGTATAGATGTACTGTGGAGCTTTTCTCCCTGGGCCTCCACTGAAAAAGGGCTATAGCCCAGTTGGACTTTACCGGTCAAAAAATCTCAAATAAATATCAAATAAATAATAAATAAAATTTCGGGCCGCCTGTTTGTTGCGGTCAGCACTGTCTCTCTCTCTCTCTCTATCTTTCATGCTTACAGGCATGGGCATGCATGTGGTATACACATACTTCTATTCTTTATCTTTATTTAATTTTATGATCACAAAGTAACAAAGCACAGTTTTCAGTCATAATAAATGTTAGCCATTTGTTTTTTAATGGTGCGAATTTCATGGCAGCTTGATTTACTGCCGTGAAGTGGTAGACGTGTTTTTCAGCAGACATTACCTGCACTTTCAAACGTACTGGAGAACATTTGTTCTCCAATCATAGTGGCAATGTACAGGTTGCCCATTTTCTAAGTTATTTTAATTTATTTTGTATCACAGGTCATGTCACTACTGTCTTTATCTATCTTAAGTTTATTCTTCCAGATGTTGTAGGATTGATCATTACACATTTGCATTTTTGTCATATCCTGCTTTGTAATAATTATACAGTTGTTTAGTGGGGGGCTCTGTATTATCAAAGTCAAAGCAAACATTCTTGTCATTTAGATTTGCACATAGTACAGCTAAATAAAATTGTTGATTTGATCACAGTGCAAGAAACACATACATACAGTTACGGGTTAGTAATATTAGGAGAGACACTTACAGACATTACATGTATACAAATTGTGCCATTTAGGGTATTGCACAAGTAGATATTGCACAAACTTGAATTTTCACATTAACAGGTACCTGTGAAGCAAAAATATTGCACTGAGTATTGCACATTCAAGTTTCATGACAGATGAAGACTTGGATATCGCACTAAAGTACGCTACTAGTAGTAGTGATGTTAGAATAAATGGACATGAGAGTATGTCATTTACTGAATTAATCAAGAGAATATTCAGTTAATTGCTTGAAAGAGCAGAATGGCTTCTGGCATACCTGTTGTTAGAATTCAGCAATCTAGTGGATAAGGGAAAAAAGCTTTTATTGAGCCTGGATGTCTTATAGTGCATGCTGCAGTAACGTCTACTCGAGGAAAGGCGGGAGAACAAACCCCAAGAAGGGTGAATATGGTCATTTATTATGTTTCTAGCTCTTCCAATACATTGAGATTCATTTAAGTTATCCAAGGAGTCCAGAGGAGAGCCAATAATTCTTTCTGCTACTGTTACTACTCTCCAGAGATCCTTGCAGTCTGAGGCATTATAGTTCCTGTAACATACAATGATGTTTGTCAGTACGCTGTTGGTGGTTACCCTATAGAAAGCTTGGAGGATGGACCGTGGCAGGTTTGCTTTCCTCAGTTTCCATAGGAAGTGGACACATTGCTGTGCTTTTTTGATAGTGTGGTTGGTGTGCACTAACCTAGACAGGTTCTCTGTTACGTATATGCCCAGGAGCTTAGTGCTCTTGACTCCTTCTACTTGCTACTCCCTTGATTTCCAGAGGTTGATGTGCTCTCTGAGACCTCCTAAAGTCCACAGTCAGTTCCTTGGTCTTGCTGTTGTTCAATGCCAGATTGTTGTCACTTGTTTCCACATCGTTTCTGACAAGACCTATGACTGTGGTGTCATCTGCAAACTTCATAATTCTAGTGGGTTCATACCTAGCTACACTGTCATGTGTAAGCAAGGTGAACAGCAGAATACTCAGAACACAGCCCTATGGTACCTCCATGTTCAGAGTTATGGTTTTAGAGCTATTATTTCCCACACATACCTTTTGGGGGTCTGTCTGTGAGAAAGTCTAGTATCCAATTGTACAAGGTGTGTTGATGCCCAGTTGGATTAGTTTCATCACCAGGTTCTGGGGGGGGGGAAGTCGCTGAATAACATACTGACATTACAGTCCTTATTTTCCAAGTGAGTCAAGGTTTCATGAAGTGCTAAAGAGATGGCATCTGCTGTGCAGCAGTTTGACATGTAGGCAAACTGCAATTTATCTAGTGTTGCAGGTATGCCTGCTGAGATGTGGTCCATGACCAGCCGCTCAAAGCACTTCTTTACTATTGATCTTAGAGCAACTGAGTGATAGTCATTCAGACTTGCTGTTTGTGGTTTCTTAGGTAAGGGGATGATAGTTATGTTCTTAAAGCATCTCAGTACAATGGCTAATCGCAAAGATGTATTGAAAATGTCTGTGAGTAATGATGCCAGCTGTTTTATACATTATGCAATAACTTCTAAGTTTCTGTATGACATTTCACTTAAGTAGTTTCCAGGAATTTTTGTTGTGGCCAGTGGCTTGCATTAATCATCTGGGTACTTCCTCTGAATGGACTATGAGTATGATTTTAATTTTTATGTATTTATTTATTTATTTATTTACATTTGTTTACTGGGAAAGTCCGACTGGATATAGGTCCGTTTTCAGCAGAGGCCCAGGGAGAAAAGCACCACAGTACAATAGAATGTAGTCCATGAGAGAACAAAATATAGAACATACAATTGATTTTAATGCATAATAGGTTAGAAGTTAACAGTTTTAGTAAGTACAGTAGACAGTCATTGAGGTACATAGTCAAAAACTGAAAAAAATAACTTTTTTTTTTTTTTTTTTTTAACCAGTATTTGGGTTTACAAGCTTTTTAGGGCAAATCTGTTTATACTTATCTGAACATGTGATGCAATTATATTTAACCTGGAGTGTAACATGAGCATTGTCAATTAGTTAAGTAGTGGGTTTTAAGGAGTTTTTTGAAATAATTAAAGGAGGTGCTAGAAGTTATATAGATTGGTAGTGTGTTCCATGTTTTGGCAATGGTGCTGGCAAAGAGTGATTTACCAGTGTTGGTTTTATGTTGGATGACAGTTATTAGGTTCTGGCAGTTAGATCATGGGGCTCTAGTGGGAATGTGGGGCTCTATTAAATGCTGAAGTGCTGGGGTTAACTCTGGGAGGTAGTAGAGCTTGTGAGCTATAGAGAATTGATTGAGCATGAGTATATGAGGCAACTCAAGCCAGTTAAGCTGTTTTAGGGATAGACAGTGGTGAGACCTGTAAGAAGCATCAAATGCAAACTTGGCAATCTTATAGCAAGATTCCATTTTATTCAATTCGGTTTGGCATAGATTAATCAAGATGGGAGAGGCGTAGAGGAGGGTGGATAGGAGATGAGTCCTAGCGATGGCAACTTTGGTATGTTTAGTCATAAACTGTTTGTTCCTGTAGAGGAGGCCTAGCTTTTTATTAACTTTCTTGATGGCTTGTGCTATGTGGATGTTGAATTTCATGTTATTGTCTATCTCTATGCCTAGCAGTTTGGTGTGTGTGGTTGGACTAATTTGAATGTTTTCTTTGGAGTTGATGATGAAGTTGTTGCTCAGGGGAGGAGATCTACCTGGGCCAAAGACAATTTGTTTTCTTGGGGTTAAGAAGAAGTTTGATGTTAGTGAACCAGGTTTCGGCTAGGGTGAAGGTGTTTTGGGTTAGGGTTTGTAGTTCACTTAGGGTGGGGGGGTGGCACATATATGGGGGGTATCATCAGCATATTGTACTACTGAGGCAGTTGACAAGGATGAAGATATTTGGTTAGTAAATAGGGAAAACAACAGAGGGCTGAGGATAGACCCTTGAGGGACTCCTATAGTTACTGGTAGCAGGGGGGACAATTGGTCTTGCCATAGGCTAGCTTGCTGTCGATCTGACAAATAGCTGTTAAACCATGACACAGAGGAGGGACTTATATTTAGGATAGATAGAGTTGCAAGGAGAAGGTTAACTATGTTGGTAAATGATAATAATGCTGTTGTGATATGGAGAGTAGGTTGGTATTCTGGAGGTATTGCATAAGTTGAGTATGAACTACTCTTTCTAATATTTTTGATAATGGTGGTAAGAAAGCTATAGGGTGATAGTTGGTAAGTTCTAAGGAGTTACCTCCTTTGTGCAGTGGGATGATATGGGAGGCTTTCCAAGAGGCTGGTACTTTGCATTCTGACAGAGATCTATTAATGAGAATGGAGAATGGATGGGCTATAGCTTCAGCTGATATTTGAAGGAAGTCTGCTGGTAGCTTATCAGCTGCTAGAGTGGTTGGTTTAAGATTCTTAAGGAGTTTAGAAATTGCCTTGGTGGACACTGGGTGAAGTTGAAAACTGGGGGGATTGTTTTGTGTATTGGAGTGGGTTGTGGTAGTTATTGGTGTGGGGTGGGTAGTACTATTATTTTGGACATTGGCAAGGGTCTGGACTGTTTCAGTGAAAAATCTATTAAATTGTGTTGGCATGTTTTCATGATTATTTGGTAGCACAGGTGTTAGTGTAGCAGACTTTCCTGGGTGCAGTATAGAATTTATTGTGTTCCAAAATGTTTTGGGGTTATGAGCATATTTTTCTTGTAGGTTTTGATAGTAGTTAGATTTGTCTTATTTGATATGTCTTTTGGCTTTATTCCGGAGCTGTAGGTAATTTTGTCTTAAGGTAGTGGTTTTGTTTTTTTGATATTGAGACCAGGTGTTGTCCCTTTCTTTCATTATAATTTTAGTGGGATTTGTTAGCCATGGGGCATAATTAGTTTTTATTCTAATGGTTCGGGAGAGTGCATATTGGTCCAGGATTTTTAGGAAGGCTGTGATGAAGTATTCAACTGCTTTGTCTAGATATAATTGCTTTAGGGGAGTCCAGTTGCAGTGTTTTAGTGCATTTGATGAAGTTAGTAGGTATGAAGGTGTTTTTGTTATGAATACTCTGAGGATAGGTTGGCTGATGGTTTGGGATCTGTTCCTAATTAGGTAGGTTGGATGATGGTCACTTAGGGTATCTGGAAGACAGCCAGATTGCTGTGTAAGACTGGGGTCAGATACCAGGATCCAGTCCAAGATGGACCGGTGATTGGATATTTTGTCAGTTCTAGTGGGGGTGGTTATAGTTTGGGTAAACCTGTGGAGGTTTATAAAGGCAGTGGGATTATGGCTGGAGCAGTTGAGCCAGTCAACATTAAAGTCTCCTAATAGTATGGTTTCATGCAGAATGGAGCTGGGCATCCAGTTAAGCAAGTTTTCCATTTGAGTGATATTATTGCCTGGTGGGATGTAGCCACCTGCCATAACTATGTGTTTATTGGAGTTTATTTTTAATTTGGCAAGGATAGTTCCACATCTTTGACATCGTGGGTGTTGTAATCTAGTTGTTCTATGGTGAGGTGGTTTTGGAATATTACTGCAACACCACCTTCCTTTTTCTCTACTCTTTTTGTGGATAATGTTGTAGCCAGGAGTGGTAATCTCATTGTCATGATGTTTTGGTTTGAGCCTTGTTTCAGTTAACACAACAATATCTGGTTTGATTAGTGCCAATAGGGCATGTAGGTCCTGGATTTTCTTAAGTATGCTTCTAGCATTAATGTTTAGGAAGCAGAGAGATGAGGATGGTCTGTAGTATAGGGGATTTAGCTGATTTGAGTTAGGGTTGACTAGTGTTTTGGGTCCTGGATTAGGGTAGACATCTCCACTGCAAGTGAATTTTTGGAGTAGGTGTAGACAGAGTTTGGTAAATTTATGAATTATTTTCGTTTGTTTTTGTGAAGAGAGATGGTTAGTTTTTATGGTTGGTTTGTTGCATGAGCAAGGGAAAGATTGGGGTGTGGTAAGGTCGGATGGTGATATAGGGAAGTTTTTTAGTTTAATGAGATTAACTGCGGATTCTGTTTGCCATGGGGATGGGGTATGGTTATCAAGTTGACTGTGATAGGAGGACAGATTGGAAAGAAGGAGTAGGTTGAAGACTATTAGTGTGTAGATGGATGCGTTTAGTAGTTGGGTTGGATGTGTGCAGTACATGTTAATTAGTTTAAGACAAGGTGGGATGTATATAAGGGTGATATCTGAAGGTGTATCTGACTGGAGTTGTAATAGGAGAAGGGGAGGTGGGAGGGATTTTCTGATAGAATCGGGAAGTGAGGTGCAGTGTTGGGGAGGAACTGGAAGGGGAGGAGGTGACAAGTGGTTAGGTATAAAAGAAATGATATGGGGGTGGGTGGGAGGGGAGTGAAGTGAGCCCGAGAGTAGCAAGGGTGAACGAAGTGGGTTGACACCCACAGTGAGTGACTACAAGAAGTGACAAGATTCCCTAAGAAAACAATCAGTGTGCTATGGGGGTGAGTCAGGATACAGAGAGGCAGTATGGGTTTAAGGCAGAGGGAGAAAATCTGAGGTATAGGAAGGTATAACAGCACAGTGGGATAGGGTAAAGAAGGAGAGTAGGCTAGGGAAAGAATAAACCAGTGGTGGGAAGCACAGAAAGTGGATACATTGGACATTATTAAAGGGTAAAGAACATAGATGGAAGGCAGGAGAGAGGAAGGGCACAGTATCCAGACAAAGCAATAAAAAAGTCTACAAAAGCAATCAGGGACCTGGGAACAGGAGGATAGGTAAGTAAAATATGAGTGAGTCCTACAGTCAAAAGAAACAGGCAGAAAATAGGAGAAATACAAAAGTCAAAAGAAGCAGGTAGAAATCAGGAGAATTTAGACTAGGGAGATACTCTACTAGATAGACATTTAACAAGGAAGGAGTGTAACTTACAAAATGGGGAGGGGGAGTTAAAATAAGTTTACATGCAGCCTAATTTAAACACTATGGTAGGGCAGGAGAGAAAAAAAGGTAAGAATAACATGGAAGTCATGGGGGGGATACAGTGCAGCTGCCAGTACCAATGCAGAGCTCAACCAATGGCACTACAAATACTCGTTTGCTTAACAAAGCAATAGTTAGTGCTACTGAAAGGATTACAGGACAAAATTCCATGGTGTGTAGCTGAAAATAGCAGTTGTAAGTACCTGGATAGAAGCAGAGAGGCTGTGGAGGTGATCAACTAGCAGTCAAGTTTTCTGAAGTTTCTAAGTTTTGGAGTGTCCGTGCTCTCAAGTATGGGGAGGCTAACAAACCAGACCAACTATGTAGCTGCAATGTACAGACACTGGATAGAAGCAGAGAGGCTGTGGAGGTGATAAACAAGCAGGCAAGTTTTCTGAAGTTTCTAAGTTTTGGAGTGTCCGTGCTCCCAAGTATGGGGAGGGGAACAAACCGGACCCACTATGTAGTTGTGATGTACAGACACTAGATAGAAACAGAGAGGCTGTGGAGGTGATCAACAAGCAGTCAAGTTTTCTGAAGTTTCTAAGTTTTGGAGTGTCCATGCTCTCAAGTATGGGGAGGTTAACAAACCGGACCCACTATGTAGTTGCGATGTACAGACAATGGGAGTTCACAATACCAGGGACTGCAGCTGCTTAGTGTAAAAAATAGTTATGACTTTTATTTTAGAGTGACTTTTATTTTGGAGTGGCATGTGCAGTCTAATTAACAGCGTACCAGCTACCACAGCCACCACTGCATCCTTGTTTACATGAAGCATACTTTATTTAAATCATTCCACTGCATATTCAGTTTTCCTGTCTGTCTCATGTATTGTCTTTCCTCTAAAGGTGCTGTGAAACAACAATTTAAAACAACAAATAAATCTATACAAGGAAAAATTGTGAGATTAGCAAATCCTGTGATTGTTTACATTAAAATTTGAGGATATTACCTAAACTGCAATAGCCTGTTACCCACTACTTTTTGTACTTTATACATTTCTCTAGCAGAAGTGTCAGAGATAGTCAAGTTTAGCAAAGAAATATTGACATTATTGAAACTTCTTACAAATGACACTAGATCTCCTACACATGTTAAAATGTTAAGACTCTGTCTGCTTCTAGATTTAGGTCTAGAGAAAGCTTTGCTTCTGCTGTCATTATTACTGAGTGGCACCGCAGTGCAGTAGTAAACAGTCTTGCTTTACACCCTCTTGGTTATCTCGTTTAGGGCCTGGTCTGGGTGCAGTCTGTGTTGTGACCTCAGTTTGTCCATGCAGGTTTTCTTTCAGATCACAATGATGTTTTATAGGTAATCTGCAATTTTTTACATTACTTGTGTCTATGTGTGTGTTTGTGTGTGTGTGTGTGTGTGTGTGAGTGTCCCACAATGGACTGGCATTCATTCTATGGTTGTTTCTCTGCATCATGTTCTTTGCTTGCCAGTACTGACCTCAGCTCTGCCCCTGACCCTAATTGAATAAAGAAGGTATCAGAAAAGGAATCCGTTCCATTATTATCTGGTTTTCTGCAGTTTACTAATAATTACTGCAAACAGCACTATTTACAGCAGTAGCATGGAAAGTAGACATAAGTGACCACTGACAGCGGCTGCAAATAACAATAGCTGCTGTTGAGAAATCCTGTGACTGATAAACACCAGTACACGAGAAGAAAGCTCAAGTATCACAAAATCTAGTTAACTAGCTATAAAGAATTTAAAAAGTATTGGATTTGTGAATTCACATTTATTGCTTCATTTTAATGCAGACCTTTTTATGTTGACTTACATGCATAGAAAAGAATGTTATTCCCTTAACCTGAAACTTACAAAATGCAGGTTTAAGTTATGGTTTTTCTGTGCTAATTGATGTTCAGTATATCCAAACCACCTATTTTAGTTAGTATGTAAACTGGGAAAGAATGTGATAGATGACTTCCAGAGTTGCATCTTTTTCATATTAGTTACAAAAGACCTTTTTATAGGTTTAGGTTCATAAGTTGGTACTAGGCTATCAGCCCTAGGGCCTATACAAGCCTAGCCACATCAATTCCCTGGCTATTTCTTCCCACACTATTTACTTCCCTGGGCCCCTGTCTAGCAGGGTGACTGACTTGATCCCTGGGGTGAATTTCCTTTCTCCCATCCAATCATCAAGGTTCCTTTTGAAGAGGGCCAAAGAGGTGCCCTGCTTGACATGTATGGGCAGTCTATTCCAGAGTCTGGGGAGTCTCTGGGTCAGGAACCTATCCCTCCAGCATGTTTTGTTTATTGTGATGACAAGGTTTAGATACCTGGAGCATGTTGCTCTGAGGGATTGGGATTTCTTTAAGTGTAGCATGTCCAACAGGTCTGGGTTTGACATGGCATTGTATGTTAAGCAGAGATCGCCTCTGAGTAGACGATATGCGACAGAGTATAGCTGGAGTTTTTAAGGTGGTCAGCATAGGGCATCTGCTTTAGGCCTGTGATTATTTTAGTGAGGTATTTCTGTGGCCTTTCCAGCTGTTGCAGATGTCTTGAGAGGTGCATACCAAACTGGGCATTGTATTCTGTAATGGGTCTAAGGAGAGGGATAAGTACTGCAAAACAGCACTATTTACAGCAGTAGCATGGAAAGTAGACATAAGTGACCACTGACAGCGGCTGAAAATGGACATATATCCAGCTAGACTAGCCCGGTCAACAAATGTAAAATAAAAATAAAATAAATAAAATAAAAAAAGTACAGCGGGACAATGACCTCCTTTTTTCTGGATGAAAAGCCCTTAGTGATGAGATGTGCCACATAGAAGGATTTCCTGACTGTTGTGTAGATGTGATTATCAAAGGTGAGACCACTGTCCACCTGTGCCCTTTAGTCTCTTATCACACTTTCAGTGTTTAGTTTACTGCCACCTATGTAGTAATTCATGGGTACATGTTTTTTCCCAAAGGGGAAAACTATACATTTCTTGGCATTGCCCTGGCACCAAGCATCTGTTTCTGTAAGGCCCTTTTATAGAGTATCCACATATCTGGGGATTCAATAACGGCTCCCAGTTTGCAGTCATCTGCAAACTTTGTTAGCCAGAGTCCTTTAGTGTTGGCCTGTACTTCAGAGAAGTAGATGCCAAACAAGAGTGTTCCCATGACTGAACCATTAGGTACTCCACTTGTCACTTGTCTGGAGCTGGATTTGGAGTCGGCTACTTTTACAGTGTGGGTTCTGTCAGTAAGCCAGTTGGCAACCTATCGAGTGACGTAGGGATTAATGCCCAGCTTAGTAAGTCTATCTATGATTCCAGAGTGGGGGATGGTGTCAAAGGCCTTGGCAAGGTCCAGATAGGCTGTGACCACCTTACCCTCGTCCATGGCTCTGGAGACTGAGTCGAAGAAGTCAATCAGGATCAGGAGATAAGCTTGGCCTTTCACAAACCCAAACTGGGTGGGGTCCAGTGTTTGAAGGTTGCCAGTGTCTTTGTTTATAAGTTCCATGATAGCAGAAAGCAGAGCTAAAAGACGCCTTGTAGCCTAGTAAAAGTTACAAATATAACCAAGTCTGAGTTTTTTTTATTAGGCTACAATGCTTAGAAAAAATAAATAACACTTAAGATTTAACTACACTGAAAAAAAGTCTGCCTATGACTGATAATATGCCACCCCATGATCATACAGTTTCATAACAGCAACTTGCAGAGATTCCTGTTGTGGTAACCACTGATACCAAACTTCAGTTACAAGTATTGGCATTGTCAGCATGTTTTATGCAGAACTTGTGCTCAGTGTTATGCTGTATGTGGCTGTATGGGTTATTTTAGGAGGTTTCGTCATGAGGGAAATGGGATTCTGACTGTTAGTTGATAGGAGACTACTAGGCTAGCTGTCCTGAATGGCCATTTTAAGCTTAGCCAGTGAATGGGGGTCAGAATTAAACCCTGTAACTTGTGCTTATAAGGTGCACATCTTAATCAGTATACTAATACCCTTGTTGTGTTCTTCAGGCTGCGGCTGGCCATTTTAAGCCTAGCCAGTGATGGGGGGGGGGTCAGAATTAAACCCTGTACCTTGTGCTTATAAGGTGCACACCTTAATCACTATATATATCCCCTTGTTGTGTTCTTTAGGCTGTGACTGTAAGTTTGTTATACTCTTTTTCTGCAGCACAATGCTGCATAAAGACTTTCTGACTTTGGTGGGCTTTGCTATTTCTCTGCTCTTGAGCAGTCATGAAGTTAGTATATATAAAAGTAATAACGTACAATGGTGCAGACAAAGTTGCTGTTTTATTTTGTATGTATGTGTCTGTGTATACCTGTGTGTATCTATATGGTTGTACGTGGCGTTTCAGTGATAGTGGCTTTTTGCTATTCATTTAGTTATACAGATATGTCAGTTTCATTAGAAATGGATTTGTTTATTTATTTGATATGAACTTTTCCACTCCTATAGACAGCAGACAACAATCGCAGCATTAACATCCTATTACTGTAACAGGGAATGCCTGCTCCTCCATTGTAGAGTCCTTTACAAATTGTATGTGCATTTTTCAAGTAAAAGCAAGAAATTCCTGTCTGCCCACTGGGGATCCTACCCTACTCAGACCCATGTATAGTAGTTCTAGTGGCATCTACCATCTAAAAACTTCTGCCACAAAAGGACTTCTGTCAAACTCCAGAGGTATCTGCCACACAGTAGTATCAGCAACTTGTTAAGAACATTGGGAGTAATCAAGCTCGCTGTGTCAACTCCATTATTACAACCTCTGCTTTTCTTTGTTTCTCTAACACCAAAAACCTCAACAGAAATAACAATAAATTATCCTCAGCCCTCTTTCTCGACCTGTCCAAGGCATTTGATACGGTTAACCACCAACTAATCATCCATACTCTGAAAGCCATATCACTAGATAACAAAGCTATTCAATGGTTCAGTTCCTATCTCAGTAGCAGACGTCAAGCTGTCCTGTGGCAGAACAAACTATCTACTCAGCTACGTCACCCTAGGAGTTCCTAAGAGCTCTATTTTAGGTCCCCTCCTATTTTCTATCTTTATTAATGACCCCTGTACCATCATCCCAGATGTGAGATGTATCCAATACACTGATGACTTTACTCTGATCTGCTCAGCCTCCTCCCCATCACACTTGGTGACCTTAACCCAGAAAACATTCAGTTCAGTAGAGAATTGGCTCTCTAACCATCACTTGATTCTAAACCCTAACAAAACTAAGCTACTACTCTTCTCCCCCACCTACAGATCCACCCAACTATCCTTTACTATAAAATCCAACAATGACACCATTATTTCCCCCGATCCTCATACCAAACTCCTGGGGGTAGTTATAGATAACCAGCTCAAATTTAACAAGCAGGTCAACCAAACCATCAAAACTATTAATAAAAAATTAGGCTCTCTATACAGAAGTAAACAGTTCCTAACTCCATTAGCAAGGACTGCCATTGGCCATACTCACCTACTCTCAACCCTTCTATACGCCTTACCTATTCTAACCCACTTGAATAAATCTGATATGAGCAAACTTTCAAGCTGTTATAACCACATTGCTAGATTTACTACTGGCTCTGCATACCACCCTCATCACTGCCTAAACCTTTTTCAACTAGGGTGGCTAGAATTCCTCAACTTCATTACAATCAGCTCACAGTTGCCTACAAAGTCCTCAGTCAACCTGACAAAACTCCTGGGCTAAACCTTATTAATTCTTACAGTAATCCCAGAAATACTCAAATCGAATAACTCAGCTGGAGACCCGCTCTTTTCTAACTATGTTGGCAGAATCTAGAACTCACTTCCTGCTGACCTCACCTTAGAACCCTCACTAACCAAATTCCAAAAAAGCCTCAAAGGGTATCTTACCTCCCAATGGCTATGCCCTTGCTCCAACCAAGATTGAACCCTCTACTACCCAGTTCTACAACCTGACACTATATATTATCTCCCTGTATGTCCTCAATACTCTGTCCCTCTATTCCCTCCCCCTTGACCCTACCCTTACTTACCCCTCTACTTAATCCACCCTCTACTACTTGCATTGCCTCTTTTTACCTACCACTCTTTAGTACCCTTCACTTCTTCCTTTTCAATGGTACACTTAACAGTCCTGTATACAATACTAAACTACCCTGTATGTCATATTATCCAGGATAGACTGTAGCATTCTTGCCTCCCTAGTCTGTGCATGTTATTATCTACTAGCAACTGTAAACCAAGCCTTACTATGCAGTTGCACCTTATTAATGAACTAGATTGTTGACTGCATATTATCAACTGTAGCCCGTAAGCCAAGTGTTACATTTTAATTGTAATTTTATTGTTTGCATTGTTGGAGCTTTTCTCCCTGGGTCTCCACTGAAAATGGACATAAATCCAGTCAGATTTTCCCAGTCAACAAATGTAAAATAAAAATAAAATAAAAAATGATACATTTAACATTTGACCTCCTTGCATCCATATATTGCTCCATTATCATTCCTCCACCTGTCAGAGATAACGCCTCAGTAGAGTCCATTTCCACCACCTGTTTCAGTAGGCCATTGCATGGATCCACAATCCTCCCTGTGAAAAAAGTTATTTTAGAAGTCCAGATAATAATTTGTCTCTATCTCTGCCTCATCCTGCCTTCTCTGTCCTTCCTGTTCAGAATGATCCCTTCACATCTTCCTGACATGACATTGTGTGCTAATATCATACCTCAGCTATTTTTCTCTGGTCAGAAGTAAAAAAGACCTCCACCTCCTAAAATGTATGATCATATACTGTGTCGTGTAACCCATGGATCTTTCAGGCAGCATTCCTCTTATATTTTTCAGGCAGACTAATGCACTTCCTCTGATATGGCATGCAGAACTACATAGAAATCTCAAGGTGTGGTTTATCCAGGAACCATGAAGACTGGAAATGTTGCCTGTTTGTTTTTGGAGTCTATCCCTCTGAAGATGTGCCCATGCATTCTCTTTGCTGCCATCTCACATTGTTCCAGGTGGACCAGTCCATGTATGATTAACATCCTCAGATCCATTTTCTGCTCTGGTGCCATCACAAGTGATGCCTCTCACCAGTATTGTTATGACCTATTTGCAATACTTTGCATTTCATTGCCATGAGCCTTAACTGCCACCATTTTGCCCCGTTGATCAGCATTTCTAAATCCTTTTCTAGAATCTTCTGTCCTTCTCTACTGCAGCAGCCTTCTCTGTATCGCTAACAGAGTCTGATCTTATTCTTTATTCCTTGAGATGTGTCACAGATAAGCACATTGCAGAGTTCTGAACTCGGGATGGACTCCAGCAGCACTTCACTTGTCACTTTCCTAACTCCTGACATTTTCTTTATACAACTCTCTAACTAAAACACTCTGTGTCTTACCATTCAGCCATGCAGCAATACATTTCCTCAGTCCTACTCCTACTCCCAATCTCTTCAGCTTTCTTATCAGCATCCTGCATGAAATTGAGTTAAATTTTTTTGCAAATTTCCAAGTTTGCTACATCTATTGTCATTCATTTACCGAATAACTTTGTCATAAAATTGAAACAGGATGGACTGACAGTCCCTTTTGTCCACATGTCCATGTTGGCTGCTGTCCTAGATACTGCTGTGTTCTAGTAAAGCAAACGGTGAACCCTTCAGGATTGTCTATACAATTTCCTGGCCACTGTTGTTAAGCTAACATGCCTATAATGCTCAGGATCTCCTTTTTTTATACAGGGCTCTCACACTTGCTGTCCCCCAGTCCTCTGGCTCTTTCACACTAGTCAGCAATAGCCAATGATCTGTATAAGACCTACCACAGTCTGCCAACTCAATGGCCAGATATCTGAAGACCCTTGGGGTAGACTATCAAATCTTTGTTCTTTATTCTCTCTGGCAGCGAGTTACCTTTGAACCTTCTTCTCTGTTCTGGTATCTGTCCAGTGTTCTCCCAATATGCATGGTCTCCATCCCTGTATGGTGCCCTTCCCTTACTTTCTTTTGGAAAGAATAAAATTAAACATTTTGTTTCATTGCATTTTCCCACCCCTCTGTCATCACCCTCCCATCTTTGCTTAGTTTGTCCTTTCCTTCTGAATATCATCTATAACTCCCATGCTTCATTTCTTGATCCCTTCTGCTAACACCTATTCAGCTTTAGACTTCGTTGTCTTTTCCATATTTATTGCCTTTTTCTTAGCCACTTTGTACTATGATTTCTCCACTTCACCATATCTCTTTTCCATCTTTTCTAATCTCTATCTTTTGCCCTGCAAGCCAATTTCACATTTCGTCATAGTTACATTTGCTTTATCATGTTGGCTAAAGACACTCCTGTCCATAGCCCTGAGTCTTAGTCAAGACCCATTCTAGAGCTGATTTAATCCCTTGTTTTACTTCCAGTCTCTTAACTCATCCTTGACCACCTCCTTAGCACAGAACAACCCAGTCTTATAAAATCCTGCACCATCATCTTTACTTTTTAATTCTCCCCATTCACCCAACCCTTAAACAGTGTCATAATCACTGTTGGCTAATGGTGGCTTAATCTTGATATCCACTGCTCAACCTGCATTGCTTAGGACCAGAGTTGTATCCATTCTGATACAGTACTGCAACAATTGTCCGATATACTCATAGTCCAAGACTTAAGTGAATCCCTCTGCTGTTCTGAATGGAGCTCATTGTCTCCCCATCTTTTCCTGACTCATTTAGAACCTCCATAAGTATTAAGTGCTTCCTTCTTCCCCACTCCTTTATTCTCTTATCAGTTTTATTCTCCTGTCTTGCTGTGCTTGGTGGAAAATGTAGTGTATCAGTACATTTTCCCCATTTCTCTACCTGAACTGTAAAGGAACGTGACTTCTAATCGTGGTTGTACCCTTGCCCCACCCCTAGCTTGATGTTCTTTCTTATCTGTGGCTGTCAAATCTTATAATCTCCTTTTCTGCCATTCCTGAGAAGCCTGTACTCAGGCACATCTGTGTCCTATGGCTTTTGTCAATAGCCCATGTTTTAGAGAATCCACCAATGTTCGTCTTCCTTTCCATATCACTGCTTGTGGCTCTCTATCTTCCTACGTGGAATTCTTGTGTTGCAGAATAAGACTGCAATCTGAGGACTAAGTCATACATGTTTTTTTCCCTCTGCTGTGGTTTGCATCTATTTTTATATTGAGTTCACTGAATAATCTCCTACTTCACTCTTCTGTTTCTGGCCTCCTTACACTCACCTCATTTTAAGGTGTGATTATTGAGCTGTACTATTTCAACTCAGAACTAAAGACTTCCTTTTTTTTTTCTTGGAGTCCATTCCTTGCACAGAGATGGTCTGTGAGGTTTGTCTTACTCCTATGAGTCTTAGGCCTTCCTCTCTAGTTCACGGTTTCCAAAAGTCATTATACACCCTGTTGTTCTCCTTTTGTGTGCCATCTGTTGCTATGGGTGACATTCCAAGAATGGTACCTCCAACACCCTTTCCAGGCATCTTTCTGCAACATTTCTACATCTGCTGTCATCCCAACTCATCTGTCTCCTCTGACAAACCATTGGAGTCTACGTGCACCACAATGTGTCCACTTCTCTTTCCTGGATATCATTTTGATCAGCGCCTCCTCCTGGTTCTCACTTGCCTACATTCCTAATCCTAGTTGTTATTAAAACCATTAACCACCAAAACCTTGTTCTCTTTCTGCTCAATGGCTATGCTACCCCTGTCATCCTGCCACTACCATCTGTATGCAACATTTCCACCTCTACTTCTGCTGTTCTTAGTCATTCTCAGCATGTGTACCATTGCCTCCCTCAATGTTGTATACATATTCTCTTTCACATCCGACCTGTGTTCTTCCTTACAAGATTAGCCCTAAAATATGAATTCTCATTGTGAGTCTGAAATCAGCTTTTAAGCTAGAATTATGCAATCCTTGTACCATAATTCATTGACTGAAGGTGAGTTCCTCAAAGGTTTGACCACTAGATTGCTAAGTATGGCCAAATTATGTCTATTTGATTTACCTAGTAAATGCATGTCCATGATTTTACCAATTTTCAGTACTTAATTGATAGTAATTTAATGATTTTTTTTAGCTTGCCACATTGAACTACCCTATTCCACTCATTCTCCATAATTTACCGCTAATACAGTATGTTTTACATTTGTTATCAGAGTCATAGGATGGGTGTGTAAATCAATGTTATGAGTCTACTTTACCTTTTATTCATTTTCAGTGTATTGTTTTGAAACTTAGAATGCTGGAAGATGCTTGCAGTAACTTACTCATTGTAAGACCCAGAGGACTTTGCTTTACCATCATAGAACAGAACAGGTATATAGGTTCTGTGCCCATCACTGGTTGCATTGTTAAATACTGTCATAGTTCCAGCAATACATGGAACCATCAAGAAGCAGTAGACCTCCCATATGGATATGTGGAATGTGGTTCTCACTAATGGCAACAATGTGGATATGAATGATGTCTAATCATGAGTGACATCTTCAGGAATCAGACAATTGGTCAGAAAGTCCTGACTTATGGCACTGCCTTGGGCAATAGCAGAGCCAGAACACTCCATGACATTGTATGGAAGTAAAAATATTGGCCCACAAATGAATTACTGACTCACTATGAGAAACTTACAGATTACAGTGGCACCAGGACACTAAGTGATGTCACACTGGAATGCAGCAACAAGTTACTGTCAGGGAGTAACACAAGTAATCAAGAATGTGCTTGCAGCTCTGCCCTTCTGATAAATAACAGTTTAGAATTATTCTCAACTATTACATACTATCATTAAGCAGTAGTACAGATACCATACGGACAAATGGTGTTTCAGCAGTTAAAGACAAATTAGCCCGCATAGTCTACCTGCTTGTCTATCCAGTGGATTGTTTGTAAATAGCATGCGACTTAAAATGTACTCCCTGTTTTTTTTGCTTTTCTGTCATTCACATATCCCTGAGTTACCCACAATGCAACTTCAAACTAAACTAATATCTTTTGGCTTTTGCTGGTTAGAGGTCGCCACAGCAAATCTCCAGTCTGCTAATGATTGGCAGTGGATTTTTTATGGTGTCAAGTTGCCAGCCCAATGCCCTACCTTCAAAGCAAGCACACCCATTCACACACACACACACACCTAGCTGCATGTCATTAAATGTCACTCGACTGTGGGGAGAACATGCAGACTACACACAGAAGACGCTCCAGCCGAAAATGGAATGGGAGAACCTCTGTCTGTGAGGCGACAACGCTAACCGCTGCACCACTGCGGCTTACTGTCCTTTTTTTGCCATAAATCTCTTCTTTTGTGAAAGAAGATATCCATTTGGACAGTGTGAATTCCCTTAAGGCACTTAGTGTCTGTTTTGTCCTGTTTGATTTTTTATGTTAAAATCTTCAAATTTCTCTTTATACAGATAGTGCTGCATATTAGGAACCAAAAATATGTCCAAAAATACAAAGTTGCAAAAATCCAAAGGAACAAAAGAAGGTTGATCCGGGGTACTAGCACTGAGTTTACTTAACAAGCTAAGTACCTTTCATTCCCTCAATGTAAGGAACTTCTTCAGAACTCAAATCATGGAAAAAATGGTGTACCTCAAGGATCCATCCTTGGCCCATTACCATTTAATAACCAAACCATGAGAAGATAAACACAGCAGGATAAAAAGTATAATTTTAATTAGTATAAGCCCTTTTGCGTTGTTAACACAGTGCCTCCTCAGATACAAAACATAAATAATACCTTTACATCTGTTTAAAACTATTAAGCCACCAATAAGTAAGTAAAACAAGATCACATGATCTAAACACTACGTGTCACGTCCAGTAAAATTTGCAACCAAGTGTAAACTGAAATTCTAAAACTGTTATTCTAAATCTAAACTAAAATGAACTGTTAATCAAGAATTTATTTAAAACTTCTTTTTGTAATCAACTTATGCTTTGTCCTTTTTATCAAATCGCTGAAATTTATCCTACAAGTCATATATATTATTCTTCAAGAGCACATCACAAGTTGAACTCACAATAAAACAAGATAAAGTCAAAAATTAATTCTAAAACTCACTGAGTACAGAAACTCATGATCGATGTCAAAATGTCTGTATAACTTCTAATATTGGCAGGTCTGCTGCTTAACCTTTAAACTACATAAAGAATTGAGCCAGTCACTTGTGGATGTAGAACGCCCTCTTGTGATGGCCCAACACAATTGCAAAGCCCCATATTTTACAGACATTCCAACAATGTGTTCTAATAATCAGGCCTCATAAAAAAGCTTATTATCATACCAAAAGCAATTGTTTAGCATTCGGCCAAACTGTAGGTGGCATATAGATAAGGAATATCTACTTTATAACAACTCAATAAGTTCAAAATGTGTTTGCAAAGTATGCATCCACATTAATAAACAACCAGAACAACCTTCAGCCTCACACAGACATACTAAACCAGCACTGGCAAAAAATACACATAAATACACAAAATCATACTCGGAGGCTCTAAATAAAAACCTGCAAAAGCATCACAGACCTCAAAAGCAGACACCAAAAAACCTGCACCTCCCGTCACAAACCAGACAGCACATAAAACACAAAATCAGTGTGCCACACAATCACAGCCCTTAAGGTGAAATAACATACCTAACACACTAGTAATAGGCGACTCTATAGTCGGGCACACTGACATCCCACTCACCAGACTGAACAAGGAGAAGGTCACGGTAAGCTGCCTGTCGGGTGCCAGGATCTGCCACATAACGCAAGCACTCAGGTCACTCCAAAGCAAGTACAAGTATGACTCCGTCATTGTCCATGCTGGTGTGAATGACCTGAGATGTACCTCCCTGGACTACATGAAAAGAGACATAGAGGAGCTCTCTGATCATGTAGCCCAGGCCGGTATGACCCTGACCTTGAGTAGCATCTTGCCCTCACCAAGAATGATGCCACAGTATAAAGACAAAATGATCAGTTTCAACAATTGGCTAAAGTATGGGTGTCATTCAAAGGAGATGCAGTGTCTGTCAGCCTGGGATGACATGCTCGGCAAGCCACGTTGCTTCGCTAGGGACAGCTTGCACCTGTCACCCTTAGGCTTTCGTATACTGGCCAAGGCTCTTGCCACCCCCATAGTGCCTTTTTAGGCAAGGCTCAAAGGACAAACCCACCTCCATAGACAACCCAAGGATAAAAAAACTAAAGGTAATACTACTCAATGTCAGAAGTCTAAACCTCAAGATGCACACACTCGAGGCTCTCCTCAGTATGGAGAAAATCGATGTCTGTGCAGTAACAGAAACCTGGTTCAAGGCTCCTGAGAGCACCACAGCACTACCAGGTTATAACTCATACCATGCGTTTTGGCCCCAAAACTTGGACCGAAGCACCAAAGGAGGGGGAGTATCTATATTCATCAAAGATACCTACACCTCCAGGTTAGTGGCACTGCATGAAGCATCGAAAACCATCCATGTGCAACTAACAGCGGGCAAAACTGCCTTTCAGTTTGTAGCCTTCTACAGAACACTCTCCCTATTACAGGAACCCCACTTGGCATTCCTGAGAACACTGGAGAATATGAAGGTCTCTCCAAACACTATGTCATTGGGTGACTTCAACTACCCAAACATTGACTGGGAAAACTACTCAAGCCCAAACACCTTCGCCCAACGGTTCCTTGAATTTATAAAATCTAACGTGATGGAACAACAACTGGTGACCACTCCCACAAGAGGGAACAACATATTGGACCTGGTCATCACCAACATGGGGACTCTCTGTTCCACACCAGAGGTAAATCCCTCATTGGTAAGATCAGACCATAAACAAATTTCCCTGGACATCCATATCCCATCCCCACCCCCAGCCAAGGAAATCACTGTAAAGAATTTCTCAAAAGCCAACTTTGCACGCCTCAAGACTGAGATGGAATCCTTCAAAGCCCCTGGGCCAGAGGATAATACAGCCCAATCCACAAACTCCTTTACAAATGCATTCCATGAGCACCTGCAGGAATGCATGGATCGTGCTATCCCAAATAAAACCAAGACTCACTCCTCCAAAAACAGGAGACCGGTCTGGTGGACCCTGGCCATAAATAAGCTATACAACAGAAGGAGGAAGCTACTACATGACACAGCAAAATCCCATAAAGGGAAGGCATCTCTGATCAGTTTTAGCAAGAAACTTTGATCCCTCATAAAATCATCAAAGGCCAGTTTCGAAAGAAAAATTGCCCTAGACACTAAAGATAATCACAAAGCCTTCTTTAGTTATGTCAGGAATATGGGTGGAAACTCCCAGATATGCTCTGAATTGTTACATAACGGTACAAAATATACCGAACCTACAGACATAGCCAACATCCTGGCAGACAGATTCAGTGCAAACTTCTCCCCCCTTCCCCCCCAAAGGAGCAAATGCCTATCCCAACTGAATGTAACCTCCCTGACATCACAGATGCACAGGTGAAAGCTGCCCTCTCCAAAGCAAAAAACACAGCATCTATGGGACCGGACGGTGTCCCAGGCTGTGTCTTACATGAGCTCCAAGAAGAATTGAACCCTCACATTGTCACTGTTCATACTTAGCCTTACTACAGGATATGTACCCAAAGAATGGCGTACAGCTACAGTGGTCCCACTCCACAAAGGTGGTGCCACAATGGACCCCGGGAATTATCACCCCATAAGCCTGACTAGTCTGGTCTGTAAAGCTATGGAGCGTATTATCATGGAACTCATAAACAAAGACATTGGGAGCCTCCAGACACTGGACCCTACCCAATTCAGCTTTGTTAAGGGCAGATCTTGCCTCTTAAACCTAGTTGATTTCTTTGAAACAGTTACCAAAGCCATAGATGAGGGCAAGGTAGTCCACACAGCCTACCTGGACCTCACAAAAGCCTTAAACACAATACCCCACTCGGGCATCATAAATAAGCTTACCAGCTTAAATATCAACCCCTGTATCACAAGATGGGTTGCAAACTGGCTCAGAGATGGAACCCACATGGTCAGAATCACAGGTGCCATGTCCGAATCCAAACCAGTTACAAGTGGCATCCCTCAGGGCTCAGTTTTGGGACCTCTCTTGTTCGGTATATACTTATCTGAGGTTCAGGCTAACACAGGGGGATTATGGCTGACAAAGTTCGCAGATTACTGCAAACTGGGGGCCATAATCGAATCTCCAGCTGACACAAGCATCCTCCAAAAGGGTCTCACAGAGACGGATGCTTGGTGCCAGAGCCACGGCCTCAAGCTAAATGCTAAAAAGTTCATAGTCATCCCCTTTGGGAAAAACAAGGTGCCCACAAATTACCACATAGGTGGTAATCCATTAAGTACGGAAGAAGTAATTAGAGATTTGGGGATCAACGTAGATAGTAATCTCTCCTTTGATAATCATGTTGCCAAAGTGGTTAGAAAGACCTTCTATATAGCACACCTTATCATGAAAGGGTTCGCATCTAGATCAAGAGAGGTCATTGTGCCCCTCTACTCATCACTCATCAGGCCCATAATTGAATACAATGCCCCTTTTGGGATGCACCTTACCCGACACCTGCAGCAACTGGAGAGACCCCAAAAGTACCTCACCAAGAGGATCATGGGCTACAAACAGATGTCCTATGCAGCTCGACTAAAGAAACTCCAGCTCTACTCAGTTGCTTACCGCCTACTTAGAGGCAATCTATGCCTGACGTACAAAGCCATGTCAAACCCAGAATTAATGGACATGCTCCACCTTAAAAAATCCAAGTCCCTTAGAGCTACACGCTCCAGGGACTTAAACCTCAGCACAAATATAAATAGGACATGCTGGAGGGACAGATTCATTTCCCAGAGGCTCCCCTCAGTCTGGAATAGAATCCCAATTCATGTTAGACACAGCCCCACTTCAAGCGAAATCTGGACGCGTGGATGGGAAATCGCAAATTCACCCCTGGGATCTCTTCTGTGTCCCTCCTAGACAGAGGCACAGTAAACTAACCTTAAAAGGGTACCTTCTGTGACCTACTTTACAGAGGCACAGTAGGCTAATCAAATAGGGAGGCGGAAGCCAAATACACTCTGGCTAGGCTTATAATTGCCCTAGGGCAAATAGCCTAGTATCTACCTATGAAATGACACTAGCACTCTTGTCACTCAAGAACAAGTACAAATATGACACTGTGATTGTTCATGTTGGTGTGAATGACCTGAGACGTACCTCCCTGGACTACATGAAGAGAGACATGGAAGAGCTCTCTGATCATGTAGCCCAGGCAGGTATGACCCTGACCCTGAGTAGCATCCTGCCCTCACCAAGAATGATACCGCAGTATAAAGAAAAATGATCAGTTTCAACAATTGGCTAAGCTTCTGGTGTCATTCAAAGGGGATCCAGTGTCTGTCAGCCTGGGACAACATGTTCGACAAGCCTTGTTGCTTCGCAAAAGATGGCTTACACCTGTCACCCCTAGACTTTCGAATACTGGCCAAGGCTCTTGCTGCCCCCATAGTGCCTTTTTTAGGCAAGGCTCAAAAGTCAAACCCACCTTCGTAAAAAGCACAAATAAAAAAATGAGGGTTATGCTGCTCAATGCCAGGAGTTTAAATCTCAAAATGCACATGCTCAAAGCACTCCTCAGTATGGAGAACATCGACATCTGTGCTGTAACTGAAACCTGGTTCAAGGCTCCACAGAGCACCCCAGCACTACCAGGCTACAACTCATACCACACATTTCGGCCACAGAACATGGACCGAAATACAAAAGGAGGGGGTGTATCCATATTCATCAAGGATACCTACACCTCCAGGTTAATGGTGCAGCATGATACCTCCGAGATCATCCATGTGCAACTAACATCAGGCAAATCTGCAATGCAAAATTGTGGCCTGCTACAGATCACACTCCATGACCCAGGACCCAGGACCACCACTCTGCCTTTCTGGAGACACTGGAAAACATGAAGGTCCTACTGAACACCCTAATATTGGACGATTTCAATTACCCTACCATTAACTGGGAAAACTACGAAGTACAAACTCCCAGGTCCAGCGCTTCCTGGAATTTATCAACTCAAATGCCCTGGATCAGCTGGTAAACTCCCCTACCAGAGGTGAAAACATATTGGACTTGGTCATCACCAACAAGGGCGACAGGTGTTCCACACCGGAGGTCAACCTGTCACTGGTTAGATCAGACCATAAACTAATCACTCTGGATGTCCACACCACACTACCACCTCCAACCAAGGAAACCACAGTGAAAAACTTTTCTATAGCAAACTTCACCTTACTTAAGACAGAGGTGGTATGTTTCACAGCCCCCACGCTAAAGGATAACAGCGTCCAAGATGCAGGAACCTTTATAAATGCACTCTATGAGCACCTACAAGGATGCATGGGTCATGCCATCCCTAGCAAAACCAAGACTCACTCCCCTAAGAGAAGGAAACCAGTCTGGTGGACCCCTGCCATAAACAGGCTATACAATAGAAGGAGGAAACTAGTTCAGAAAAAAAGCAAATCCCAAGAAGGAAAGACATCCCTGATCAGTATCAGTAAGAAACTAAGGTCCCTCATAAAATCCCCCAAGGCTAACTTCGAAAGAAAATAAGCCAAGGATTTGAAAGATAACCACAAAGCCTTCTTTAGCTATGTCAAGAATCTAAGTGGCAACTCGCAGATATGCTCTGAGCTAGTGCAAAATAGCACAAAATATACTGAACCCACTGATACTGCCAACATCCTGGCAGATAGATTCAGTGCAAAATTCACCCCCCTCTCACCCCCAAAAGGGCCCACAACAATACCGGAAAAGTGTAGTGTCCCAGAAATCACAGATGTACAGGTGAAAACAGCCCTTTCAAAAGCAAAAAGCACAGCATCAATGGGGCCAGATGGTGTCCCAGCCTGCGTCTTGCACAAACTACAGAACGAACTAACCCCCCACCTAAACACACTGTTTAACCTCAGCCTCTTCACAGGCTATGTGCCCATAGAATGGTGCACAGCAACGGTTATTCCACTCCACAAAGTAGGGTCCACAACTGACCCTGGTAACTATCGCTCCATAAGCCTGACTAGTCTGGTCTGCAAGGCTATGGAGCGCATCATCATGGAACTCATTAACAGAGACATTAGGAACCTCCAAACACTTGACCTGACCCAGTTTGGCTTTGTTAAGGGCAGATCATGCCTACTAAACCTGGATGACGTCTTCGAGACAGTCACCAAGGCCATAGATGAGGAGAAGGTAGTTCACACAGCCTACCTTGATCTCGCCAAGGCTTTTGACACCATTCCCCACTTTGGAATTATAGAAAAACTCACCAGCCTGAACATAAACCCCTATGTCACGAGATGGGTTGCCAACTGGCTTACAGACAGAACTCACACGGTAAGAATAGCGGGCTCCAGGTCCGACTCTAAACCAGTCACAAGTGGTGTCCCACAAGGCTCGGTCCTGGGACCCCTACTGTTCGGTATATACTTCTCAGAAGTACAGACAAACACAGGAGGACTATGGCTAACCAAGTTCGCCGATGACTGCAAACTGGGAGCCATAATTGACTCTCCGGCTGACACAGACATTCTCCAAAAGGGCCTTACTGAGACGGACACTGGGTGTCAAAGTCATGGCCTCAAGCTAAATGCCAAAAAATGCATAGTCATCCCGTTTGGGAAAAACAAAACACCCATGAATTACCACATAGGTGACAACCCCCTTAATACAGAAGAGGTAATAAGAGATCTGGGTACCCATGTAGATAGTAATCTCTCCTTTGACAATCATATTGCCAAAGTAGTTAAGAAATCCTTCTATGTAGCCCATCTAATTACTAAAGGGTTCACATCTAGAAATAAAGAGGTTATAGTGCCCCTCTACTCGTCACTCATCAGACCCATCATAGAGTACAATGCCCCATTTGGGATGTACCTCACAAGACACTAACAACAGCTGGAAAGACCGCAAAAGTATCTCACCAAGAGGATTACTGGCCTCAAACATATGTCCTATGCAGCCCAACTGGAAAAACTCCAGCTGTACTCAGTGGCATATCGCTAGCTCAGAGATGATCTCTGCCTGACTTACAAAGCCATGTCCAACTCAGAACTGATGGACATGCTCCACCTAAAGAAATCCAAGTCACTGCAAGTCACTCGCTCTAGTGAGCTAAACCTCACCACAACAATAAATAGAACATGCTGGAGGGATAGATTACTGTCGGAGACTCCCCATGCTTTGGAACAAAATTTCTAACTACATTAGGCAGAGCCCCTCACTAACACTCTTCAAGAGAAACCTTGACGAGTGGATGGGTAACAGAAAATACACCCCTGAGATCACTTCATTGGCTCTTATTGACAGAGGCTTAGTTAATTAATCAATGGGGTGGTGAAAGCTGACACACTCTGGCTAGGCTTATAAATGCCCTCTGGCAGATAGGCCTAGTACATACCTATGAGCCTATGAACCTATAGAAATTTCCCAACTATAAGGAATAATCTACAAAAACTAGATGAATACCTTTCATGGCTATATAACCATTAATTTTAATGACTCTGATATTCCACATATAGATTAAGTAAAGAACTGAACCACAGCCATTTTCAGTAAGAAAGTGGTCTCTGATAACAAATCAAGAAGGCTTTTGTATAGCAAATAATCCAACAGTGTATCGCAAAAGTCATACATAATGACAAATCATAATTCACATCAGAATGACTATGTCTATATAGATAAACTAGTCAAAGCTTACCAATATGGAGAATTAGTTTGTCCGACCCTTTCACTCATACATCCCCTCTAAAGATGGCTCAATGCATTGGCCGTGGTTACAGATAAATCTCGCTTCCTAATCTTATATACATGCTCACGCAGCCTTTCTCTCAGGGTTCTGTTAGTTTTCCCTACATAAAAACAGCGACATACATTACAAACAGCAAGGTATACAACATTCTGGGTAGAGCAATTTGCATAAAAATGCATCTCATACTTCCTCCCAATGTCAGAATGTATAAATATTGCCTCATTGACCATATAGTGACATGCATTACAGTGTCTACAACTGTAGGTACCTTTTCTCTTTGAGGCTAGTCGAGGTTGCACATGCTGTTGGCGATAACATACCCTATGTTTTAGGAACTTACAATTCTTATAGGCTATGTGTGGTCAGTCACCTACCAATCTGTGTATGCAGTCATCAGATAACAAGATGTGCCAGTTCTTCCTAATTATATCCATAACCTGTTTGTTGTCTGAAGTGTATGTTTCTAGTGGACAGACCATTAGTATGGTGATCAACTCTTAAATTAAAATAGCACCCAACATGAATATCTGTTGATGTAAATCTAATTTAATTGGCTCTGTCCTGTTTAAATATTAGGCAAGAGAGGGAGCTAATACATGTATCAGATTTTGTGTAATGACACCTTAGACTTTTCTCAATGCATTGAGCCATCTTTAGAGGGGATGTATGAATGAAAAGGTCAGACAATCTAATTCTCCATATTGATAAGCTCGGATTAGTTTATCTATATAGACATAGTCGTTCTGATGTGAATTATGAATGTATATATGAGTATATTCAATGATCAGCATAATCTAATTATATCCCTGGATTAGGACGGCATACCTTTTGATAAAAGCTGTACAATGAAAAAGGACTTCCCTACAATAATGGATATTTTGTGAAGAAAAGACAGTTGTTTGTCGACATAGGTTCCCATATCCCATATCCTTGACTAATCAGTTTTCAGGGCTGTGTTGTCAGTGTTATAATTACTAGGGTATGTGATAATTCATTTCTTGCTGTTTAGTGGTAGTCCATGGATTTTGACACCAGCTGTTTGGAACAAGTCCTGTCTGGAAGATCGTGGTGTCCTCTGGAGATTTTATGACGGCAGTCTACAAACCTAGTCAGCCACAAACATTTTACAATAGCTTTGACCTCTGAGAAGTAAATGCCAAAGAGGAGTGGCACAAAACCTCAATCCTGGGGTACACCACTAGTCACAGGTCATTTGGAGGTGATAGAGCTGCCCATCTTTAGTTTGTGAATTATCTTTGTGAGCTGATTTATTATACAGTGAATTACATATGGACTTACATTTAGCTTGTAGAGTTTATCTAAATTACTCTAGTCTGGGATGGTGTCATATGCCTTTGTGATCTCTAGATATAGATTTGTACTGATTTGCCCTCATTCATTGTTAAAGTAAGTTTTTGAAAAAAGTCAACAAGTTAAGTAGGCAGGATCTACCCTTGAGGAATCTGAACTGGCTTTGGTCAACAGTCAATACATTACCTATACTCTTATTAATTCATTCCAACATGATCTTTTCTATAGCCTTACAGATAAGGATGGTCAGGCTTATGGGTGTATAATTATGTGCATCCATTGAACTCCCACCTCTTGCAAGAAATGACTGCTGTCTTCCATTCACCTGACATGCATATTGAATAGTCTCTAAGTCAAATCATGTTTGACGCTGACCCATATACAGCCTGGAATGTTTTGCACCCTATAGAAATAGTGTTCTTGCCCTTAGTGTCAGGAGGCCTTTTTGATGATTTGTGTGGAGGGGGTGCAAGTGCCTAGGCAGTGAGACATTTCCCTGTGGTACCTTTGATTGAGGACTAATGGCTGAAGT